>NC_058413.1:71244945-71466309 GCF_002201575.2 Neomonachus schauinslandi | reverse complement strand
AGTCAATCAGAGAAAGACAAGTATCATATGATCTCACTGATATGAGGAATTCTTAATCGCAGGAAACAAACTGAGGGTTGCTGGAGTGGGGGGTGGGGTGGGAAGGATGGGGTGACTGGGTGATAGACACTGGGGAGGGTATGTGCTCTGGTAAGCGCTGTGAATTTTGCAAGACTGTTGAATCTCAGATCTGTACCTCTGAAACAAATAACGCAATATATGTTAAGAAAAAAAAAAAGAAGAAGAAGAAGAAGGTAGCAGGAGGGGAAGAATGAAGCGGGGGAAATCGGAGGGGTAGACGAACCATGAGAGACGATGGACTCTGAAAAACAAACAGGGTTCTAGAGGGGAGGGGGGTGGGAGGATGGGTTAGCCTGGTGGTGGGTACTGAGGAGGGCACGTTCTGCATGGAGCACTGGGTGTTATGCACAAACAATGAATCATGGAACACTTCATCTAAAACTAATGATGTAATGTATGGGGATTAACATAAGAATAAAAAAAAAATTAAAAGAAAAAAAAAAAAAAAAAAGAAAACACAAGAAGATAAAACAACAGATTTTGAGTTTTAGTCCCTATTACAGGTAAGTACATTAAGAAACAAAAAGAAATGCATTTATGTGGGAATCATTAGAGTTACTGAGTCTCCAGACAATGGCTGGTACCTATATGGATCTAAGATCTAACAATCTCCAGTCCCCCACGAGTCCAAGGACAATACATTCAATATACTACCCTATACTCTGCTACTTCTAAGGTAAATTCTCATAAAGGAAAAGAACATGTAGGGGCTAAAATATCCATTCACTCTGTCCCGCAGAGAGAGACAAAGACCTCAACACAGCACCAGCGTAAGTTTCGGTCTTTGTAACTTTGGAGAAATATGGAAAATTTGGGGAAAGCCCAGACAAGAGCAATGAAAATGATGGAAGTGTTGGAAGGTAAGAGAAGAGGCTAAAGAATAAGGATTAATTAGCCTGAGGAAGAAAAAAGAGTGGGGAACTTAATATTCTCCTTGATATATACAGCAAAGGCATATAAAATATGATCACCATGATCCACTATTCCATGAGAACGAAAAGAGAGGGAAGAGCATTGTGGAAAAGCATGATGAATCTAGACTAAATATAAGATAAATCTTCCGGGCGCCTGGGTGGCTCAGTCGTTAAGCGTCTGCCTTCAGCTCAGGTCATGATCCCAGGGTCCGGGATCGAGTCCCACATCGGGCTCCCTGCTCGGCAAGAAGCCTGCTTCTCCCTCTCCCATTCCCCTTGCTTGTGTTCTTGCTCTTGCTGTCTCTCTCTCTTTGTCAAATAAATAAATAAATAAAATCTTTTAAAAAAAAAAGATAAATCTTTCATTCTAAGAGTTGGCGGCACTAAACTTGGAGGCAGGTTAAGGGACTATGCAAACTTTGCTTTTGGCTCCTCTTGCCCAATTTAATGCCACCTCCCCCAAGAACCCCTTTATTCTCTCTGTGCTGAATAGAACGAATATTTCTCAAATTTTAGTGGGCATCAGCATCACCTGAAGGGACTTAACAAAATACAGATTCCTGGACCCCAGCCCAGAACAGCTTCTCGTGGCGACATGCAGCTTCTCTGCATGTCCAGCAAGTGGTATGTCCGCAGACTCATTTTCAGAAGCAGCGCCTGAGACACCATCGCTCCCGACCCTTACTTCTCATAAAAACGCATCTGTACTTCTCAGGGCGTTTGTCACTGTTCCTATACCACAGCATTTTATGTACTTTCCTAGTACATGTGGGTCTTTTTCAACCTTGACGTTTCTATGGTGCCTAACACAATGCCAGTAACACGCAGGGCTCAAGAAAGACCATCTGTAACATGTTCCCTTAGAAGTGGGTCATTCCAACTCGCCCACATGTTTGCCCTGCCTTTATCATTTCTCACTATTTCTTTATCCTGTTTCCTTGCCTAAGTGACTCCACAGCTTGAGGACCTGCTGCTGATCGATGCACATGAAATTGTCACATATACCAACTGCACCTACTGTTCAAAATTAAGGAAAAAAAATCTGGTGTGATGTATGAAAATTTCCTTCCCATAAGGTTTATTTTTTCTCATTAGAGTAGAGTTTTGGCTTATGTCCCCAAGACTATATTCCAGGAAAATGGCAGGAAAAGAGCCATATTTTTAACTTATTGTTTATTTTGCCTGATTCTGGCAGGGAGGCCTGCGAGGTCAATGAGCAAATAAAGGACCTGGCATGTCTGAAATCACCCTGGGTGCAGCTGAAGTCTGAGCCAGAAACTGATCTGGAAAATTATGCAGTAAAACTCACCTCTCCTTCCCATCAGCTACCAAGCTTACTTACTGGCTAAGAACTAAAAGCAAAAAAAAGAAAGAAAGAAAAAAAAGAAAAATGACAAAAGAATTTACACAATAGCAAAAACAAGGATCTCCTAATGAAAAAGAAAAATAGGGGAATGTCTCTTGGGCTTCAGGTTAACTCAAGGAGACTCAACAAAGGTAAATGTCAGACTGTACGCCCGGCTCTGAGACATCATCGTCCCTCAGATACCTCCAAAGCACGGTGAGAACTCCACTCTCCCCGCAAACTAGTCCCAGAGGGATTACACACACACACACACACACACACACACACACACACACACACACCATTAGAAAAAAGTTCAAGTACGACAAACATTTAAAAGGCCAGATATTGGAATTCTCATGCAGGTGAGGAAGCCAGGTCAGTCAACAGTACAAAGGATTTTTGGATTTGTGGAATCCCACACCTGCAGCACATCTGATGATTAAAAAAAGAAATCACTGACTACTTTCCACAGAGCAGGTATGGTCATAATGCAAAAAGATCCTCAAGAAAAAGAAACCTATAAAGTGGACCTTTTAAAAATTATTATTATTCCTTACTTCTTTTTAAAAGATTTTATTTATTTATTTGAGAGAGAGAGAGAGCACAAGCAGGGGGAGTGGCAGGCAGAGGGAGAAGCAGGCTCCCCAGTAAGCAGGACCCTGGGATCATGACCTGAGCAGAAGGCAGACGCTTAACTGACTGAGCCACCCAGATGCCCCTATTCCCTACTTCCTGACCCTTGTTTATTCCATGCAATTTTTTTTCTTTTCCTAGAAGCAAACAATGCACGCTCTTTGCTAACCTCTTCTTACCAAGGAGGAGATAAACCAACGCTTCAGCACGATTTAGCATTCAGAAAGATTATGCCCATTCCACTACGCTCTATTCAGGAAAATTAAAGATCTGGTATCCCAACTGCCAGTATAAAATGCTGTCTGAGGCCGGCAAAACACAAAAGAAAATAAAAACTACGAGGACACTTCATTTGGAAACTACCACAAGGAGCGACTGTAAGCCGTAAGCACCACACAGCAATCACACTGGCTCATAACTGTGAAATATGGTCATTATCTTACGGAACTGATCTAATTTTGTACTCAGTGCCCTAAAATAAAGGGTTTCTTTTGAATACCAGATACGAGGACTGGGACCGAAAAAAAAATGATAATAATTTGACAGCATTTTAAAGCACAGCTTACTTTCCTCCCTCCTGACACACTAAATAGCACCAACTGACAGCTACTTCACAGGCTGAATGAATGAAAGAAGGTGCATGTGCTGAGCTGAGGAAAAGCCACAGATAAACTGTATCGGAGGACTGATATTAGCTCATGAGAGGGCTTAATACACAGGACACAAACAGCATATTTAACGAAAAACTACAAAGGTATTAGAAGGCAGCTGGGAAAACACATGATGAAATTCTTTTCTCCAACACAAAGGAAAGGAGAAAAAATAGGCATATCTCTTTAAAAGTGTCAAGGTTCAGATGGTAGTGTATACATTATATATATATATGCACATATATATATATGAAAACCTCGTTAATTCAGGTTAATAAAGAAAGCAAATATACTGTAGTGACATTTACTAACGCCCATGCTCCATTCATGAGTAAGAATTATATATAACACTTGGTCGGAGGAATTTAATTTGAAATACCACAAAAAGAAAGCCCAGAGAAGATGCAGAATCTTTTCTCATGAGACTTATTTGCAGTGCAGGAAATAAAAACAACACTTCTACACATAATGTTTAATTCATTAACAGCTGACAGGATTATTAAAGAAAAATATTTAAAGATGAGCATAATTTTAAAATGGAATTTTGCTGAAAATTATTCGATTTTATTTTCTCATCAAAGAGAGCCCTTAGCCTAATCCCATAATTTGAAAGAATGGAATTAAGGTCAGTCTCTCATTTACTCGAGTCATTAAAAATACCTTCCGTAGCATCACGATTCCATAATTTCCTTTGGAGTTAACGTGCTTGCTAATCCTCTCATTTTCTCAACATCACCACTTACTCAGATAGTCACACACTCCATATTGGATCCATGCTTCTGAACAGTTTCTGCTCTCCTGGACTATGATCCACTAACCACTGAGAGGGACTTCAATACCAAAATGTGCCTGCAAACCCGGAACCCAGCCTTCCCAAACAAAGGACAAAATCCGAGTGGGCATAGCAGGGTAAGGGAGAAGGCAGAGGGCTGGCGCTTGGGGAGTGGTCACTATGGGCCCTCACCGAAGTCTTCCATACACTCATTTAATTCACTGTCATCTCCCAACTCAGGCTGTGATTATCACTCTCATGGTATTTGTGGTTAGGGGAAATAAGACTCCAGGAGCCTATACAACTGGTCAGAGTCCAAAGAGCTACGCAGACAAGAACTGCAGTTCAAACCTGAACATATCTCACTGCTGAGGACTGAATTGGGTCCCCCAAATTCCTTTGTTGAAGTCCTAATCTCCAGTGTGACTGCATTTGGAGACGGAGCCTCTAAGGAAGTAATTAAGTGAGATCATCAGGCTGGGGCCCTGATCTAATGGTGCTGGTGTCCAAATGAGATGTGAGAGCTCACTCTCTCTGTCTCTCTGTGCTTAGAAGAAAGGTCATGTGAGGACTAAGCAACAATCTACAAGCCAGGAAGGGAGCTCTCACCAGAAACTCAATCCTGCTGAAACCTTGATCTTGACTTTCCAGCTTTGGGAACTGTGAGAAAATAAATGTCTGTTGTTTAAGCCCCACAGTCTGTGACGTTTCCTTACGGCAGCCCAAGCTGACTAAGACAACCATTCAAAAGCTCTTCCCTGCCATCTTGCCTCATGGGTTCAAAAGGTTCATTCCCACTCGATTTCTGCAGTAACGGCCTCCTTCTGATCCTCCTGGTCTTTCATTGTCTCCTTATTAGCTGCATCTGTATGAATAAAATGTATGATTCTGCAGGAGGCTCATCATAATTTAACAGGAATTAATGTCCTCTTATTATAAAGGACCCTACAAGCCACTGCTTAACAGTCAGCAACAACTGGAATTAATTCGTGTCAGATGAACATCAAGAAAAATCCATTTATGACCCCAAAGTCATGAAATTTAGCATAATTACACATGGTCTTGTTTGGGTAATTTTTTCTCTCCTCATTAAATTAGGTGCCTACATTAGATTTCAATCTGATCAGTCCTGACTTGTTATATGTCTCTAATCAAGGGCATTTCCTCTCAAATCAACCAAGGATTATGCAGGCAAGCTACACCAAACATAGGAACGAAAGCTAAGGTACAAGCACTGAAAAACTTAAAAGATAGCACATTGCTGACATCAGGGGAATTTATTCTTAATATTTATTCATGCTTTACCTCAATAAATATTTATTGAGTACCTACTATGTGCTAGGCAGAGTTTGGGAGATATATGAATAACAACGTGTGAGCGTTATTTCTTCTCGCCCCTGCATCTCCATATCCCACACTTGATATTTGTTCCATCACCAACGGGGAATAAATGAACACATTTTCTCAAAAAATATCCCTTACGTGTTACTAGCCAATCTCTATCACCTCTTTCTCTCTCAAACACCCAATCTGCCTCTCTTCCTCTCTTGCAGTATCTCCTAAATAATTTTTCTATCAAATAACATCACCTGGCTTAAGCCTGAGCAGACACAGTACCCATGAGACTTGTCTCTGGCAGCTAGAATAATTGTCAACTTCAAAAAGTTTAGCTTTCCATAGCCCCTTTCTCTGCTTGTCTCCATGAGTCGAGCCTTCTAAGATACTAAAAGAAACTTTACAAGGTCATGTGACAATGTGATGAAGACACAGAGGCCTCTCCAGGCTCTCCAGGGAGCTCAAGTAAAAGGCACAAGCCTGCAGAAGTCTGCTGCTGCCTCTATGGATGCATCTATGTAATCCCCATTTGATATCTCAGTCACTTAGATTCTAGAGGCGCACGGAACCAGCACACAGGAGATCTACTATGATGTGCTATTTCTGGTTCCTGGAAAGGGGCTGAAATCAAAGTGTTCCTCCAGGCCAGGCTCACACGGAGCACATGCTTGGAAGGACTCCACGTAAGTTATCTTTCCCTTTGGAAACAATTCTGGAAGTCTACGGCAGCCTGTACAGCTTTCAGGCCAGCAAATTAATCAGGTTCACGAAGCAAGGAAATCAGATTATGTTTGGGGAAATGAGATGCTGTTCTTTGCTTACTCTAATGTCAGAGGCACTAGGGTCCTTATTTGAGAAAGGGAACCATTAGTTACAAAAGAATTTGTAAGGATCCCTTAGGTGTTAAAAATACAATTAGAAAGGAAGTGTATAAACTGCTACTAAAATATGCTTTTATCGGGGACTAGGGTAACACAAGGAAACCAGGAATAAAATAGTTCCAGTTTTCTAGACTACTAACTCCTAAAACGGTTTATTTCTCAAGGAACAAGACAATCTCCATAGAAATATTAAGACGAAGTCATTCTACGGTCATAGGATGTATGGCTCAAGTGGTAAGAGAATCCTTTTAAGATTCTACCGCTGCCGGATTAAAAACCAAAAATGGAGTTTGTAGCAGAGACTATGAAGGATCTATAAGCAGCACTATATAAATCAAGCAACATGCACTCATGAACCAAGGGAACGAACCTTTCTTTTTTTAGCTTTTACAATAACAAGGCATATTTCAAATTTCAAGAATATTTCTTGAAATATTCAAACTTTTGAAATGTTAACATGTTTAACTAAGAAACTGGGAGAAGTCCCAAGTGAAAAAGAACAAACTGCCACTGGTCAGAGCAAATTTTAAATCTTTGCAAACTACCTAAGGATAAAACATTTCTAGCCACTCCCATGCCCTACTTTCTTTCCCCCTCCAACATAGACTTTTCTAAAAGTTCTCCAACTGTTGAATGGATCTTAATGTATCAGTGGGAGCCTCATGCTGAGGCCATCCTTAGATACCACTCAAAAGAATATTTGATGAGCTCACGTTATATAGCAAGTGCTTGCCAAATAATAGATAGACCACTTCGGTTGGATAAGGTCTTGAGAGAGGCTGGCCACAATGTATTTCACATTACAGCAGGTACTGTGCCCAACAACGCTCCCAGGTGCACCCCTTGCTTCTCTAGAGCATCATGGGGACGCATCAGGAAGGCACCCACCATAAGGAAAACAAAAGAAATCCCTACACTGTCTATCAAACAGGAAAGCTCTGCTTGGAGAGAAATGGCCACAAGGAAAAACACAGAAAGGGGCAGTGAATAAGAGATGTTTGGGAACATCTTGCAAGTCAGCCAGCTTCATGTACCTGCCATATTGGGTTCCAATGCCATGTGTTTGGTCAGGCTCTGACCAAACACAGATGGAAGACCTCCAACATCCACCGAGCACTTAGTGAGAAATAGTGCTAAGGATTTAACAAAGATGGATCACCTACTCTGAGTTATCCAGGGTAGTTTACATGGGATTACATTCTCTCAGCTCTTTGTTATTCTTCCTCTTGCCTGACAGAATGATCACTCCTTCTTCTGGGCCTCCCATCCCTGGTCATATACCCCACTGGTATAGCATCTGTCACAGTGTATTTTATTTAGACACATCTGTCTTTCGAGTTGCAAAGCTCCTTAAAAGCAGGAACCATGTCCTTTTAATATTTGTACTTTGGATGGGAGCACAGGGACTGGCATTGAAGAGATGATCCATATTTGTTGAATGAAGGAAGGACTGAATAAATTCACAGATGAAAGTTGCATTACCTTTACTCGTTTTTCTTTATAGTATAAAATCTGTAACAAACTTATTTTCCACAACTCCTCAATACCAACTTTTCCCTCCACCTGGAGCAGACTGAGCAGGACCTACAAATGCCCACCCTAGGCTTTGAACAGTGCTGTGGCCCTGACCTAGAGCACCCTTATAAATCAACTCTACCTCTGCAAATGGAAACACTAAATTTTAGGTCTAGTTCAAATCTCACTCCTTTATTCTATCTTCCTAGACCACATTCCCCACTTTCATCTCTAAACTCCTACTGTACTTATGATCTGTAATATCCACACGACAATCACATATTACAATGCTTTGTATTTAACTTGCTTTGTCTGGGAGCCTTCTCTGCATTCCAAAGGGCAACCCTTCTTTTTATGGAAGAAGAGGGAGTAAGACTGGCTCAGGGAAACCCAGTTCATCAGTGAGGAACCGAGGAATGGAATAATTTAAGAAGACACTGAGGGTAGAAATTTAGAGACTGCATAAAATGAAAAGAAGAAACAAAAACCCAAAAAGGAGATCAATGTAATGAGACATCTTGCTCAGCGACCATAGTCTTTTTCCACTTGTTGCCATTACTGCTTTCTTTGTCCCCCATCCTTACCTTTTCTCGTCTCTCTTCAGAGACAGAATAGTGGGTAAGAGCTCAGGTTCTGGAGGAGGACAGCTGAAACCGCACTACTACCAATTAATAGCTACATGACTGAGGAAACTACCTAGCTAACTAGAGCATCATGGGAAGGCATGATGCTCTTTTCTTTTCTTCCATCTGTTAATCAGTTTTTTTAATTGACATATTTCTTAACGTTGAACTATCTGCTAGGAGAAATCCTGTTTGGACATACTGTTTTGTTTTGTTTTGTTTTGTTTCCAGTTACACTGTTGGATTCAGTCACTAATACTTTGCTTAGGATTTTCACATTTATATTTACAAGTGGGAAATGCCTGTAGTTTTCTTATCCTGTACTCATCCAGTTTTGGTAAAAAGGTTAGCCTTATAAAACAAATTGTGGGGGCACCTGGGTGGCTCAGTCAGTTAAGTATCCAACTCTTGATTTCAGCTCAAGGCATGATCTCAGGGTCCTGGGCTAGAGCCCCACATCGGACTCTGTGCTCAGCAGGGAGTCTGCTTGAGATTCTCCCTCTCCTCCTTCCTTTGCTCCTCCCCTGCTTGTAGCATGCACACACACTCTTTCTCTCTCTCTTTCTGTCTGAAAAAAAGAAAAAAGCAAATTGTATACTTTCCTTCACTTCCCTCCACCCTCCCTTTGTTCACTTCCTGGAAGACTGAATAAAATATGATTTATGTACATCTTGAAAGTCTGGTAAACTTGCATGTAAAACATGGGTCTGGTAACTTGTTAATGAAGGAGGCAAGGTTGGAGGTGGGAAGAGACTGGAAGAGTTTTGACTTCTGATTCTACTTCCTGATGTTCTCACCACCCTAACCTGCTTCAAGATTTTCACTCACATTGGGGTGCCTGGGTGGCTCAGTCGGTTAAGTGTCTGCCTTTGGCTCAGGTCTTGATCTCGGGGTCCTGGGGTTGAGCTCTGCATCAGGCTCTCTGCTCAGCAAGGAATCTGCTTCTCTCTCTGTGCTCTCCCCCCATCTCTCTCCAATAATTAAATAAAATCTTTAAATAAAAAGATTTTTCTCTCACTGTCTTTGGTTTCCTGCAGTTTGAATATGACATATGTAGGTACACGTTTTTGATATTTTGTTCATTTGTTGGTTTGGTTGGTTGGTTGGATTGGTCTTAATTTGGCATTTAACCTGCTTAGTATTCTCTGAGTTTCCTGGATCTATGGTTTTGTGTCTGTCATTAATTTTGGAAATTTCTCAACCATCATTATTTCAAATACTTCTGTCCTGTTCTCTCTTTCTTCTTCTCTTAAAAGATATGTTACATCTTTTATACTGTCCCACAGATTTTGGACATTCTGATTGTCTTTTTTTTTCTAATTTTTTTTTCTCTTTACATTTCTGTTTTGGAAGTTTTATTGACTTATTTTCAGATTCAGTGATTCCTTTATTTTGGCTATGTTTCATGTATCTGAGTCTATCAAAGACATTCTTTATTTCAGTTACTGCCTGTTTTATTCCTATCATTTCCTTTTGACTCCTCCTTAGAGTTTCTACCTCTCTGCTTATATTATACACATGAGCTTGCATGTTGTCTACTTTTTCATCAGAAACTTTAACATATTAACCATAATTATTTTAAAATCTCTGATCATTGGAGAATCTGTGTCATATCTGGGTCTGGTTCTGATACCTGTTCTGTCTCTTCAAAAGGTGTGTGTGTGTGTGTGTGTGTGTGTGTGTGTGTGTGTGTGTGATTTTATTTTCTTGCCTTTCGGCATGCCTTGTAATTTCTTATTGAAAGCCAGACACATTGTATAGTATAATATGTACTGAAGTAAACAGGCACCTTTAGTGAGAGCATTTATATTAACCTGGCTAGGAGATGAGCTGCGTTTAATGCTTGTTGTGGCCATAGGGTCCTGACACTTTAAATTCCTATAGTGGGCTTCTTTGTTCCTCCCCCTCTTGGCTTTGGGGCTTGCTTTGTTTCTGCTTCTCAGACACAGTCTGTATTGCACTGTTTTTCAGCTACAGTCCACTGTTATTATTACTGGAGGCTTGTTAGAGTGGAAGAATGGTGTGGGGGACAGGGTGTTCTCAAATCTTCTAATTAAGTCCTAGAAGTGGCCTGTGTCTTGGGGTGTGACTTTCAGAAGTGTTTTGTTCCTCTCCAGGAGCAGAGCTTTCTTTCTATCCTGCCCCCAGGAAAGGGTAACATTTCCTGGCTATAATATTCTCAGTATATTTCTTTGAGACTCTCTCCCCTGTTGACAATGGCTTCTATTTATTGATTTTCCCCTTAGGTAAGACAGGAAGGCTGGAGCCAGCTTCAGTGGGGTGAGTTCTATTTCCTCAGCTGGGATAAGGTTTCAGAATTGCCCTTTGGAAAAGTTATTTCCCCTGGAGATGAGGCCTTTGTTAGGGAGAAGAATCTGAGAAGGTTTCATGACCAGAGCCATGAGGGGAGTTTTCTTGGATCCTCTCCCTGAGCACCTGGCGGGATTCCAGGCATAAAGCTTGTGAAAGTGTAGTGACCCACTTAGACCATCGTCCCCAGGATGTTTTCAATCTCCCACTTGTCTGCATTCAGCTTCCAGTAATTTGTCAAAATTCCAATTAAAAACTGCCTCTCAGTTATGGCATCTGGTGGTTTCTATGCCAGGTAACCAAGTCTCAAGAATATCAATTTTTCCAGTTTCTCCTGGGTTTTTGTTGTTGTAATGTTGGGAGTAACAACTTCCACATGTCAGAGCTAGAGCTCGAAATCTTTTTCTATCAGGATTTCTATTTCTTCTTGGGTCAATTTTAGTAATCTATATATTTTCAAGACTTTTGTCCATTTCATTTAGATATAAAAAATTCTATGCAGGGGCGCCTGGGTGGCTCAATCTGTTAAGTGTCCAACTCTTGATTTCAGCTCAGGTCATGATCTTAGGGTTGTGTGAGATGGAGCCCCATGTCAGGCTCCAAGCTGGGCATGGAGCCTGCTTAAGATTCTCTCTCTCTCCCTCTGCCACCCCCTGCCACCCCCAGCTAGAAATAATTTTTTAAAATTCTATGTAGTTTCACTGAACAGATTAAAAGGAACTGCTTGCAATTTCCTGCTCCCTTTTACTATGCTTTTACTATATTTAACTTACCAAGTACCTTTTCATATTTTCTTCTTAATTCTCACTATAAGCCTGGAAAGTAGGGATTATAACCTCCATTTTTAAAAGAGAAAACTGAAAATCAGAGAAGACGTGGTTCAAATTCAGAACTATTGTCCTAAACAGTATTTTCAAACTGCCATGAAATCAATTTAGTGAGACACAATCAAAATTTTTTAATGAGGGGATGGAATAGACATTGAGGCATCATTTAAAGGTTAGTATCTGTTATGAATTGAATTGTGATCCCCAAAATGGTATGGGGGCTAATTGGGGGTATCCCCCACTGAGTACCTCAGAATGTGACCTTATTTGGACTTAATGCCATTCCAGAGGTAGTCAAGTTAAAATGCAGAGTAAGTCAATTATCATATGGTTTCACTTATTTGTGGAACATAAGGAATAGCATGGAGGACATTAGGAGAAGGAAGGGGAAAATGAAGGGGGGGAATCAGAGGAGGAGATGAACCATGAGAGACTATGGACTCTGAAAAACAAACTGAGGGTTTTAGAGGGGAGGGGGGTGGGAGGATGGGTTAGCCTGGTGATGGGTATTAAAGAGGGCACGTATTGCATGGAGCACTGGGTGTTATATGCAAACAATGAATCATGGAACACTACATAAAAAACTAATGATGTACTGTATGGTGATTAACATAATTAAAAAAAAGAAAAGAAAAAGTTAAAAAAATAAATTAAAAAATAAAAAGTTTCCCAAACCAAGCAAAAAAATAAAATAAAATAAAATAAAATAAAATAAAAAAGTTACTAAGGTGAGCCTTAATCTCATATGACTGGTGTCCTTATAAAGAAAGGGAAATCTGACACAAGGACAGATCAGCACAGAGGGAAGATGATGAGAAGACATGAGGGAGAAGCCCGCCATGAACTGGAGTGATGCATCTACAAGCCACACAACACCAGAAGCTAGGCAGAAGCAAGGAAAGAGTCTCCCCTGGAGTCATCAGAGAGAATATAGCCCAAGCCAACCTTGATTTCAGACTTCTGACCTCCAGCACTATTGGACAATAAATTTCTATTATTTTAAGCCACTCAATTTTTGGCACACTGTTAGAGCAGCCCTAGGAAACTAATACAGCATTGTTTTGTGCAAGTCTCTGCAAAGTGGGTGTGGGCGAAGGTGTGGGTGTGTGTTCTGGGTCACAATGTAAACTTCATTCCTACCGTGGATTGTGGTCAGAAGCAGTCTGAGAAACAGTGTTCCATAACACAGGCAAATCCGCCACTGAAATCTATCCTGGCCATGCCCTTAAGACAGAAGGCAGGCAAAACAAAATATTCTGGGCAAAGAGAAGAGAGGTAGGGTGTTTGCGGGGTGGGGGATGGAGGGTGGTTCCCAAACAAAATGCGCTTTTCTGAGAAGAAGGGTGGAAAGAGTGGCACAATTAGACAGAGTAGCCGGTGATCAGGGAACACACTGTGTGAGACAACAAAAGTAGCCCTTTGGGGGCAGGTTTTCGCGGGGGGGGGGAAAAGGTTTTAGCCAATCCACTTTGCATAAGTAAGATTATTTAACCCAGCCCAAGCTTCAAAAGAAACTATGTGAGGCGTGTTAATGATATTGGGAACTCCAACCAGACAGAGAGAAAAATCAGGGTAATGGAAAAGCAGACCTTAAGGGACCCATGTGTTGTTGACAGCAGACGGCAGAAGATTGCTTAATATTCTTACACAATTAAACTAATTCCCTTTAAGCTTCCTTCACATACCATAAACAAGATCTCCCCATCCCTCAGGAATTAACTTTTAACATCTGGGCAAATGTATTGTTGAATGCCCAAATCCCCAAAAATCCTAATTTTTTTTTTTTTTTTAACAGAAGCCAAACCAACAAGCCCTTTGTTAGCGGTGTTACCCTTGCTATTGGAATGCATATCGTGACATAAGGTAAGGGACACAAAATTCCTGTAAGCGAGGATCATATGATATCATTAATTAAAGAAAAACTGCATTATTAGCAAATCGCATTTATTTGTCAACGTGTGTAGCCAATAAAGGTGTCAAAGGGACAACAACATGAAACCGAATGGCTTATTCTGTTACTAAGAACAGGATGCTGAGATGAAGAATGCAGGCATGATTTTCTCATGCTGCAGCTTCTCATCTAAGCACAGGATTTCCACAGGGTCCCCTGGCTGTTGGCTCTGGGCTAGGAGAGGGAGCCGATTCATAACGCACCCCAATACCCAGTCCTCACTGGCGATAAACCACTCCATGCCCTATCCCTGCATGTGAACTGCCTCTCCCTTTGCCAGGTTGAAGGAGAACACACAGCTGGGCTTTTAAATTCTGTCCCTCTGGCCCATATAAAATACTTGTCTATGAGATAGCAAAGTGGCAGAGCAAGTGGGGTGACAAGGGTTTGGGTAAGTAAACAAACCACTCATGTTCCAACACTCTACTCAGTAACTCCAGCGTCTCTAGTTCCTCAGAAATAAAATGAATTTGTGATCATCCTCGTGTCACAGAATTTTTGAGAATTAAATGAGATTGTAACTGTAAAATGCATGGCTTCTGGATGTGCTCTGTTCCCCTGGGACTTATTACATGCAACCCTAGTTTAAACTTACCCCTGTATGTGAGGGAAGCTAGCATCCCTTTCTTTTATAAACACTGACAGTGTCCTTAATGTGCTGGGGACTGACTACATGTCAGGGTGGGATGGCTGTCAGGGAAGGGGGGCAGGGGAGGCTACAAAGGTGAAAAAGCCAGCTTCCCCGGGCTGCCCAGGCATGGCACCTAAAGGGAGAGACACCCAGGGGAGTATATACTACAGTACAGTTGGTTAAATATTACCACTGAAGGAGGAACAAGGAGTCAGGATGCCCCGGACTAGAGAAGATGACGCTGAATCTGGGTCATAAAGATGCAAAGTAAGGAGTAAAAAGAAGGCATGAATAAAGGGCATCTTTGTAGGACAGCGAGAAATGTGGTAAAGCAGGAATCCAGGACTCTCAGGAAGCAATGGTAAGGTGTAAAGCTAGCATCAAAGGCCTGGGCCTACTTGCATAGAGCCTTGCTTTCTAAATACTAATGAGCAAAACGGTGTCCATACATACAAGAGAACTGACAGTCAGTCAGACAGGCTGCAATGTTCCAACAAATATTCGCTGAGCACCCACAATATGATAGGTGGGACTCTAAGTACTCACTAATGTCAATACTACCAAACAGTTCAAGAGTGTCTTTAAGCTCTAAGTCTTATCTAAAAAAAAGGACAAAACAAGAAGTTGGTAAAGGACAAAAAGGGGCTCGATCTAGAGAAATTATAGAGAAAAAGTATTTAGTACTATTGACAATATTTTTATTAATAGCATTAAACTAAAAAAAAAATTGTTACCTATACCACTCTCAACTGGTTTTAGAAAGGATTCGGGCTTCAGTCATGCATCCAGCAAATACTCAATACCTACCATGTGCCAGGCCGCACCCTTCTAGCCAATGAGTGTTCCAGAAAAACAAAACACAAGCATCCATGCCCTAATGGGAGTTGAATTCTAGAGATATATTTATTGTGTTTTAATTTTTAAAATTGGGGAAAAGTAGAAAAATACTAAAAAAACTTTATGACTTTTATAGATTCCAATAGCCAAATAAATAAAGAGTCCTACAGCCTTCATCTGTATAGGTAGTTACAAATACTCTATGGCATATATATTAAAAAATAAAACTTTTTTTTTCGAATTCATTGCAGATTGTCCAAGAAACTCTGGAAGGACTGTCCATCGAATCCGAGTGAAAAAGTTTTCTGCTTTAATTCTTTTTACGTGTAGATCATTCAATAAAAGTTTTAAGTGTTTATAATCTGTTGGTGACTTAACCATATTGTAATGCCTCCCCAAATGAATCTTATCTGTCAATGTTATTCTTTCATTGAGTGACTTCTTGGGGACCTCCTCAGCCCAATGCTATATGGGTTTCTAGGAGTGGAAGGCAAGAAAATATGTAGCCCACACCCTTAACAGGCTTATCATTGTTTTTAGGAGGAAGACGGTGGAAAATAAAATATACACATCCAAAACAACTAAAAAGCAACCAAGAGGAATTCTTGAAATACTGCAAGATAACAAGTCAGTAGCACATAAAATTCATGCGTTAATGCCGATGGAAAGTGGAATCTTCCCCAACTGGAAGTTAAGAAATGCTCTTCTGGGGGGTCCCTGGGTGGCTGAGTTGTTTAGCGTCTGCCTTTGGCTCAGGTCATGATCCCGGGGTCCTGGGATCGAGCCCCACATTGGGCTCCATGCTCGGCGGGAAGCTTGCTTCTCCCTCTCTCATTCCCCCTGCCTGTGCTCCTGGTCTCATTATCTCTCTCTGTCAAATTAATAAATAAAATCTTTAAAAAAAAAAAAAAAAGAAAGAAAGAAATGTTCTTCTGCCACTTAGGAAAACACTGCTTCCAAGCAAAGTCCTTCAATGCTATTCTGTTGAATGATGCTTCCCAACTACAACGGGCCAGTAGATTAGGGCCTTGGAAAAATACTGCACTCTTTGTAATTAATTAATCCATTAATTACATTGTCAATTATTGTGGATCAGAAGTAAATTCAACATTATCTTTAAAACCTATTATTTCTGAAATCAAAATGGCAAGGCATTCCCCCACCCCACCCAGGGATCCAAGCCAAGCCCAAGCTGTGTGCTTCTCCCACCCAAGATGTCGGTCACTGATATACGATGCCTCACCCCTAAGAGGCTTGGGGACGCGGGTATTACTGGTGATGAGCACACATGGTTTGGGCGGTTTGGCAGGCGAAATCCTGGCAGGAGAGTCTCGAAGCATCAGCAGATGCTGCCATGCACAGACATCCAAATGCTGGCTGCACTGATGCGCCATGTTTCTCTGTGAAGACAGCAACGCCTCTTCCCTGAGAGGCTGGTGGCAAAACAGAACCCTCGCTGAGCCCCACAGACAAACACACACAAGCGCGAACGTGCACCCGCACACGCTAGTGTGCCTGCACACGCACGCACGCGTGCGCGCGCACACGCCCGGTCAGGTGAGCTCTGGCTCCCAGCGGTCTCTTTCATCTGTCTCTCGTGGTATAAACCCAGCTGGAAAGAACTATCCTGCTCTTCGCCGACATAGCTCTGAGATTTCAGTTCCACGCAGACAATAGGAAGTCACCACCAGCCGTCCACCGAACTCACAGTCAAAGAAAAGATGGCCTGCTGGCAACGGAGAGCTGAGATCAGAGCCCCCGGGACTCCCTGGCAGCCTTTGGCACTCCGAGGTCCCAAAAGCTCGGGTCACAGATTGCTCAGGTTATCCTCATCAGACTCATTCAGTCAGTCAACAAATATTTATTGATCACCCTCTCTGGGCCAGGAGCAGAGGAGGCTTCAAGAGTCACAACGTCAAAATAGCTGAGGGGTGCTGTGGAACATTCTCCTTCCATATCTGCCACACCGATTTCATTTTCATTCCACCTTTACTGAGCAATGACAATCTGGCCCTAGACTGAGCCTGGAAACACAATACCAAGCAAGACGGATGTGGTCCCTGACTGTAGTGAAGGAGTTAGCCAGAGAAGCCAGCCAACACTGTGCAGTGGCCATCATCTACAATAGGGTAGAGGCTGGTGTAAAAATACCGTGTGTGTGTGTGTGTGTGTGTGTGTGTGTGTGTGTGTGTGTGTGGCAGGGGGCAGGGGAAGGCAGTGCACTGAGTCCCAAAGATAAACTGTGGTTACACAGTTGACTAGGGAGAAACATAGCCGAGGCAGGGAGAACAGCTTTAGAGTCAGAAATTTGTTCTGGTTCATCAAATGCTCTAAGCCTTAGCTTCTATTTCTTAAATGGGAAAATAATAATACTCAACGAGAAAATATGAGTGAAGAACTTAGGACTCAATAACTGATAGTCATCATTGTCATTACTACTGTTGTTATTACTAATAACAACAATAATAGCAACATCTGCTGATGCTTAGAGGTAAAAAAATATATGGAACATTCTGGAAAATTAACATGGTTCAATTTGGCTGGAATATAATGTACGTGTGTGTGTGTGAGAGAGAAAGAGGGAGGGAAAGGAAGAGGCAGAGAAAGGGGGAGGAGGGAGAAAGAATAGGATTATCTGATGGTAGAAGTCTGAGTTATTTCCGACTTGAGTAGGATGTTGAAAGTCAATGGAATGGACACAGCTGGGTATTCCACGGAACCATCCCCACTCCACTGGACAGCAATGTAACTTCTGTGTACTGTGTATTCCTCGTCTATGGCCGTCAAAAAGCACGATTAGTGCTGTGGGAGTATTTAAATCCTATAGTTATAGGTTGGGGCTAGAATCTGGCATAGGGAATCTTGAATATGAGGTTAGAGTTCAGACTTCAGCTTGTGTCTGAAGGAGTACTAGCACACTTGTCCTGTCAATCTCAAAGACTGTTGATGTTAAGGGATCTCATTCCTAACCCTGAGGTGCCAAGGAAAACTCCAGAAAGGACAGGTACAAGTACAAGAAAAGGCAACCACTGTCATGCTAATTTAGATGAATCTCCAAGTTGGAGTGAGTAAATGATCTAAAAGCACAAAACTGCTGAGCTGTCTGTTTTGAATGTCAAACATTTTCATAGTCCATATTTGTCATTAACTGAACGAGAACTAGACAAATTAATGAACTGACAGAACACGGATCTGAACCACACACAAATAATCAGAACTTACAGGAAAGCATTCAAATTGTCCTCCACTGGAACTAAGTTTCTCTGAAGAAGCAAGAAGAGAAAATAACACACTCAGATCTTTCACAAAGCACAGATCCAGAAACTAAGAAATCCAGATAAAGAGCTATATGCCCACAGTCTTGGGGCCAAAGCTTATGGGTGACCTGCACTGATCTCACTTTTCAGTCAAAATAGAAATGAGGAGAATGAGGGGCCACACAACCTGGGAATAACCAGAGCAGAACAACTTCTGGGGGACAGGAGTGTTGGGAACTCACATCCACTTGCAACATTACAGGAACACACGGGGATCTTCAGTGGTCTGTCCCCTTGGAGGAGAGTCTGGAGTCTGACTACTTGTGAGTCAAGCATTACCAAGGGTGGTGGAGGGGTTGAGAACTGCTTGATAGAGTTGGAAAGGCATAAGATTTTGTCTCATGCACACAAACCCAGAATTCGAATCTGCTGGGTTCTACCTCTTCCTAGAAATGCAGCCTTAGGCCAATTACATAAGTTCTGGAGTTTTTTTTAATATTAAGTGAGTCCTAAATCTCCGTAAAATGCTTAGTAAAGGGTTTCATCAGACCATTATAAAGATCAAAAGACAACCAAAATCCAGCCTCAACGGCTCCCCAGTGCCCACAAGCTGAAGTCTGAACTCTAACCTCATATTCAAGATTCCCTATGCCAGATTCTAGCCCCAACCTATAACTATAGGATTTAAATACTTCCACAGCACTAATCGTGCTTTTTGACGGCCATGCCTCCAACAGCCTTGCTCTGTTCTACCTCCTCACAAGCTCCCCTTAACCCCTCAGCCCTTCGGGCTCCTACCCATCCTGCAAGGTCCTGCTTTTTGTCTCTCCTGCTCCCAGGAGCCATCGTAGAGTATTCCTCACTTCTCCTTTTGAAATACAATCCATCCTCCCCAGGTAAGAATTAGGTCTCCTTTGTGAGGTTTTGACTATCTTGGGCCTTAAAAGAGGGAATGTCCAAACTGGGTGGTTCAAATCAAAGCTCAGGGAATCTCAGGACACAGGGAGGAAATTCGGTTCTAGTGGAGGACCGATAAGCAGCATGCATTTGAGCCATTAGTGAAGGCCTAAGAAGCAGTGGTGAGCAGCCCCCAGGGCTCTCTGATGCACATGACAAATGGTGCCCATTCCAAAGGTGAAAGAGGTTTGGGCTTGGCTCCCAGAAATGGCCATGGCTGGCACTTGGCACACTCTCCACACTTGGCTCTGCTTCCTTCTTTGTGGGCTAGTCTAGGTCCAGTCCCATCACTGCAGACTCCAGACCCCTCCTCCCTGCTCAAGACCTAACTCACTCTCCTCTTCCACAAGCTCAAGGAGCATCAGCTAGTCTTGGGAGGACTTAGTGAGGAAGGAAAGTTCCTAAATCTCCATCTAGCCTCTTTCCAGTCTATTTTCATGGCATAAATGCTAGGGCTAGCTTTTCAGAGACCTTCATCTTTTATTCTCAGGAGCCTTTTCTTCTCCCAACAAAACTTAGCTTATAAGATCAAAAACTTTGCTTTTAAAACTGTCATTTTTGATGTGGACTTCAAAAGCTTATTTTGGAAGTAAAAAAAAAAAATAGCACTTTTTTCCTTTGCTTTATTTGCTTTTCTATGGACATACCTCCTGCTTACTCTGCTCCCTGCCTAAAATGTCCCTAATTTTCCACAAGGCAATGTGAAGACCACCAGCTGGTCAGAAAGACCAGACATTAGACAGTGTGAGAAAAAGAAAAACTCCCAAGTTTAATATCTCAGGGTGTTACACTGCTGTAATCCCATAGTATTTAAGAGAATAAGCACTGGAAACAAACAGACCTGACATTTACTCTGACACTTACTAATATGTGATCATTGGCATTTAACTTCTCTGTGCTGATTTCATCATCAGGAAAAGGGAAAAGTAATAGTAGTCACTTCTAACTGCTGCTGTGAGGCGTAAATTATTAAAAAGTGCTTCACCAAGACTGTCACATCCATAACACTCAATAAATAGCAGTTTTCATTATGTACCATGCATTTAACAATTGAGCATGTTCTGCCTTAAGGTATATCTAATATCATGAATCTTTATTATTTAAATCTATTTTTATTTTACTTCCCTTGCATGTAAGCCTTCTCTCCTAAGCTAGACTTTAAGTTCATCCACTATTTTCTCATATGTGAAATAAGAATAGGAATAACCTGCTTTGTGAAGTTGTAAGCATTACTGGGGGTGGTTATGAGTGTTCAGTCCAATTTCAGGACAGGGTACAGCAGCCATTACTCTTATATCCCTTATGCAAAAACCAAGTGCCCAAGAAACACATCTATGAGCTTGGATCCATGCAAGGAAAGAGGCAGACCTAAGAGATACTGAGAGTACCCCCACCTAGTGACTTGGCCATCTCATAATGCTTTGAATGACTTCCTGCTACATCTCTGGGTCTGAGGTTTTTTCTGGAACTAAAGAAGGTCATTGTGCCCACATCATGACAGACTCAATGTGCCAGGCAATTAATCTCCCCATCCCCCAGCAACCCCCAACTAAAGATTGAATGAACATGGCACCTAAATACCTCAACTCCCTAGTCCCTTGAACAGAATAATTCTGAAATGTTTCATACCATTTCCCAGAGTTTCTCTTCAGAATCAGCCCTAGTTATTCACTGTGGTCAATGGCTAATAACGCCCTCTATTGGCTACCCGCCTTTCTTGAATTTCTTCCCTCTCCCCACCAGCACTCTTTGCTCCCCTCAAATAACCTCCCTGACTTCAGATTCTGGGAAACCCAAGCCAAGACAGTAGGGGCTCCTATGTGTGTTGGCCCACTGTTCATAGAGCTTCCACAAGGATAGTCCCACACCTCTCTTCGAGTATGGTGATGCCACTGAATGGGGTGGTTTAGTGAGAAGAGCCTAAGAATTAAAGCCAGAAGATCTAGATTTGGTCTTGTTTTTCACGTAACTAGCTGTGTGATCTTTGTGATATGGACTGACTGTGTCCTCCTGAAATTCATATGCTGACACCCTAATCCCCAATGGGATGGTATCTGCAGATGGGACGTTGGGAGATAATTAGGTCCTGAGGGTGGAGCCACCATAATGGGAATGGGTGTTAGTGGTATAAAACACAGGAGAAAGCTTACTCCCTGTCTCTCACCTCCCTGATGCTGCCATGTGAGAACACACAGAGAAGACGAACTAGAAAGGTCTCATCATTCCATGCACACCAGGACACCAGGACAAGCCAAACGTTAAGAACTATCATTACTTCCTTCTTAATCACCCCTCCACCACTCTCCCTGACCCCCAACATAGACACATCCATTGGTTGTGTCTGTGAATTCTCCTTCCTCAATACCTTGCAAATCAGTTCCTTCACGCCACCCTTACTCCAGCCCCTTCTGTCTGGATTTCCTACAACTAGTCTTCCTATCTCCAGTCCTTACATACATACATGGCTTTGGGCTAGTTTTCTAAAATGCAGCTCTGATTGTGTCACTCTGCTTAAAAATCATTCAGTGGCTACCAACCCCATTCAGCATTAAACTTGAAGACCCATCCATACCCTTCCTCACTTTACAGCTCTAGTCCTGCTGAACTAAGGATGAGTATTCACCTTCCCAGCTTTCTCATTCTCCTCAATCCTTACAAATGCTCATCCTGAGTCCTTGGTTTTCCAATGAGCCCCACCTACCACGTGAAGCTAAAAGTTAGTCCCTGGTTGGGACTTGACTCCAACAGGACCTTCTTAGAGAAAGGATGCTCTGATACCCCTCCCTCCAACACACACACACACACACACACACACACACACACACACACCAGCTCCCACACCCTGGGCATTGTTGGCTAACATCATACATCACATTACATTATAATTCCCTTTTGAGTCACAGGTCTCCCTAACAAGACCATGTCCTCTGCCAGTGTCTTTGGATCTGCTGAATCTGACATAGTTTCTGCCACTCAGTAAGCACTCGGGAAATGCTTGTTGAAAAAAGAAAATGATAAGGTTGAATGAATGAATTTCCCATTCTGTGATGGAATGCACTGGTTCCAGATCTAACAATCAGGCTGTAATGGGAGCAGTTTAATCCACTGAACTCAAGGAAACCTCCCAAACACAACAGCCCCCAGACAGCTCTCCCCTCAAACTGGATACCAAGTGGCTTACAATTTATTTGTTTCACAAATCTCTTCTCTCTCAAGTTTAAACTACCCAAGGGCAGTGACTGACCTCCATTCATTCAACAAATAACTAATGAAACTGGAAATGTGCCAGTCAGTAATAATAACTTAACACTTACACAGTACTTACTGTGCATGCACTGGGTTGAGGCAAGTTCCATGATGTTTTGAGTGTTGCGGTGTGCAATTGACTAGGGACCAGATACATAAACAAACAACTTCAGACTGCATGGGAAATATTCTCCCTAAGCATTCACTCAGTATCTTCTCCAACACTTATTCAATGTTTGCTATATTCAAAGTCTTTTAAGTGTATCAAGGCATTCTCCTGAGGAAGGCATCCCTATTTTATCAAAGAAGAAACTGAGATACAGAGACATCAATTAATTTTCCCAAATCCCACAGCTGAGAGTTGGCAGAGCCAGGATTTCAATCCCGGGAGCTGGTTTCAGAGCCCCCTCCCTTTTTCTAAAAGTTTTTATTTAAATTCCAGTTAGTGGGGCGCCTGGGTGGCTCAGTCCATTAAGCGTCTGCCTTCGGCTCAGGTCATGACTTCCAGGTCTTGAGATCAAGCCCGGCATCGGGCTCCCAGCTCAGCGGAGAGTCTGCTTCTCCCTCTGCCTCTCCCCCTGCTTGTGCTCTCTCTGTCTCTGTCTCTCTCTCAAGGGAATAAATCTTTAAAAAAACAAATAAATAAATTCCAGTTAGTTAACACACAGTGTGACGCTAGTTCCAGCTGTACAATAGAGTGATTCAACACTTCCATACAACACCCGGGGCAGGGCCCCCTTTTTTTAAACCACTAAACAAAACTATCTTCTTGCTCATTGCCTCAAAATAATGAGAATGTTTATCTCTGAGTGGTAGCCGTAAGAATGAGTTTTCTTTTCTCACTTTCGAATTTTCCTCTTTTATTTTTTTTTTTGCTTATTCATGTTTTCTAGTTTTTCCACATCGAGGCATGCAATCTTGAACATAATTTATAACAACAAAAAATTTGGCTGACCATGCAGTGAAAACAGTTGCTACATTATAGAGAAAATGTGCAGAGAGATAATAAAATGTTAATGCGATGAGCTGTCTAAAATCAGCATGAGTCCACTTCCAGACTCTCTGCTGATGGACACTCGGGGACACGAGCCCCCTCCCCGTGCTGCCAGTTCTCCTAGCTACAGCCACAGCCAATAAAGATGCTCCCATAATTTAAACGCTTGTAAGAACTCTTCATGAATTTAGGAGGAGACGTGATCAAGAATAAACAGGAAGACCTGGTGGCTGGTGCTGCTTTCTTAGGAGGAAACTACAACATGGTTTCCAAGGGAAAACATTCAGGGTCCAGCTCTGCTGTCAGCGCACGCATGGTGTAGGCATGCTGGGTGCACCCCACACTGGGCTGTGCAGCCTGGAGCTGGCAGTCTCTGGGCGTCTGCAGGAATCTGGGTCACTCCATCACATGGTTGACCCACATTTACAGAAACCCAGCCTTCCCATCCTATTAGAGAAACAGCAGCTCGGTGGAAGTAAGCTTTATGAATAACTAAATTTACAGATGAGTCCGTTTTAATTAGCTAGAGAAGAGGACCCCCCCCAATTCCTTCTTCCAGACAAAGCCAACGCCGTTTTTGCTACATCAGCACATCTGTAAACAGCTCCACTGTGGGGATGAGTCCACTTGAAATTCCTTTTGAATATCATTAATTTGCTTTCCCCACTTCTAAAAAACCTATACATCCGAAGGGCAGTGCTTTTGAACCCTCAGTTTTCGAGGAATGACAGCAGTGCACCGTCTCCCAGATGCCTGGTTCTCCAGGTCCTGTGCCTGCTGAAATTCGGCTTCTTTCAGGTTTTTTACAATGAATCACCACATCAAGGGGTTGGGGCTCCGGGAGGAGTGTTTGAAACCAGTCGTGACTGGTCAAAGTTCTTCGCTGTGGTTTCATGGTCAGAATTCCGAGACACATGTATCCCCGCTCCCTGCTTGCCTTTTTCTAGGACTAAACTCTCCGAGAAATAGAATTTTGTCATTCAAAGGTGCTACAGGAATTTCTCTTTCTCTCCCAGGCGGCGACCCTCTACCTGTTTCCTCCCCCACGCATAAGAGAGACACAGGTAAAGAATCAGCGCCATTCAGCAAGAACGGGAGGAGGGAGCATTCGGGTAAGAAAGTGAGGGATGGCCAGTTTGAAGCGTTCCGAGATGTTTTCAGGAAAATGCCCATCTCCATACCCTTCCCGAGAATACGTGCTGCAGGGTTAAAGATGCCCACCCCCACCCCCCCCGCTTGCCATCACACAAAGAGGGGGGCTGGCCTTAATGACTCGTCCCACTTATATCTGCACAGGTTCCCCTCGGATGGGGGAGCCTCTCTGTAAAATGCATGTGCGTGTGTCAGGCAAAGCGATGCCCGGGGAAGTATCTTCCCATCTGAGTGTTCCAGATGAAACACCCCAAACAAATTTCTGGTTCAAATCTGCATCTTGGGATCAACAGGACAAGGGATAGCTTGCTTAATTAATCTTATTTTTCCTCTCCCTTTTAAAACATTTTATTTTCCCTTCTCTTCTCTCCTTTCCTTTTTAAAAATGTGTTTGCTAACCTGGTGGATTGGGGGAATTCTGTAGATCTAGCATAGCTGGCTGTCAGCAAGGCATTTGATAAAATCTCTCATGAGATCTCAGAGGATGAGACAGGGAAAATGTGGGCTGAATGACAAGCCAGGAAAAGGGGGTTTAAAACTGATTGAATTTCAGTACACACAAGGCAGTGTCAACCTGGAGAGAAGTCTCCAGAGTGGCTTGCCTCAGGGCTCTGAATTCAGTCTTGTATCTGTCAACATTTTTCCTAATGACTGGGATTAGGTCATGGACATCTCACCAAATTTTTACATGACTAAAAACCGGGAGGGACAACAAACATGCTGGATGGCAAAGAGAGGCCCGAAATGACTTCAGTAGGGCTAGGGTGGTGTTTCTCAACGTGTGGTGTATCACCTGTATCAGAGTTTAAAATGCAAATGCTTGTCCCCCAACCCCCTCACACACCTGCTGACTAATGGCAGACCACCCTAAGAAACGCTGAACCAGAACAGTCACTTAAAATAGGAGATCCAGGCCTGTAATTTGATGTGTCCATTGAACATCCTTCTGGATACACACACAAAAAAGGCCATCAGACTACGGCTATCTGGAGATTAGCAGAACCTGAAGAAGGGAAAAACCCTCCAGAAAGTACGTTGTTGCTGTTGTTGTTTTAAAATGGAAAAGACCAAGGAGTGGCTATTGAAATAAATTCAAGCTGGAGGTTGACAGGCATCTGGGTGGTGGCAGAAGGATTAAAGCCAAGTGACACGCAGGTAGAATGGAGGAAAGTGGCAGTTCAACCCATCCGGGTCCCCACTGTGAGGCAGGGGCTCATACTGGTCTCCCTTCGGTAAACGAAAGGTTTCCTTCTGGGAGAGAGCACCTGATCAGCTAACTACAAGAACTTTGCCACTTTCATACCAACCAGATTTACCAAATGAAAACTGAAGAAAATACTGAGCAAAGAACAATGTAAATATTGCTTATTCCTGAAAATAATACTCTAGCTGACACTCCACTAAGAGTTCCAGTGATTTGTATATTTTCAATATCAGCTCTGAAATCCACTTGTAAGGGCCAGTTTAAGACTCATGCAACTTTCAAACTTGAGGACATTAAAAATACATATGAAGCCAAGGCTTTTTACTATTAAATACTGGAAGGTGATATTAAAATCTGGAATCAAAGGAAAACCCACAGTCCCTGCTCCTTCACAGGAGGCGTTTTCGTGACGTCTCCTGTCTCCTAACATAATTCTCAATTGACTTGAGCCAAAGAGTTCAATTTTCTCCTTGATATTCTGGCATTTTATGACATCTGGCCCTCTGAATGTAACTAATACTACAATGAAGAAGCAACGAAAACTCATAAAGCATAAAGTCTGCTGAAAGGACACAAACTCCAATGTTTGAGAAAAAGACAGCATCTCATGTTTCCTTCCTTCTCTTTTTAATGCCTGCTACACTCATCTTCCCATAATGAACATTCAATGGTTCAAAAATATTTCCCTTAAAGAAAAAAAAAAATGGAATGGGATACTTAAAATGCAAGAGTAATCCATAAATTTCTCAGACTGTCACTAGGATTCAACAAAAGAAATTTACAATTTTAAAATGAAAAAAAAATAGTTCATCAATTAATTATCTTTCAGCTAGCTGCCTATCCGCTTGAACAAAAATATATGGGTTTACTTCTTAAAAGTCAGATCAAAGGTGCTTTAGAAAATTAACATCTTTCTTTTATTATAAAAGGGAAGATAAATCAAAATGCGGTTTTATTCTTGAAACTCATCTCCTGGATTTATGATAACATAAAAGAAATCCCAGTCCCTAAGATCCCACCTTCTCTTTTAACACTGGGGTAATTGAATCATGTTGCATCCTGTTCTTTACTATGGCTGTCCGCTATGCTTATAAAAGGCAAAAACAGAAGATAGAAAATAGACCAGTGGTTGCCAGGTGCTGGGGAGAATGGGGAATGGGGATCTCGGAACTCGACAGAGGGGGTAGGTGTGTGGTAGTACATTCACAATGTTGAATGTACAGTTGTGAATGTACTAAATGCCACTGAACTGAGCACTTTAAAATGGTTAATTTTGGGGCGCCTGGGTGGCTCAGTCAGTTGGGCGGCTGCCTTAGGCTCAGGTCGTGATCCCAGGGTCCTGGGATCGAGCCCCACATCGGGCTCCCCGCTCAGCGGAGAGCCTGCTTCTCCATTTCCCTCTGCCTGCCACTCTGCCTGCTCTCTATCTCTCTGTCAAATAAATAAATAAAAAAAAAAAACTTTAAAATGGTTAATTTTATGTTATGTGAATTTCACCTCAACAAAACAAAAAACAAAAAAAAGGAAAATTCCAAGGTTGCCCTAAGGACAACATCCCATCAACAGCTCACTGACAGCAGAAGTCAGTTAGGAGCAGAAGGGCACGCAGTGGGACTCTATGCTACAGCATCCACTCGTGAAAAGGTCATCCTGTATCTTTCCCAACCTATAGAATTCTAGCTGCTAAACCAAAGATGGACGCACCACCAAGAGGTTATCCCTCAAAAGAGAGTTGGCCTAAGGGTGAAGGAGTCTGAGTTTGGTCTCAGCTCAATGAAGAGAGCTAAATTATGCTATGTATCCTTGTCTCTGAAGTGGGGATAATTATGCCTCATAGGGTAGCTGGGAAGATCACGGGACACCCCACATGATGGAGCACACACAACATGATTTCCTTTGGGATGCTCAAAAAAGAAGAAAAGAAACAGCTATATAAATGACAGTTGGCAGATCAAGCCGACAGCCATGTCTGTCTACAGGAGGATGACAGGGGGACACAGACTGATTAAGGACCACCAAACACTGAGGGCCACAGAGCAAGTGGAATGTTCATGTACCAGCTCCAAACTGTTCACTCTAGCCATGAGCAAGATGCACCATAAATATCAAACGTTAAGTACAAGAGGGAATTTTGAAGATGAGACACTCTATATGTGACTGGTGCATTCATATTTGCTTTCCAATTTAACATTTCCTACACATAATCCCGGTTATAAAATTTAACAACATTTATCTTGAGAACAGACCTCACCTGTAACCAGCTTCCTTAAACACACACACACACACACACACACACACGAGATTCTGATTACATGATGGAATTCCAACCCAACAACATCATCAAGCGATAGCACTATCCATCTTGTCTCTCGCCCAGTTACTTTGTCTAAATGTTCTCCCACTTAATGACCTAGCCAGCCCCTTTAAGCTGGCCTTCAACTTCACCTAACCTCACAGCCCCATGCTAGGACATCAATCTTCCAGAACCTGGTCTGATTCTCCTTGAGTTTCTTCCTCATATGGATAGAACTAAGAAGCTCACATTTTTACACTCCAGAGACCCCATTCTGGTCATGTTAGCAATTCTGAAACAGTAACAAACATAAAGTTCGAACCTAAATGAAAAAAGCTTGATTTTTTTCCTTTAGTACTTAGGATATTTTGATCACATCTGTGGAAGATTCTGGCCCAGAATATGAACAGATATGGACACCAAAGCCAAGAGCTGACCTGCAAATCTTTCTCTTACTTATTCATAAGAGTCTCCTAGCTATCAGAGAATAAACAGTACCAGTCCAGAGTGGCAGGCTATTTTCTCATCTACAGTCCAACAAAGTGATTTTGACAAAGGCAAAGACAGAATGATCCCCCTTGGTCTGGATTACCACCAAAGAGTCTCAGAACTGCCTGATACATACAAAAGAGATGATTTCTGCTCATGGGGACCCTTTTCCTGGCCCCCCAACAGGGTAACCCATCAAAAGTAGTGTGTGCTACCTGCCAGAAGAAAAATGAGGCCATGCAGAAATGTTGGACAACTGAATACTTTTGTGTTTACATTTATGAACATCTGACTGTATAGGGGCCGGTGCTGCCGATCCTCAGTAATGCCTGTTACATTCCCTTTGCAGTGAAGAAGCTGAAATAAATGTATAAGGAATAGAAACATTGTGCTCTGCGCTGTATATAAAACAACTCAGTATAAATTATTTGTGGAGCAAGCTTTAAAACTATGCTTTCTCAAGGAGAAAGAATATTTCTTAGTGAAAAAGAAGACTGAATGAAAGAAAAGATAGAATATATTCTTTAAAGATTTTATTTATTTTAGAGAGAGTGCAAGCAGGGGAGGGGCAGAGAGAGTATCCCAAGCAGACTCTGTGCTGAGCGTGGAACCAGATGCAGGGCTCGATCTCACGACCCTGAGATCATGATCTGAGCCGAAATCAAGAGTTAGACACATAACCAACTGAGCCACCCAGGCGCCCTGAAGATAGAATATTTCTGAAGTAGTCAAAAAAGTGTTACCTACTGAAAGCATATGGATGGGAGGGCAATAGGGAGGTGACAAGGCCAAAGACCTAACTTGGAAAAACACTAAAGTACTTCTGCAAAGAAATACCAAAAGAGGTCAATGTATATAAAATAGAAATTGAAGGACCTGAAGATTAATATATTCACATCTTTAAGAAAGGAGTGAAATTCGAGGCCCTTGGCACATTCCAAATAGCATGGAACACCTTATATGGAAAACTGTTGCCTGAAATCCAAACAGGATCTGGGAGGCAGCTCCTGCTGGATGAGCTGCTTGGTGAGCTGAACTTATTAGTATGAGGTTTATGGGGCTTGACTGAAAGATAGAAGAGAAGAAAGATAATAAAAAAATTATGTTGAGGACGAAGTCCATCAGAAAATAGAAATATAGAGTCAGACTAAGAACGGGCCAAGAGAGCATTAAACACACTGTCTCTAAGAGAAGAACAAGCCAGGTGACAAGAAAGCACTGGAGGGGACGCCTGGGTGGCTCAGTCAGTTAACCTGACTCTTAGTTTTGGCTCAGGTCATGATCTCATGGGTTGTGAGATCAGGCCCTGGCTTTGGACTCTGTGCTCAGCAGGGAGTCTGCTTGGGGATTCTCTCCCTCTGCCCCACACCCACGCGTGTGTGTGCTCTCTCCCTCTCTCTCCCTCTAAAATAAATAAGTAAATCTTTAAAATAATAAGAAAAGACTGGAAATCTCAGATGACCGCATTTATAAAAAGTGACAGGCAGCTTTTCGGACATTTTATTGGCTCTGTTAGGGCAGGAAGAAAGAAGCCATAAAGTATTTACTATGGGGTCAATGAGAAGTACTGAAAATTATTGAAAATCAAATATATTTATTAAATGTAAGCTATTATCATTATTTTTGTCATTACCTTAAATGGCTGGGGAAAAAAATAAACCTCAAACTCCAGTATTTGACAAAAGCTCCTCGTAGATCATCTGTGTCTCAATTTCCTTTGTCTACACATACATTATTCAAAGCTTTGAACCACAGAAGAACAAAGAAGGTTATGGAACAAATCTCCACATGCTCAGAGTTCACGTGAAGTTGATGGCCAGGAAACATGTCTCCATCTAATCCAACTTCTGGAAAGGAATGGGACAGAGATAGATAGTGGCATTTGGCTATACACAGCCAGCCCTTCCTTCTCTTCCTTCTTTCAAAAGTACCTACTGAGCAGTGATCCTATCCCAAACTCTGACCCAAAAAGGCACAGGACACAATGGGGCATATTTATTTAGAAAAATAAATCCTGCCTTCAAGGAGCCTACAATCAAGCAGAAGGAGTAAGACAAATATGCAGCTAACATTGAACAAAGATAAAGTATTGCCAGGGTGTGAATAGCAGGGCTATACACCCACATCTTGGGCATGCGCAGCAATTCTAACAAACCAGCGGATCGCACAGCGCTAGTTGGAAACAGCCAATTAGATACTTTGGTAGCATGAATGTCAGCTGGAAAAGTTCTATCATTTGCTCTCTGAGCAGCTGAACATAATCTTAATACAGACAGAATACAGATCACATAGCCTAAATGTGACTTCAATAACTGGACAACGGTTTTTATTTCCCAGCTATATGTGGAGCCCAGCTGAATTTTTAAAAATCATCCTGTATAAACAAGTAAGTTTAACCACCGGCAATAACTCTTGTTCCTAGACGAATATTCCTGAAAGAAAAATTTATTCAGACTTTGAAGACAAATTGCTCAAATTGCTAGTCCTAAAAATCACACATTCATAAACACAAGAAGAGGCAGTCTGAGATGTTGGAAATATGAGGTATTTGGACAAATCCCTAAACCCCCTCTGTGCCTGTTTTCTCATTTACAAAATGGGGAAAGGGCAGATCACTCAGAGGGTGCCTGTAACAAAATAAGGTGATGCATGTGACAATCCTTTTAAAACTCTTAACCGTTATACCATTATATGTTCTCTCCAAGTTGCTGTTGCACGGTCATAAACATCTGTTCCTGCATGTGAGCTCTTGCTGGGTTTCATCCATTTCCTCATCTTCATATGGTGTAAGATGCATAGGTTTAAAATTTAGTAAACTCAATATTCTGAAGCCTTTAGAGCTGTTTCCAATTGAAAGTCATCTTTTTAATGTCCACTGAAGGGAATTTACACTGTATTTATGGCCTGGACATAATCATTACCTTCCGATAAAAATGACTCATTAAATAAAAAGTAATTTTCACCAATGAGCTCTTAGGATATATTTACTTACTTATGGAAATCCAATAGCCTCTTGCTCAATAATTTCTGCATTTCTCAGTACAATTATTTGGGGTTCATATGTCGGTTCAGGAGTTGCCAAATCAGAGCAACTCAGAAACACTAAAAGACAGAAAACAGTAACAACAAACACCCAAGTGAACAAAAACACACTTTACTATCCAGAATGAGAGATTCTAGGATCCATCTGAGAAAGAGAGAAAACTCCTGATCTTTAGAGAAGTGAAAGCATAGCAAGGCTAGTGTTTCCAACCTCTTTATTAAGAATCCTATGTGCCAACTAGAAATATTCCCCTGCAACAGAAAGAAACCTTCAGGCCATCGACTCAAACCTGGTTACCAAACTCTGCATCTTACATTAGTACCTGAGGTCCCCAGAATGATTCACTTTTTGCCCAAGAGCCAACCCCATATGCATGTTCCCGACATGGGTTGCTTCCCCACTGTAGATCTGTCTGTCTGCCTGAAAACAGAACTGCCTGAAACAGTATTAGACAAAGCAGACAATTTAAGTTTAGGAAAGGGCTGGAAATTTGACCTCACAGCTGGAGAAACTGCATTGTTTTGAACAGAACAAAAGAATGCAGAAGCCTCTCTTTCCCACCCACCCTTGGCTAAGTGGCCTGGCCAGTCATTCCCAGTAGAGAATTTCCAACATCCCAGAGTTCACACGTGGAAGCGAGAGTACCAGGGGGCATCGCTTTGCTCAACACGCCTGCCAGGAGCCACAGGGAAATGGTTTGTATTTGCTCATGTTTTTAATAGCTCCCTAATATTTTATAATGGCAATGCTACTGTTTCTCATTTCAGTGTCTAATGTTTTAATGTTGGGTTTATTTATCTTACCCAAAACAACATAATAATTGTGGAGTAAAAAAACCACTTTGGGAAAAGGAGTGTTGTTTGCATATGCTAATGACTTAATTTAAAGAGTTCTGTAACTAAAAACGGAGGATGTGGGATTAAAAAAAAAAGTGCGCTTTCATCCTTGCTTCAAATGTGAGGTATGATGTTTTTAGGTCAGTAAACAACAGAATTTAAAATACTCAGTTGTAAAACGCCATAAAGGACAGTCACCTAAAAACCTCCCACGTATGAAATACACACATAGTCAACTCTGACATCAGCCATTCTAGTAAAAAGTGATGTTTCTTACAGCCAAGCCAGTAATCATACCTTTTGGTAACAAATATGGTTAATGATGACAACCCATAACATAAAAAACATCTTCTGAATCATCAAGACAGCTCTGAGCAAAACAGGACTCATGCTTACAGGTCCTGAGTTCAAGGCTCCCTGACCAGCTGTGGGCCATGGAAAAGTCACTTATCTCAGTAAGTCTCACCTTCCTTGATTGTCATCTCAGGGCACTGGGCTAACTGTGCCCCAAAGAATCCATCAGAGAGTTTTTATTTTTTAATTTTTTTAAAGATTTATTTGAGAGAGCATGAGTGGGAGGGGCAGAGAGAGAGGGAGAGAGAATCTCAAGCAGACTCCACACTGAGCATGCAAGGAGCCCCAACGCAGGGCTGATTTCACGACCCTGAGATCACGACCTGAGCCAAAACCAAGAGTCAGATGCTTAACTGACTGGGCCACCCAGGCATCCCCTCCAGTGCTTTCCTGTCACCTGTTCAAGTCAAACTGGATTGAACCGTCAATCTAGTTCAAGCCCCACCCCCACCACCCACCCCTACCCCTGGCCACTCAGGAGGGTGTGCACACATGTGTCTAGGTACAGGAGAGGTTGAGTGGGGAAGGATCCTCGTCAAGGTGATCCTCATCCTCAACAGCTAAGGGAAGCCACGCTCTCCAAGTTCTATCATTTACAAAATGATGGAGTCATTTCAAGTGTGATATTTTCTCTTTCTTTTCTAAACTGTATTCCTACGCCCACCTAGGGTGTGCCTCTATGTATTGACTACATAGTATTTCAAAAAGGATTTGAGACATTTCTTTAAATTATGTACAATCCAAAATGCCAGTGTTTAGTATGGATCACAAGTGCAGCACGGCATAATTCCTTGCTATTTGTCACAACTGTTAAAGAACCAAGTACGTACTGCATGCAAACATTATGACTTTTTTTCTCTTAGTTTAAATAAACTCCAAGGTAACTAGACTTCTAAGAGAATCCAGTTCAATTATAATTTAACAGAAAGTATATTAAATTACTGTAATTCCTTGAAAATCCATAATTTACATATAGGATGTGTATGTATTTCCACTTTTCCTACCTGCATGCCTTATCCTCCCCATTAGAACGGAAGTCCTCTGTGCTCAGCAGCTAGGACATCACACCTGACACAGCAGATGCTCAATCCAATAGGTTTAAAGACAATACAATTGACGATAACAAAAGTCCAATTGCTATAAAACAGGACTCAGAAAAATGGGACTCCAGAAGGAAGATGGGAAATAAGTATAATTAATAAGAGAGGGGGCAGCAAAAAAGTTGTTCCTCTTGTGGGGTAGGCATGCTGGAGTTAAAGGAAATTTGAGATGGGGTACATTTATATTAAGCCTTTTGATTAACTGGAAAATACTTTTATTTTTATTTATTTATTTATTGTTAAAGATTTTATTTATTTATTTGAGAGAGTGAGAGAGAGCATGAGAGGGGAGAGGGTCAGAGGGAGAAGCAGACTCCCCACTGAGCGGGGAGCCCGATGTGGGACTTGATCCTGGGACTTCCGGATCACGACCTGAGCTGAAGGCAGTTGCTTAACCAACTGAGCCACCCAGGCGCCCAACTGGAAAATACTTTTAAACAGGAGACTTCTGCATTTAACAAATCTGCATTTATAATAATTGTGTTTTTTATTTTTTTTAATGTTTTATTTATTTATTCATGAGAGTCAGAGAGAGAGAGAGAGGCAGAGGCAGAGGGAGAAGCAGGCTCCCCGCCTAGCAGGGAGCCCGATGTGGGACTCGATCCCAGGACCTTGGGATCATGACCTGAGCCGAAGGCAGATGCTTAAACATCTGAGCCACCCAGGTGCCCCAATATTATATTCTGCCTACAGTTAGTTCACAGTGGTTTTTGTTAGTCACAAAGAGTACTTACCTAAGTTTGTATGTGGCAATCAACCGAGTTTGCTCCCCATTTTTATTGCCCTCTTGCACGTTGAAATAACCAGTTTATGAATCTAAAATTCCTTCAGGATGTTATCTAGAGGTCATCTTAGTGATGCATTCTTTGGAATCCACTACTACCTGTGTCACTTTCTTTCTCCCTTACTTGCATGATTTTTCCGCTTAGCACTTAAACCCATCTAACATATTATGTATTATACTTATCTTGACTATTACCTATTTCTCCATTAGAATATTACAAAGAAAAGGACTCTTGTCCATTTGGCTCACTGGTCTAACTCAGGGCCTAGAACAATGCCTGGCACATAGTTGGTGCTCAATATATATTATATATGCTATAACATAACTTATGACCTATCATATCAACCATATAACATAACTTATATGTAACATATATACTACTATATTGTTATATATGTTATTTTATATAATGTATTTTATATTATAAAGTGTATTATATATTGTGCATTTGTTTTATTGAATACATTTACTTGGTCTATATTATATGTTCATTATATGTTATATAATATACAATGTATATTAAAATAAATGATTGTATACTGCAGATATTCCCCTTAAGCTCCTAGCAACAAAGGCACATGAGAAAATGGGATGCCCAGAGTGGGGTGAGGGTGGCATTTTTCTGGGAGGGCCCAAACATGCAGACCCCAGGAGGAACATATGGTCAGGACAAGAGCAGGGGCTGTGGAGTAAGGCAATGTGAGTTGAAGCCTGGCTCTGTTACTTACTAGCTCTGTGCAATTGGGCAAGTTATTTAACCTCTCTAAACTTCAGTTCCCACATCCATAAATCTAGGATAATAATAGTACCTGCCTCATAAGTTTAATGCAAGGATTGAGTACGGGAAACAGCCTGCAGAGTATCTAGCAGAAAGCAGACTCTGCTTAAGTGCGAGATGATAGTGGGGATGGTGCTGATGAGGAGGATAAGGAAGGTGATTATTACCCTGTGACAAGGAGTGAAGATGGGAAAATCAGTTCTGCAAACAAAACTCTCAAAAAACCCCCACCTCTAGCTCCTCTTCTACCTCTCTCTGCATTTCCAGCCCATGAATTCATGCACACGCATTTGATAAAACAGCACTTAGATGTCCCAGGCTCACAAGAAAGGAGAGATACTAAAAAGACGTTTGCCCACATCAGTCGAAGACTACAAAGTGCAGGCACTTTCCCCTTGTACTTCTAAGCAGTCCAGGGCCAGAGAAACAGGAATCATAATGCTTTGACAAATCAGAGCCTTTGGGAAATGTGTCATTTTGTGTAGCTGAGTTTTTTCTAAGGAGTTGAGCATCTGCCCAGGGAGGCATCACAATTTCACGGGCGGAGTTTTGCTTTGTTTAGCTTTTGTGATTTTGATGAAACATCTTACCCCCAATACATTGAACTTCTCTGCCCAGATCCAGTGGGTGTGGTGGCAAGATTCACTCAGCCCAGCCCGCTCCACTACCCTCGGGCTTCAGCTTGTTCCCTAGCTTCCTGACAGGAATATCCGCTGCTACAACAGAAAAATGAGTGCCCCACCCCCCACCCCGGAGCACGGACTGGTAAGAGAGACTGTGCCAACAAAGTCCGGGCTCCCCTAGTTGACCAGGAACACCAAGCACAACCCAGAAGAGTGGAGTTAACTCCCCAGGTGGCGAAGCTGATCAATAAGAGGTCAAAAATGGGAAAAAGCCAAAAGAAGGAAGGCTCATCCTCCCCTCCAACCCCAAGATGCAGCGTTCCTATGTGGCCTCCCTGGAGATACATGCAGAGACTGAGAAACATGCTGGGGTTTGTTATGAAGCTGTAGCCAATTTAATAATGTACCAATTTATATTTGGTCTCCCTTCCTTCAGGCCTGGCTTCCTTCCCTGCCCCTCACCCGTGTTCCCCTGGGATCGCACCCTTAATAAAACATTAGCCTGCACTGTAACTTTCGCCCCAGGCTCTGTTTTCTAGGGAACCTGGGCCTCTACAATGATTGGGCCTCTTCTATAATGATCAGCTATTACACTGTGTGGTAATGAAGCAATGGGCTCCCTCTGGGTTCCAGCCCTTAAGGAGACACTTAGGGCTGTTTATCCAGAGTGTCTAAAGTGTACTGATTAAGAGCTCAGACTCTGGTGCTGGCCTGCCTCATTTAAATCCCAGCTCTCCCAGGGCTGTGAAACCATGGACAGTCATTTAAAATCTAGTTTTTGTTTCCTCATCCATAAGATGTGGGTAGTCAGGGCACCGACCTATTGGAATCCTTGTGAGAAGTAAATGACTTAGTACTTATTTAATGCCTGGCATACGACAAACACACAATGTGGGTTAGCTACTTATTCTTCTTGCTGTCTGATTACAGACAGGATTAACAGGGTTACTTCTCACTGTTGTTATGAAGCCTTTCTTACATCAATATCTCTGCTTTGCAATTTCTAAAATACTGTAGGATAGGTATCAGGAAGTCTAGCTTATTAAAATTATGTGCAGAGTAAAAGTAAATAAGGTCTGGGCAAAAAACAAAAACAAAAACAAGAGTTCAGGTATGTCAGTACAAATTCTTTTTAAAGGCTATTTATAAGGTCCCCAACAGCAATTTTTGCTTCCATCCTAGTTCTTGAATGTATCCTACCAAATTATGAAGTTCTCAGTTAGCAAGGTATTATTATATATATATTTTGCAGTCATGCCATGTGACCATGGAATATCGAATTCTATTAGCATGAACACCCTTGGAGTGTCTATACCATCCTACTTCAGAAACAAGAATTTAGTGACCCATAAACGCAATTCTCATGCACTCCAATCCTGATTATTTGCCCTCTAGGCTAAAACTACACACAGATAGGACTACACCTGCACTTTTCACAACTAGAACAATGTTTAATGAACTTGTTATCCCAAACTGAATCACTGTGTTTTCCTGTCCAAGCTCATTCAATTTAGCCATGTGGTAGAGATTCCTTTAGAAATGTCCTCAAGGGATGAGAAAGACACAGATTAACTCTACCCAGGTCTGAGAAGAGATGTGTGATCTGCATGAGGGCAGGTGTGACCTTTCAGGAGAAGACTTGAACTTTAAGCTCCATCCCCACGACCTCATTCAGGATCTCAGGGCCTCATCCTGGCTTGAGTCTGTTATATGATATCCCACGGATAGAATTCCCTATCAAAGCTGACCTCAAGTGAATGTGTATTTTCAATAATTACAGGGCTTTATCAGGTTCCTGATAATGTGGACATGATGATTCAGCAAAACCCCTCAAGATTTAGGGGAAATCCCCAAGTCATGCTTTTAGTGTACAGATAATGAGTCTAAATGAAAGAACTCCAACAGTTACTAGGATAGCCCTTAGAGGCCCTTTTTATGTTTCCAGATACTGGTGTATCATACTGTTGAATTCCCAAATGGGTGTTATAAAAGAGAGTGAGCCCAAGGAACAGTGCAATTCTCTCACCAGCCAGCTACTCCAAAAAGGCAGTGAGCCCAAACTTCTTGACCTTGCAGATTTCTTAGTCTCCAAGTGCTGAATTTCCAGAACACTTCCCTGAGATACTTGGACGCACCAGGGAGCCGGATCCATTCACATGCAGCCTAGGTCTTGTATCCTTTGCACTGTCCATCTGCTGGTTCAATAATACCCTAGAGGGATAAGGACCTTAAACCTGGGGCAGGTGTCTCTGGCACCACTCTTCAATTCAAGGACCAGCCTTTGAGGCCTGGTCCAGCTCAGCCACTTCCTCCATTGACCTTGAAGACTTACTTCTCTCTGAAAATATGTTCATTTACTAGCAGTGCTAGGCAGATGCCGATCTAACATGAAGCTATCAGACTCCAAGCTTCCAAGCCCCAGGGAAGAACCTAGCAATTTTTACGTGGTTGTACATTTTTATACATTTTTTTGCAAAAGTAATATATTTCAACCACAATAATTTAAAACTTCTCTCTTTCCCCTCCAACTTCTCCTCTATTACATTTTGCATCATCAGGTAGAATGGCTGCAGGCATAAGGCAGAATTGAGTTAAGGATACATTTAGTTTGCATTCACTGGCATATATTTACATGGTTCTCCATCAATTCCAGTCATAGACAAATTGTTGTTAGCTGTCCCAGTGCAGGAATGATTTCCAAAAGCACTCCTACTACCTACTGCACTGAGAGACCCAGCACTGTAGCATGGACATGAAAGACTAGAACTTATATTATTATATGAACATATCCTGTGGTGGTCAGAATGATGACAACCATTACAGCCCGGGGGAGTTGCGGGTGGGGGACATGGGGAACCAAGCTCAAATGTATGGAGCCAGAAGCTAGTTTGTGGAAAACTCCCCAATCATTACATATGTACATTTGTAACTGGAAGACTTGGTTCTTACCTCCAGAGTCAAAAATGAAAGTTCTCTCCTGAAATGCAATGTACAAATTATAAACACACCATGCTTTTTTTCTTTTGTTGATTAGATTCCCTGAAATGGACATTACTGGACTCTTTTTGTTTACAGAGCACAGACAAGTAACAGTATTAGCAGCAAAGATGTCTGTTAGAGCTCATACGAGAAAGAAACTCAATAGAGATTTTTTTCAAATTTGACACCAATGTAGAAAATTTACATAGCATTACCAATAACAAGCCACAACCATGGACTAACATGTCTAAACTCTCAACAATAAAAAACAAATTTCAATCAACCAGCACTGGAGGAAAACAAAATAATCTTTCTGTACTTTCTATAGAAACAATTGCAAAATTGTTGTCCCATGAACAGGCAATCAAACCAAAAATGTAACTAAAAAATGTAGGAGAAAGAAAGTATTAGAGAGGTAGGTTAGGAATTTAATCAACAAAATATATTATTTTTCTGAGTTTTGTGATATTTGTGGTGTTTCCTGACTTTTAAACTTAAGAGTTGCTGTGAATTCCTTCCTCGGTTCAAACAAATACAGTAATTTTGTAGTCATAAACTTTTATGCTTTTTCTCAAAGCAGGCACCCAAGATAATACAAGGTATGTACTTCAAGCCTCACAAAACCTGGATCTGTTTCCGGGATTGGACATTCCTTGACAATTAAGCCTGGCTTATATATCATCATCAACTCACTTTAATGCTCCGGTTATCTCTCATACTGTCTTGTCTCCAATTGGAATTTGTAAAAATCATCCCATGATGCCAAAGGGTGATGCTGGGGCCACAATAAACATGATGAATGGCAAGCACAAGGCACTCACTTTGTCACTTATGCTCCACACAGTTTGTAATTACATGCTTTTCTGTCTTCACTGCTAGCCCTTGACTTAATCATCTGTGCATCCTTTTTAGTGCAAAGTACCCTGCCTACAGGGAATCAGTGAACAGCATATGTGGGAATGAGGGAAGAAAGAGGTGACAAGAAAAAAGAAAGAAGGGAAACAGAGGGAGAGGAGGCAGACTTTTTAGGAAGCAAGTGGAGAAAAACTATGAAAATTATTTAAGCTCTATTTTATAAGATCTTGGGGGTAAACCACATTATGTTTTCACCATAATATCTTTTAGTTTGTGTGTATGTGTGTGTGTGTGTGTGTGAGACACCTCAATTTTTCAGCTTAATTCCTTCAACTTTTATTCACTTTTTGACCCAAGACATTTCATATTCAATATGTTATTTTAGCTCAGTATTATTCTCACCAGCATACTGCTTTTTAAAAGCAATGAGAATATTAACTATGTTATGCAAATGAAAATGTGAATTTAATCACAAAGAGTGGCCCTAGAGGAGCCACTAAAGCCTCCAACATCCAAAGAGAAAATTGGAGACTCCTATTATATTCAATAATTCGTATACCGGTGCCAAGAATTTAATATAAATTGAATTGAATCCTACACACAACTCTTTGTAGATTCTGTTGATAAGACATGCTTTCATAAAAACCAGCAAGCTAAAAATACAGACTACAGCCCATTTTCATTTTCATTTCATTTTCTTTTCAATGAAACATTGTGAATGCAGTGGCATCACATAAATATTTATTGAACCCTACAATTCTTCCAAATGTAACGATAAATGACAGTATCCTTCAACGTGCACACAAAACACCTGCAAAAAACATTTTTTAGAAGACTGAAATAAGATGCAACCTATCTGAAATCAGAACCACTAATAGATGAAGTAATCATTTGATAGTCTTTGTAACCTCTGCTTACTGGACCTCTGAGGTTTTACTCTCTGTTAACCGAAGAAATAAAACCAATTCAGTATCACTCGGCACTGGGGACCCTGACACGAAGGGCCAGGTAAGCCACTGAAAACTTCCCTTATTGATATAAAAGGAAGACGGACTTCAGAGAAAAGAACCACACAAGTTTTCAGGTTGTTGGCTTGCCACACTATTTGTACTTCCTCTTCATGGTGGTCATTATTTTTATCATTTACTAGTTGCACAGGGATAATAGCAGCTCAAACTTGATATACAACGCAGACATAATTATAGATTTGGGCCAACAATCCTCTACTAAAACCTAAAGTGCCTTCAGCCAACAGTTAAGAAAAGGTCAAGAAGAAGGTACCTGCTGAAAAGAGTCATAAAAGCACGCTGTTCATTATTTTCCAGAAGCTTCTAATCGTCTCTCCCACCTGGCTCCCACTAAGTTCATCCGAATGTTGTGCAGTGTTCAGGGCTCCTCTGGGAAACATTATTTTTCCCTTAAATAATTATGATCCAAAGTCTAGAGCTAAGGTTAAAAATCCAGAGCCAAGAAAAGTTTCTGCTGTCACTTGATCATAACTTCATTCTTCTGGTCCCAAGCGCAAATTTTAAGGGCAAGCGTGGGCCAAAATCCAATGAGTCTCTTTTGACTTAGATAGGGGGAGGTAAAACTATCGCCTTGAAAATGAATGAGGATGGAGAACGCCTTTTAGTCTGGAATTGTCAGGAATTGCACCAAAGCCGCCAAAAACCATCTGTCTTACTCCTCAGCTTGTCAAAGAGGAGTTAAGAGGCAAGTTTGGGGAAAAGAAGCTGGAATGATTAACAGCCATCCATAAGATAAAATAGGATTTCTGGCATCTCTGAATATAAGAAAAAGGAAGCTTGTATATTATTACATTATATAAGAGATGTGCTGCTATGGGAATCACCCACCCCTTTAAATACCTGGGTTAGCACTAACAGTTTCTGCAATGACAGAAAGCTCTTCATTTTTCTCACAACACAGATTTTCCTGTGCCTAGTTTTCATTCCCCCCTCTTGACCCTCCAACGATTAGAGACTACAAATAAAAGAGTACTGGACTCAGCACTAGCACTAGTAAACAACTCTTCAGTTGAACTAACTAAATAAAAGCTAGTCAGTTGTAGGACTTCATTCTTTCCTTGGCCACCAGCTGAAATGTGTCCTTCTCCCTGTAGAAGATCAAGGTAGAGCATCACAACATCTGAGAGCTTGAAAGATCCTGGTACCACACCATCCAGCCAAATCCCTCTTCTTCCCATGTCTGGTGGGAGAGGGTCTTCAGCAAGGCAAAAATTGTCTTCTCATTGTAGACCATACATGGAAAGTATACACTAGATAGAGACACAAAGTCCCTTGGTTTCACTTTCTTTCCTTGCAAAATGAAAGCAATGGATAATTATGATCTCTTTACTCTTTCTCCCAGACTCTGGTGGAATGTGCCAACACATAGGACAGCACCACAGAAATGGAGTTAATAGGATTTGCTGGAAAACATCGGCCTTACAAATATTTTTAAACTTAAAATCTGTTTTAGAAATATTCCCATAAAAAATATTTTATCAGTCAGGGTCCTGACAGAGAAGAGACTCCCAACTGGGTCATTGAGAAGCATGTAATCAAACAGACTATTTACAAAGGTGTGGACAGGGTTTAGAGAAAACGATGCAGTACTCCAGAGTTGGTAACAGTGGAGAACTGTTTCTATCCCTAAGAGGATCCAGCCAGACCACAGTAACCAGTATGGAAAGAATCAAAAGGATAAATACCCTGACCTAATTCTCTTCTCTACATTCTCAGTGGCAGAACTGACAGATGTCAGGGAATAAAGGAGCCCACAGGCCAAGGAACTCAGGCATCTGGACACAAAGCAGAAAGAAGGGTGGAAAATGGATCTGGAGAGGTAAATGGGAGAGAGCTAGCACAGATACTGAACACAATTACAAAGTTACATTCATTTATTGTTGGAACAGCATGTTCACTGAAAATAATAATTAGCTTTACAGTGTTTAGTAAGTATGAGATGCCTCTTTTGGGTGTCTGTGTGAACCCAAATGTACTGTAGGTCTCCTAAGCCTTTGCCGGTCATACCAAAACATTTGGAATAAAGAGAGCATCCTCTGCTTACATGTGTTGGAGAAATGCTGCCTGCAGCTTCAATTTATAGAAAGGTAAATATAAATGCACATGTGTTGTGCATGTGAGCTCTCTCTCTTAAGACACCAGATGTGTGAAAAAGAAAGGACACAACTGTGCCCACCTCGTGTGATGCCAGAATCAGACATGGGTAGAAAACATTTCGCAAAGAAATTGGCACACAGACAGCGCTCGGTGAATGGTAACCACGGCCACCACTGCCACCAGCATCACCACCTGCAGCTGCCTCTGACCTCTCGGATGGCCCAGGAAACTTCCCACCGTGGAAGGCTAAGTCTTACACCTGTAGCTCTCTGATCACTAGTGCCCGGCCCTGGCCCTGCACACAGGGAGCGCACAATTAACCTTAGATGATGATACGGTGGTGAGAAACATTTGGAATAAAGAGAGCATTCTAGGCTCGCATATGCTGGAGAAATGCCTGCTGCAGCTTCAATTTAAAGAAAGGTAAATATGAATGTATGCTCTGCCAGGCTGTATTAGTATGCAGGAATTATTCACTCCTCGCCATCCCTCCACAAGAGAAATATTCTCTGCCCCACCTCAATGTTGAGCTTGGCCCCATGGCCCGCTTCGGCTAACAGAACGTGGGCCAGGTCTGAGCAGGGGCTTTAAGAGGTACCACACACTTCCATCAGCCCTCCGGAGCTTCTGAGCTACCCAGACAGTGGGTACTCCTTCAGCCTGGGTCCTGGAATGGCTAGGCCTGTGGGGCAGGCTATAATTCAAACCACAGTTGCATCTTCGACTGTTCCCCCCGACTTCAGAGCAAGGAGAAAAACTTTCCATAAACCACTGAGATTTTGTAGTTGTCTGTTATGCAGAAATACCACACACACTCAACAAAGTTACTAAGGCATGCTAGGGTGGCAAAGGCAGGGAGCTCACGTGAGATTTGGAGTCTACTGCACTCAGTCCCAGTCCCAGCTCTGACAACTCCCAGATGTGTGACCCTGATTGAACAAGTCTCAGGAAACCCTACCTTGCTGGAATTCCTGTGACAATCAGAAACAGCACCCCCCAAGCACTAGCACAGTGCCTGGCACAAGACAGATACTTGGTAAATGAAAGAAATAATATAATTAGCAGTAATGGATAGCCAAAATATCTTCCCAATTATCCACGATGCATTTGCTGAATGAGAAGCCATTTATCCCAATTAAAATATTTCTTTTAACTTCAGGTAAATAAAACAATGAAATCATTGCTCAAGTTTGCAGCCTACAAAAGAATCTAACAGAAAATCACAGTTTAAAAAAATACAACCTGCTCTTTCTAAACCTTCTAAAACTTCTGAGTAGTCAAGAATATGAATTCCTGTTGTGTCAGAGAATAAGAATGCATTCTTTGTGAAGGAAAAATGATTAAATTGCATCTTCCAGACTAGTAATTTAAATTGTGATCAAATCCACTGTAGCTGGGGGCCTCCCAGTTAATCCATTTACTGTGAACATTATTAAACATTTATTAAATGCCTGTGCATGGTAAAAAAAATTTTCAAAGGTAAGGTTTTATTCGCTGAGCACCCTCCCCCGCAAAAAATCAAGAACATAAAAACTACTAAATGGATTGACTACTCCCAGTATAAGCAGCTTCACAAAACAGGAGCACGGCAATTACTGAAGCACAGAAAGAGATTTTTGATCCATTGGGAAGGCATTCAGAAAACTATCACCACCAATGAATAATAGAAGATTTATTTGGATAATAAAACCTGACTAGAAAAGAAATTTATAAAATACGAGCTCCATTTCCTGCCTTTCAAAAGAATAAGGAAAAGGACTTTACAGAAACGATATAATCTGGTAGGCATTCTCTAAGGAGCCCAAGTAAGATTTCAGGCTGGTGTTTCCGAGCCCCATATAGAAGGAAAGCTTGGAGGGCTTAAATGAAGATCCCCCTGGGGCTCCTACCCCACACCTAGTGACTCAGAATCTTTGGGGAAAGGGCCCAGGAATCTGCATTTGTTAACAAACTCTCCAGCGATTCATGAGCTCTCCTAAGTTTGAGAACCACTAGACAATGCAAGCCATTAAATAATCTTTGGCAGCTGACTTAAAGATTCTTGAAAGACAAAAAAAAAACCAAACAAGTTGAGTCCATCCTATGCCAAAGGACCACATGAAGACAGCAGAGTCTGGACTTGAGACTCAGTAATGGCTGCAGGGCTAAAGAGCCATTCATTCTGCCAGCAGATTGAGCCATGATTTGCAGCACTTGGAGGCAAAGAGCTGATGGACACTGCCACAGTAATGCAAGCCCGACAGCACCATGGTGATGTCTTCTCCTGTTGGACATACATTTGCCAAAATTCTCCTCAACCCCAGCATCCGGCTGGCACAAGTCCTGGCGATCATTCCTCACCAGTTTTCTGGGCTTGCAAATTAAAATATACAGAAGACAAGAGGGGAGGAAGTCAGATGGTTCAGGATATTATTATATGGAAATTCTGAACTTCATAAAAAATGTCAACCTCCAGTCCTACAATGTACCTAGAGAAAAACAGCTTTGCTTTCTAAGAGAAGGTAAAAATGATATGTAAAGAGGGTAAAAAAATTGCTACTACAGTTTTAAAAAGTAAAAATCCTCTGGGGAAGTAAATCAGAATGTATAGTGAGTGCAAAGAAAGGGGCAACAGGTTAAGACAGAGGAGACAGGTGGGTTCTAGATACATCTATGTCCTCCAGTGGGTATGTGACCTCACACAACTCACTTAGCTATGCTTTAACCTAAAAGAGTTAATGTTTATCAGAATGAGCATTTTAAGCCACAAAGCAATGTCAAAATGTAAGTGGCGTTATTATCATCCACAGCAAAATTTATTTTATACAGTCCAGAATCTAGCAGAACAAAGTCAAAGCAGTGAGTTTTGGGGGTTTTTTTGTTTTTTTTTTCAACAGAGGCAGAGGATATCAAACTCTTGGAGTCAAGAATTATAACAGAAGGGCGCCTGGGTGGCTCAGTTGGTTGGGCGACTGCCTTCGGCTCAGGTCATGATCCTGGAGTCCCTGGATCGAGTCCCGCATCGGGCTCCCTGCTCGGCGGGGAGTCTGCTCCTCCCTCTGACCCTCCCCTCTCTCATGCTCTCTCTATCTCATTCTCTCTCAAATGAATAAATAAAATATTTAAAAAAATAAAAAATAAATAAAAAAAAAGAATTATAAAGAAGCTATATCATCAGATGAAACTATACACACATTTTCTGAAATCACACCCAAGATGAGAACAAAATACCATGGTACAAATAAGGAAAATCTAGGCCACTCTCACTGGTTGTTCCTGCTCTTTCCTGCACCAAGAAACACCAACATGAAACTTCCAAATAAAACCAACTCAATGTGGCTGATGCAGTCCTCTACGTAGCAGTGGCTAATGAGTCCATCTGACACCTTCCTGTTTGGCCTGCCTTACCCACATCCACCCGAGTCCCGAGGAGAAGCTTCTCTCACTGAAGAGCCATGAACAATGAGATGAGGAGGAAAAAGGAAGGGTGATTAATGGCCAGTGCCATCAGTCAATGGACTGTAAGGGCTTTGAAAACTGTTTAACACTTATTGCCTAATAGATTTTAGATCAACACCAAATTCAAGTGTATCTGGAAACATGAGGAAGCCCATATGTGTCTTTAGGTGGGAGATAGCATACTATACTGCAGTTACTTTGAGCTGAGCTTGAAACGAGGCTCCAAGTTATCTATCTTCTCTGCGTATCAGTTCACGACTTGATGATTATTAGTTCTACCTCCTGGGGCAGTTGGGATCATTAAACAAGACCCTACTATAAGTGTAGTGCCCACCTTAAGTATTGCATGAGGTCATTAGTGGTAGCAAAGTATTAGCACAGAGTAGACACTCAGTAAACATACTCCCCTTCTCATTCTGTATTTCAAAGATGAAAATATACTCCAGTCGAATGAAAAATGATACATAATAAAATAGAGTGTGTGGCCAAATCAGATCCTTGACATTTATCTTTTCCTTCATTATGGCTATGGAGACCAATTTTACAATTTACACTGGCCATAATTAAGGCACGTGTATATAAAAACTATAGTGTAAATTTGCGATGGTACATACAGTTTTGTAACTTCCATCCAGTAGTTAATACAATTTCTCAAATCCTTTTTCCACCACTATAATAATACCCCCCCCACTACCTGTTTTAATAATCATTATCATCACTGGGAACAAAGCACCCTGTGTTGCAGAAAATGAGTTAATACATATAAATGTACCTTGAAAACTGTGAACAGCTAATATTACTATCTACTTCAGAGTAAAGAAGACACAGCCCGTGTTGAGATGACTACAATCTATAGAAAATGCACAGTGTTAATCAAAGAACACAACACACACATAGGCACATGTCCGTTTAAAATAAATAACAATAACAAGAATAGAAAAATGTGTGTGCGTGTGTGTGTGTGTGTGTGTCTGTATCTATGATCAAAAGTAAATAAATAGGTGAGGGACAATGAAAATACTGGGGCAATTTTGCCCCACATTTTAAAATGTTTCTATAAAACAATCAGTTTTATAAATAAAATCTTAAAATCCATTTTTTATGAGTACAATCCACAACATGCCCCCTCCAGCCTCTCATGACAACACTGCCATATATTAACTGAGTATCTCCAGTGCAAATCCCTGTCGTTCAAAGGCCAGATGTGCCTGTGAAACATGAAAGGCCAAGCAACTGCTGCAAAACCACTTCAGCAAAGCTTTACTGGAAAGGGAAAGATTGGTGTGTAAGACCCATTTGAAAATCCATTTCACACTTCTAATTTAAAGCCAATTCAAATGTAATTTACTTTATCAGGGCCCTTAACTTTGTGAAGGTCAGAAGTGTAATCAACAGAGGTGAAAATTACTTATGCTTATCAAAAGATAACCTGGTAATAGTGCTGAACAAGAAAAACAAAAACCAGGAAACAGGACTCCCGTTGAAAACCATGGTGAGAACCACGGTATAACACATCTTCTTACAAACCAATGCATTCTGACATAATGCTTTCACTTGAGTCATCTCTGCACCAAATGCAAACTCATTTGTCATTCTATTTCAGTGGGAGAAGATTCCTTTTCTTCTCCAATGTTATAATTCGGGAGATGGGACACAACACTTCTGGCACAAACTAGTGAACTTACCGCTCTCGTCATCTATGTTGAATCTTCCGAGACCACTGCCGTCCCTGATGGAGTACTGGATCTCTCCATCCCTCCCAGAGTCGTCATCTTGGGCAGCCACTTGCAGTACACTTGTTCCGATGCGTGAGTTTTCTTTTACAGACCCAACAACAGCAAAGTCTGGGAAGTAGGGAGTATGGAGGTTTTCGTTGACATCCACCACCTCCACTTCAACAAAGGAAACAGATGACAGAGACACTGGTCGCCCTTTGTCTTTGGCCCGAACTGTGAGGTTATAGAACTGCTGCTTTTCATAGTCCAGTTCTTTGCTCAAGCGAATGGCACCACTTGCTTTATCTATTTCAAATCTCCCATTATAGTCATTGACCAAAGAATAGCGCACTTGACCCCCTAGCCCAAGATCCGGATCATGGGTCTCCAGCCAAGCAATGACAGTGCCAATGGGGAGATCTTCAAGAACCTTCACACTGTAGCTACTGGGAATGAAAGCCGGGGAACAGTCATTGACATCATCCAAGAAAACCTTAAGAGTGACAACCGAAAACAGCTGATGGCCACTCTCTGCCTTGTCTCTGGCTTCTATTTTTAAAGAGTAGTTTGCTTTAGATTCCCGGTCCAATTGGTCGGCTACATAGACGATTCCAGTTGAGCTGTTGATAGCAAACTGCTGCGTATCCGTCAACACTGAGTAAGTCACTTCACCATTAGAACCCAAGTCTTTGTCTCTGGCTTCCACTTGAATTATCTCAGTGCCAATACTTGAACTTTCGAGAATGTTAACTGAGTAACTGTCTTGGAGAAAAATTGGGCTGTTGTCATTAGCATCTTCCACATTGATGGTCAGCAACCTCCATGAAGATTTTTGTGGATTACCTAAGTCATAGATGGTGATATTAAGGAGATAGAGGTCCGTGTGCTCTCGGTCCATTGGCAGAAGGACTTTAAGTTGCCCTGTCTCCATATCGATATTAAAGCAACTGTCCATATTCCCATCAGATATTGTAAACAGCACCTTTCCATTGAAGCCAGAGTCGGGATCATAGGCTTTAATCTTCAGGATGTTGGCCCCAACGGGCAGATTCTCCTTCACAGCCACATCAGAAGGAAATGACTTGTCAAAATGTGGTCCTTGCCTATTAACTGAATAAAAGTCAAGAAATCCATCTTCCAGGTTCAGTTTCCCATTTGCTTTTGCCTTAATGAGTAGTTTCTCTGCCAGCTTTTGAGCCACACGAGTTTCTCTGCAACTGAAGCTCTTTGAAGACACCTTCCCATGTAGGACTGAAATGTTAACAGACATGGGGTCCGCAAAATTCTCTCCATCAGTTGCTGTAATCCTGAGGGCAAAATTACCATTTTTGATGCCAGAATTCATCAATGACTTTTTAAGCTGTAAAATACCGGAGTCTGGGTTTAAATAAAAGAAACCGAGTTCATTTCCAGAGATGATTTTGTACTTTACAAGTTCAAGTTCATCAATATCAATTGCTGAGACAGCTGTGATGTGACCCCCAACTGGAAAGTCATAGGAAATAACTCCCTGGCAAGCCACTTTCTCAAAGAGAGGGCTGTTGTCATTGACATTTCCTATTCGAATAGTCACATTTACTTCACTTTCATGGCGGTATGGCGAACCCCAGTCAGAGGCTCTTACGATGAACCTGTAAGTTTCTGGGGAGGATTCAAAATCCAATTCTTCAGTTGTGCTAATAACACCTGTAAACTGGTTAATGGCAAATGGTAACAAATTCAGACTGGCAATACTATAGGTGATGTACCCATTTTCTCCTTTATCCTTATCAGAAGCCGAAACCATCAGAACACTTGTGCCCACTGGGACACTTTCATTCACAAAAGCATCATATACCGGCTGCTGAAATTCTGGGGTGTGGTCATTCGCATCTTCTATGCCAACGGTGACTTGTGCTTTCAAATCTCCTTCCTTGTTTGTCACTCCCAGCTTATAAACCTCCTTCTTAATAGTATTCAGTGGCTGTGCTGTGACAATCAGACCTGACCGAGGATTAATTTTGAAGTACTGTGCGTCCTCACCAGGAGATAATTTGTATTCCACATCAAGCGGTTCAGGACTTAATTTTACTATAGCAACCACGACACCAGGAGGGGAGAATTCACTAATGCTCACATCATACATTTCTTTTTCAAATCTAACTGGGATGGTGTCTTTTTGGGGGTTGGCAATGTGGACGATCTTTGCTGCTGAAAATTTCTGAGGTGACCCCTTGTCTTTTGCTTGAAGAGTGAGGTTGTAGCCATAAGGAAAGCTCCCCCAGTCGACCTTCTTTCTCTCCTTAATCTTGTACTCGTTCATCCACCTGCCTTCCTTAGCCAGGAAGAACTGATCTAGAGGATCCCCAGCCACAATGGAAACAGACTCAATCTCTCCATTGGCCCCCTCATCTAGGTCATCGACTGTCACCACAGCATATGTCGGCTCTTTGTCCAGCGAGAAAGGAATGTGAGTGACCACATGGAGAGTTGGAGCGTGTTCATTTACACGTTCAATGTGAACATAAAGCTTTGCAGTACTGCTTACTCCATTGTTTCCGTAGAGTTTCATCCCCCGGTCCACAGCCAAAATCTCCAGATCGTATCTATTCTTTTCATCATAATTTAACCGCCCACTTAAAGAGATGACACCACTCGTGGGGTGAACTGAAAAGAGATCAACTTTGTTTTTAAAGTAGTAGTAGAATTCTCCATTGGAGCCGATATCGGCATCTGTGGCGGTCACCTGGGCAACACTAGTCCTTAAAGGTGTGCTTTCTGCTATTGTAACAGAGTACGTTGTGGGTGAAAACAAGGGTCGCAGGTCATTCATATCTAAAACCTGTATGTTCACTTTGGTCCATGCTTCCAGATCCTCTCCTCTGACAGAACCTTTTACTACCAATAAATAATTGTCCTGAATCTCCCGATTCAATATGGCTGAATTGCCACCTTTAGTTCTTATTCTGAGGAAACAGAAGTCTGCAATGATGACTTCCTCTGCTTTGAAGAAGCCTTCCTCATCTCCAGATACAATTCTGTATTTGACATCCCAGGACAGATCTATTAAGGTGATGCCCATTCTACCCTGGCTGTGGACGTAGGTCCTTGCGGCTGAGTTCTCACACACGGTAGCATTGTACACAGGGTGCGTGAAGTGGAAGCCAAGGGGCCCGGTCCCCGGCAGCCCCTGGGACACCGTGGCCAGAAGCTTGAGAAGCAGGAGGATGAGGCAAGAAGGGGGAGGCCGTGTACCCACACAGTATCCCATAGTTATATCCATCGTATCATACCTCCATCCTGGAAGGGGCGGGGGGAGAAAGAGAGAGAAAAGATAAATTAACCTATGGGAAAGTGGGAGAAGGTGTAGGAACTCGCTGCAATGAAACAGTGCTTTTTAAAAACTTCATTATAAAACCTTCTTACCAAAACATCAATGCAAGAAAAAAAAATTAGAGACCTCACCATACTAGATGGCAAGGAGTTCAAAATCACTAGGATTTAACTTTGCATTGTTTGATTTTTTTTTAAAGATTTTATTTATTTATTTGTGAGAGAGAGAATGAGAGAGAGCACATGAGAGGGGGGAGGGTCAGAGGGAGAAGCAGACTCCCTGCCGAGCAGGGAGCCTGATGCGGGACTCGATCCAGGGACTCCGGGATCATGACCTGAGCCAAAGGCAGTCGCTTAACCAACTGAGCCACCCAGGTGCCCGCATTGTTTGATTTTTATAAATCACACTTTTACACTGCTGCTGGAATTGTTCATTGGTACAAGATTTCTTGCATTCTGAAGGTCAATTTAGAAATATGTACTAGAAGCCTTAAAAAAATGCATCTACCTTTCACTTAGAATTACCTTCTAGGCTGTTACCCAGTGGAAGTAATTAGACAAGTGTACATTTAAGGTACAGTTTAAAAGACAAAAGAATTGAAAAGATACTAGCTGCCTATCAATAGAAAATCAAATAATTTCGTTGACTACTACATCAAAAACTAATAATGTACTATATGCTGGCTAACTGAACATAATAAAAAAAAAGAGAAAAAAAGAAAATCAAATAATTTGCAGTGCATTCATAAAGTGAAATACTTTGCAGCCATTAAAAATAATTATTTTTAGGGGCGCCTGGGTGGCTCAGTTGGTTAAGCGACTGCCTTCAGCTCAGGTCATGATCCTGCAGTCCCGGGATCGAGTCCCGTATCGGGCTCCCTGCTTGGCAGGGAGTCTGCTTCTCCCTCTGACCCTCCCCCTCTCATGCTCTCTCTCTCTCTCATTCTCGCTCTCAAATAAATAAAATCTTTAAAAAAATAATAATTATTATTTTTAAAATGTACATTTTCAAATGTGGTAAGATGTAATGCTGAGTGGAAAAAAGATCATAAAACAGTATGGGTGGTTATGATTGTATTATTACTTAAACATCTCAATGCACAAGTGCAATTTTACATTTAAAAAGGATTAACTGTGTTGTGGGATCTGGGGGATTATTTGCATTTTCTAATATTTTTCCAAGTAATGTTGTTCATCAATGGTTATATAGTTACCTTTATAACTTTTAAAGAAATGCTTATAAGGCATTATCAACTTTTGTTGTGCTAACTTTAAAACTGACCATGATTTATACAGAATCCAATATCATGAGGCTGAGAATTCAGGCCCCTAGAAGCACACATGACATAATTTAATTCTGTCAAACTAGTCACCATTTATCATTAATAAATGATAAATTTATGGTGTCTCTATGTGGTTATCTCCTTTCTGGTTTTAAATTAGTTCCAATTACTGGCTATCAGCTGAAAAATCTCCTACAACAGTTTAACATCTTAAAATATTATCAATTGTTTTTGTAGTTTATAAAACACTTTTATACCCAGGGTTGGCAAGGCACACATTATTTTACCCTTTTAATAGATGCAACTAGACAACTTCATTCTCCTAGTAGCAGAGTCGGGATTAGAACCCAAGCCCTCTGCACACCCCTCAAGGCTTTCTCATTTCTTTTTTCCAACTCTGCCTTACAGAAGACTCTAAAGCCGATTTCTGGGCACACATTTGCTTGGTTCCAACTGAGGATGAAATATGTCTTGCTGCTGTCATCTGTTGAAGCAACTCAGGAAACGGGAGTAGCAAGTAGAAAGAGTACAGTTTAATATAGGGATTTCCTAAGCAGAATAGACAGTACAAATGAAAAGTGGAAAGATGAGATAACTTTTTATAAAAGGAAAGGAGTTAATTTCACATGCAATTGCTTTGGCTGTCCGTCCTTAGGAAGCGGCTCACATGCTAAGTGTGAGAAGCCGTAAGTCAGATGTAGTAGGCTCAAATAGCCTGCCCAGGTGAATGGAGAACTCCACGGGAACAGTGCATTTAGAGCTGCCTCTTCAAGGAGCACACTTGGCTGACACATGGGAGTGACAGATCCCTCTTTAGGGACCACAGATATAAACCAGCAGAAGCTTTATTAATACCGCATATAACTCAATAGACTCTTATTTCATCATCTGAGAACGCTCCAAAGTAGAGGAGGGATTTTTAGGTTCACTATGAACATAATGGAATGAGACAATGCTCTTCCAGGGAATGACCAGAGGCCATCGATAGCCTCTCAACGGAGAAAACTGGGGTTACTCCCAGCATCTCCAGGGAAACGCAAATTCAGTCTCTGCCTCATTTCCCACTGGCCCTTCTATGCCGAGGGCACAGCCTACAAGCATGGTTTTGCTGATACTTTGTCAAATGAACTTTTCTTAGTCCATCTCGCATCCCCATTTTCAACCCTGACTGAAGAGAGGAGCTGCATCTGTGTATCAATCTATTACCAGCACGCAGCACCACACATCCCACACAGGAGACACACAGGACATCAAGGTACTGATGTAACCAGGGGCCCAGAAGCCTTTAACATGCTCAGTTTCCAAATCCCAGAAAATACACACATCTCACTTCCAGAAACAGACTTAAGAAATTATATGAACTCAAAGAAGCCTTAAAGATCATCTGGTTTGATCTCCTGACTTTATGCATGAGGACACTGAGACCCATAAAGATAAAGAGACTCACTAATACCAGGTCTCAAGACTCCCAGGCTCAGAGCTGATACCACATGGAAACGTGTCAACTGAATTAGTTTTTCTTTGAGTTATGTAACAATTTTAGGGTTGTGGTTTATCATCACTTTGCAGGGATCTTTGTCTTCTGACACTTTGTTAATCTCCCCAGTGCTACTCCCTCCTCTAAGCAGTTAACTGTAAGTAAACATTTAAGTGCCCCGGGCGGCAGTTACTTCTATAAGACCTTTCGGTGAATCCTTCACAGCACAGAATGCTGTCATAACATGAGAAAACATCATTCGATTTAACTCTTCGAAAGTTGGAATGTTTGCATGCTGAGTTTTTCATTCAGCAAGATACACTGCTGCAATTTTTTTTCTTATAACACAGAGTCAGGAGTCTTACATGCAATAGAAAACACTACAAACCACACTGAAATGGAACAGCATTGCTGTGTACAGAAATTTGGATTTAACTCCAAAAACCTGAGCAGGACTAAGCTTGTCAGCTTCGGTTGAGACCAAAATATGTCATCAAGTTTCAGCATCTTTATTTTGGAAAAAAAAAAGTCCTATTTGGCACCAACTATTTTAAAAACCTGCAGTTTTCTCCATTGACTTAGAAAATAAATCAGTGCTAAAAGTGAGGAATTCTGTAAAATTCTGAAAGTAAACACTAGAATAAGATTTTGGCTCCTTCTTTTTTTTTAGCATGCTAAGACAACTGTTAAGTTGTTTTTTAAAAAAAAAAATAGTATGCTTTTCCACACTGAAGCCAAGCTATCTGTGAAGCCAATATGATAGTTACGGTGTTTTAGATGCTCTGCGCATTGATTTATTCTACTGCTTCTGGATTATTTTAAACAAAACACTTAGTTCCCAACCTCAGAGCCTATTTTCTCTGACTTAGTAACATAATCAATATTTTTTGATATAATCTCCAAAGAAATCATCAAGCCATCAATCTTGGAGACATTATTTTTCAGAGCAGTTGGCTGTGCCTCCCCCATCCTGCCCTGTGAGCTCGGAGAGAGAGAGGATCTTAGCCTGAGACTCAGAAGGGCATGGGGAGTTTTCTTTCCAGAAATGAATAAATACGGGTGACCTTGGGGGCAGCTCATAGCTCTTACAAAGGCCATCTCTCTGAGCGAGCCTGGACTCTGCAGGGTACCTCTACTTGCTTGGGTAACCTGGGGAAGCTCTTTTCTGCCAGCATTAAACGGGCCTCCTTAAATCGCTGGGATTTCTGAACGCTAGAAAAGGCATCTTGCAAGAACATTCTATTTTCATTCCATCTTTTACCTTGTATATTTTGAAAGGGTTTTACTGGCAGACGGGGTGCTTGGGAAATGTGCTATGATAGGCTGTAAAACAAAGGTCTCTGAAGGGCCTCCCCTTCCCTGGCATCCTTGATGAAGACGACTTGTGTTAGAAGCTGCACGCGTGTGCGGTCACTGAGTCAGAGGCTCACACATGGGCTGTATGCACAGTGAGTCCCGGACACATGCTCTGGAGCCTGACTGCCTGGGTTTGAATCCCTGCTCTGCCATTTCCTAGCTGTGTTACATCGGGCAGGTTATTTAACCTCTCTGTGCCTCAGTGTCTTCTGCTCGCAAATGGGAACGATAATGCTGACCAAATAAGATCTGAGTTAATAAATATAAGTATTTAAAACAGTTCATGTCACATGGTAAGTATACAGTTGTTAGCTATTCATATCATTAACTAAGGCAGTTTTTAGAGAAGACAAAATCTGTGAGTCACACGATAGGGATGGTGGGGGGTTTACAATCTCCTCTGACACTTCCTTTTCTAGTAGCAAAAGGCACATCAAAGGTAAAAATCTTTATTGAAAGTGAATGATTACTACAGTAGACCCAAAGGTCAGAGAAACCGGACTTGAATCCAGGCTTTGTCACCGACTGGCTGGGTGTCATTGGGATAATACTTGAACCTTTTTAAGTCTCAGCTTAGGGATAATAAGAGCTCCCACTGTCATGTAACAGACAAACGTTCCATAAATATTAACTGACATTACAATGACGAAGGCGCTCAGAAGAGGGGATACAAGACGGAAAACAAATGAAAACTGGGCTAAGGAGAAAGGGTCAAGAGGGAGACCATCCATGGGGTAGCCCAGCCCTAACAGGAAAGCCACCCTTTCACAGACCCCAGATGCCCACCCTGGCTTGGGGTCAGTGCCAGAGAAGGCGTGTGCCCGGGGGCATGGGTCGAGGGCTGTGGCTGCAGCTCTGTAACGGACTCCAACGCCTACATGTCTACTTTACAACTCAGGAAACTACAGCTGCAATAGGGAGCTACTCCTCAGACCTGGCATTTAATTCCTGAGGAGTTCTGGCAGGACTCCTCCTTGCCGTGATGAGTCCCAGGACAGCCAGATACTGCTAAACCCTATCTTCCTGAGCAGCCTATTCTGATACTGCTCGAATTACCATCCTCGTGGCACTACTTTATGTTCTGGGTCTTTGCTCCTGAAATCAGTTATAGACTGTCTGTATGACACATTTGGGAATAAAGTTTTACTCTCTGGCTAACGCTAATGGCTGCCCGAAGAGAAGAAAAAGTGTCTACTCTGTAGTTTTCTCAATACAAACCACTGTAGCTAGAGAGTGCAGAGGACAATATACTAGGCAGTCAGGTCACAAATAATTCATGTCATGCCATTATTCAGATTATATCATGATATACTGAACCAGGGCCATGTAAACTCACTGAGTTTTACAGTCAAAAGGATCATAAAATTGTCTAGTGCAACAGACAATTTTCCTAGTTTTAAAGTGGAGGGAACACGTTGGGGAAGGTTAAGTGATCTGGACAGGGTCACACAGCTTGCCGGTAAAAAAGCTAAAATTGGACCTCAGGTCTCTCCTGTGACTGCAGCTCACTGCTGCCACCTCATTTAAGAATACAGGTCTCTACTTGTTCATCTCTACAAATGTTACTCAACTTCTTAGATTTAACTAAAATGCTACCTACCCTGTGAAGCAATCCCAGAGATTTCTATTCAAAAGTGAGCTCCAGTCCTTTTTTTTTTTTTTAAGATTTTATTTATTTATTTTAGAGACAGGGAGAGAGAGTATGTGAGTCAGGGGAGAAGCAGAGGGAAAGGGAGAAGGAGAGCCTCTCAAGTGGATTCCGCACTCAGCACAGAGCCCCACACATGACCCTGACTGAAATCATGCCCTGAGCCAAAATCAGGAGTTGGTCGCTCAACCAACTGAGCCACCCAGGCGCCCCCAAAGTGAGCTCCAGTTCTAAAGCTGTGATTCCGAAGCTTTAGCGAACATCAGAATCCCAGTGGGGCTGGGCTCCATCCCAGAGTTTCTGGATCAGTTGGAGGAAAATTTATAATTCTAGCAAGTTCCCAGGAGACGCTGGTCCTGGCATAACCATACTCTGAAAACCTGCTCTGAACTTGTCTGTATTTTACCTATATGTTCCTCTCTGACAGCACTTTCTTTCCTGTATTAAAGTTACTTATGTGTGTTTTTAAATTACATGCTGGACAATAATCTCTCTTATTTCTTCTTCTCACAGTACCTATCTAACAAAGTACTTGGAAAAGGCAAAAATTTGATAAATGTTTGTGGAGTAAAATTTGTCTGGTCAGCATCCACTATAACTGTATAACATGCTTCAGAGAGAAGATCTAAATGAATCATCAGACAAATCAGGAATTATGATTATAAAACTTATGGACCCTGGGTAAATAGCTAGTCCATCATTTCCCAAACCATGTCCCATGACACATTACTTTATGACACAGGAATAGGTGTGCAACTAAAACATTTTAGGAAATGCAGGTTGAATAAACAGATTTGTCACTTTAAAACTTCTTGGAGCATTTTGTATGCTCCAAAATAAACGTCCCCCTTTTCCTGTCCTTAGTCACCTCTAATAACTTACCCTGCTTTGCTGTCTCCTTATGAAAGCATGGTGTCTGTTGTCTATCCCCACTAGCAGAAGTAAAGTTCTCTGGCACTTGGTCAGGATTCAGTGAATACCTGTTGCACACACAAATATACCACTCGAACTGTGATTCTAAGGTGTATAATAACATGCACAACTTCTAAAATCTATTTCACCATGAATTTCCTCCCCATCCCCCCACCCCCACAACAGCCACCCACAAGAGAAGAAAGGGTATTTTCTGGAATACAGCTGGGGAGACACCAATGGAGCCCAAGCTAGACACTGTGGCCCACACAGGTCAAACAGCTGCCTGGAAAACTTCGGGGGTGGAATGTAATCCCAGGATTCTTCAGACGAGTTCATTATTCTTCCTACACCGTATCACTGGGTATGGATTCTCATTTCAACTAAGCTGGGAGTTATCCCTGAAGAAATGGCTTCAATACTTGTTATATAAACACATCTCCGTGTTCCAACTGAAGAATGAGACAACTGTTCTGTAGCTGGCTATGCTCTTCTCTTTTCTCATTAAAAAGAAAAATAAACGGGTGCCTGGCTGATTCAGTCGGTGGAGCGTATGACTCTTGATCTGGGAGTGGTGAGTTCGAGCCCCACATTGGGCATAGAGATTATTTAAAAATAAAATCCTTAAAAAAAACCCAGAAGTTTCAAAATCTATAAATAACAAAGACCAGCATGAGGGGGAAAACCTTATTAATGTTAAATAATCACCCACATTGTCTCATAGTTTTTGTTATCTATTTTCACTGAAGTCAATGGTGAAAAGCAGTTTGCCAAATCCAAAATACTCTTGAGACGTAAAACATAAAACCAAGTTCATTTTTCACTCCTCCCAGGAAAATCCTGCTTGTCTGCTTGAGCCCCGAGTCTAAGCAGAGCTTTATAAGCAAAAAGAGTATTTCATCGACAAGGATATGGTATCACTCCTGTCAGTCTAAACAAGGACAAAAATCCCAAACCAAAGTCTGAAGTTGGTTCTGCCAACCAGCCAAGCAGACCATTACCCAAACCCAACCTTTTTCATTATTATAATACTGTAAATGCTAATTTTTTCTAGTGGTGCAAATCTTTCTATTGTTTAAAAGTGTCTCTCAGGAGAAAAGTTAATCAGCATGAAGCAAGTGTAATTCTCGGTGGTTCTGAGAAAAATGGAAGATTCAGCCACACAGAGGCAGTGTTATGAATACCCTCCTTTATTTTCTCCCCAGGTGCTAGAAATATTTCCATACAACACTGGTTAATGTCAAGTATCATTTCATCAATAAATGCTTCAAATTCAGGGGTAATTCAACCAGGGGCTATCAGAAGGAAAGATTAGCATGTTGTTCAAGCCTTTTAAAAAATCATTTCTCCCTCTGGAGAAAAAAATTCGTCACGGGGTAAAAGAAAAAAAAATGTATGGAGAGGATATAATTTGCTCCTACGCTTGGCTGTCTAAGAAAATGTTCCAGAAAAATGCATGATTTCAATTTTTCTCTGGTGGGCCTTGCTGCCAGAACCCAAAGGGTAAATACATTAGTATTCACTTATGCTCAAGATTTCTTTAAAAAAGAAAAGCAAGGAAAAAGAAAAAACCCTTTTCCAAAAAACAGCATTTATTATGGAATAACTGCCTGAAAGAGAATAGAACCCAAACAGTTTCAAACAGAACAATGTCTTTAAACAGTGTTCAATCCAAGAGTTAGGAGGGCAGAATGCAGGTGAGGGAAAAAGCTGCCCTCTGCTTGCGACATTCTGATACAATCCACATTTACTGCCGTGCTAAGTGCCTGGGGCCTGTCCTACTTCCAAATGTTAACATCCTTTTAGCCGTCCTGGTGGCCATTCTCCTTTAAAAAAGTGATTCTCCTTCAAGGTAAAGAGTATTCTACATAGTAAAATCAGGAATCAGGAAAGCAGGATGAGGGGGAGCTTCCCTCAGCTCATCCCTTTCCTGCTGTGGTAAGTGGTGGTAATGTCAGGGCAAGAGGAAGTGAATACATCCAGAAAGGGCAATGGTGGGGGGTGACGGTACACCGAACTCCAGGACCTAAATGAGGGAGAGGGGGTATAAGGCTTCCCTTTTCTGAAAGACCTGAATGGCCAAAGGAAGATGTGATAAATGACAAAACATCCTCAAGACTGCGGATGACTTTTGGGAGAATATAATTCAATTCCAAATTTCTCCAAGGTTACACGTGGGACCAGGTCTTACTCTGGACAAAGTGGACCACAAACTCCAGACGGCAGTTCCGGAAATGTCTCTGTGTTTGGCTGCATGTCTCCCCAGAGGTAAGGCAGCAGCATGGAGCCCTCTATACTGTACACAATACAGAATTGCTGAACGATTCTAATGAGAAAAGAGATCCACACGGATCTCTGGACAACAGGCTAATACTGATGGGTCACCTCGTGAAGGCTGGGCAATGGGCAGATAAGGATGGGGGAAAAAGAATACAAGTAATGGGTGTGCAAGAAATAAGGAAACAATATATCAGGAAATTGGTGAGAACTGAAAAAAGTATCTCAGGCAGCAATCCTGATAAAACTCAAAAAGGAGAAGAGATAACAAAACAGCTTGACATATGGAAGAGGGACACACTACGGAGAGAGGTAGGAAATACATTATAAGAGGAGGCAAAGAAGATTCTTTGGGACTAGGCAACAATAAGCGTTGCCAGGATTTCAAAGAGCTCACATGTGGGTCAAGAAATGCAGTGTGGAAGTTTTGCTGACAGCCCAGAAACCTTGTCAGTCACATCTCCTCACATCGCCATCGCCAACAACTATGTCTTAGCAAACAAGGCAAAAATGCAAATTGGGTTCCTTCAGCTCTCCCACACTCCCCATTAAGGCTATTTATTATTGACTGATGGGTTGATGCTGACATGGCCTGGATTAGTACCCAGTGCTAATGAGACCAGGGTCGCAGGTTCAATCCCACAGGGGCCTACACACAGGTCTACTCCTGAGAACAGGTCAACAAGAACAGGTGAGCATCCACTACTCTCCATCTCCACTAAACAGTTGAGGCTGCAGAATCAGACATCAGTGGGGTCTCGATGTCCACTTAAGAAAACATATTTCTTGAAAGGGGCAGAAGACATTTGGAGACATTTCTGTAGATAGAGGATGAAGGAGTGATCAAAGACCCTCCAAAGAGTTAGCGATTCTCAGCATAGCCACCCTGAGCTCTCTCTACTAGGTCCAGGAACAGGCTTCCTCTCCCAAAGCAGCCATAAATGGATTCAGTGGGAGACCACTCAGCGCATCAGAGCCCGCCTGACAGGAGCTCTGGCCCCCAGAAGCGCTGCCACAGAGAAAAGGCAAAGGCCAAGGGCAGAGCCCATCTCTGGAGAATACCCACCAAGCACAGACAGACAAGGCTGATCAAGTGAGCTCAGCCTGAGATGCTGAAGGACTTTCTGCACCTCTGTGAATACTACCACACACTGCAATTTTGACAGAATTAGGAGCCAGCATGCTGGGTGTGGCTAACGAGGTGGCTTCCTGAGATACTCCCAGACCCTCCTTCCTGGTATCCTGATATCCTTTTTGAAACTGAAAGCCAGACCTAAGAAAGCAGTCAAACGTACTAAGTTCAAAAAGAAAATGAGCAGATAAGAACTCGGTGAGTTCAAATCCAGGGTTTTCTGGAGGTAGAGTTGATTAAAGTTCATGGCCGATGAGGAAAAGGAGGGTGTCACTAAGGTCCAGGCGCTGGCTGTCTGGGAAGAGATGACAGGAACCCTATAGTGTCAACCTCCTGACCGGCCTGACACATCACGCTTGCCCCTCCACAGCGTTCTACTACAACCAGCCATCACATACCTAAAACCTGGCGATCTCCTGCCCCCACTGGGAAACTGCAACATCTTCCCTTTCAGGATAATAAAGACCAAAACTGTCACCATGGAGAAGGTTCTGCCAAACTTGGCCCTGACTGCTTTCCTATCATCTCTAACCAATTTGCTTTCCAGCCACACTGGCCTTTTTTCAGTTCCTGGCAGATCACATCAGGTGCCCCCTCATGCTGTTACACCTGAGTTCTGCTCTCTTCCCATTCCTGGTTCCCCATCATGGAAACACACGCACACGGTCAGAAACCCCCAGTTTCTGTATCCTTCGGGACACATGTCTCTGATCCCCAAGACTAGCTGTGGCCTCTTGTGATACGTTCTTACCGCACTCGCAACATTTCCTTCGTGTGCTTATTACCATTATAATTATATTTTAGCAAGACTATTTGATTAATATCTGTGATCTCAACCTGACTATAAACTATCTGAAGGAAGGGACTGTCTCATATGATCACCATTGTCACTCCACACCAAATGTACTATTTGGCACATAGTAAGTGCCCGATAAATAATTTGCTACTGGATGCACTATAAATGTCTTATGACACCCCAAGAAAATGTAGAATTAAAGCAGTGATTCCCAACCATCCTCAACAGAGGACATCTGGCAATGTCTGCAGATATTTTGTATTGTCACGATAAGGAGAGGGTGACTACTGGCATCTAGTGGGTACAGGCTGGTAGGATGCTGGTAAACATCCTACAAGGCACAAGACAGCCTCCCAAGCTAAGAATTATCTGGCCTAAAATGTCAATAGTGCTGAGGTTGCGGCTGGATTACAGGAACTAGGGCAATTCTTTCGAGAAGGGTAGAACGAAGTGTGTAGAAAGAAATGCTTCCCAAGTGCGTAGTTCACAGCAGTGACACAGCACAGAGTTCATCTGCTGCCCGAGATGGTCCCCAGATAAGGCCCAGGGAGATCAGCGATGCGCATTTGGTACTAAGAATTGGGCTCCCCTCCGCTAGGGCTGGGATGGCTTCCATCCCCACAATAAGAACCTGGCTACATTCTGAACTCTCCATCCGCAACACAGAATGAAGAACCCTTCACCTTTCCGTGGTAGAGCCATGTGACCTGATATCTCCGGGAAGGATTCACGTGTGGCAAGGCCATCAGTCACCCTGACAGCTAGAATCCCTGTTTGCTCCCAAGGACTAATGTTCTCCAGTTTTCCACCACCCTGACTTGGATCTCACTCTTTACAGAAGCATTTATTCTGCCAACAAAATCAAGACCCAGCAAGATTGATCTTTCCAGGTCAATAGAGGGCCACCTCTCTAGAGGTTTACATGATTTTCTCTGCATGGCTACTAAGACCACAGCCTCCCAAGTATTCGAACAGCCTCACCTCTTCCATGGCTTTGGGGGGATCATTTCCCTCTGCAGCCTGGTGAACAAGCCAGGGATATCACCCCCCTGCATCGAGAGCCCAAGCACAGCTCCCACAGTGGTGCCACAAGCTACAAGAACCTACACAGATTTTTAAACACCCCTTAATATCCACAGCTACTGGCAAGTAAATGTGATTGTTACTTCGACAAGCCTTGAACCAAATCCTCTTTTTTTTTTTTTTGTTAAAGATTTTATTTATTTATTTGACAGAGAGGCACAGTGAGAGAAGGAACACAAGCAGGGGGAGTGGGAGAGGGAGAAGCAGGCTTCCCGCTGAGCAGGGAGCCCGATGTGGGGCTCGATCCCAGGACCCTGAGATCATGACCTGAGCTGAAGGCAGACACTTAACGACTGAGCCACCCAGGCGCCCCGAACCAAATCCTCTTATTCCACATACACAGAGTTCTCTCTCGTCCACCCCTGAGCCTGTGTACTTAAGAACCAAGTATACTTTGCCACTAATTATGTATTACAAATAAAAATAGTTTACACAAGCATATGTAAACTGTGAAAGGGGGAAGCAGCCATTCTGAGCATCCATAGCAGATGTTTAGGGACAGCTGTACAGGGAAGCTGACAAGAATGTAGATGAAATTTATTTTAAAGTCCCACAAGAGTGAAAGAAGGTTTGTTTAACCTTTACCAAACCATTCCACCTAAGGGGTTCAGATCTGCATCTTCCTTTAGAACAGATTTCTACTGCTGTGCTTAACAGGCCTTTCGCACTTCCTTTTTTTTTTTTTTTTTTTTTTAACTAAAGAAAGAAGCCCTAGTGGTTTGACCATTTAGAGCAAATGTCATTTCGCCATTTACAAATGAAAGCCCAGAAGTTTGCTTTTCAGTGTCCACGTGTTATTAGTAAACGCTAACCGGTAAGAGTAAACATTATTCACAAAGAATTTAGCAACAGAAAAGTCTGTATACCAAGCACTTTAAGTTCTGAGCTTCAAGAATCCACTAGGCTACACTACTGTTTTCAAGAACTCCTGTCTTTCACGTCAAAAGAAAGATATTGGGACGCCTGGGTGGCTCAGTCGGTTAAGCGTCTGCCTTCAGATCAGGTCATGATCTCGGGATCCTGGGATAAAGCCCCATGTACTGCTCCCTGCTCAGCAGGGAGTCTGCTTCTCATTCTGCCCCTCCCCGCTGCTCGTGCTCTCACTCTCTCTCTCTCAGATTAATTAATTAATTAAAAAGATGCTGGTTCTCGGCCTCACGAGAGTAACAATACCATTCTTCCATTTCTTCTGTGTTTTTAGGTAAAAGAACAAATGATATGATTAGTGAAAAATGACTTAAATATTCCCAACCAGAATTTTAGGCATCAACCTACCCTTTGCCTGGCATGTAATCTGCAAGATCAAATACCATTCCTTCAATCAATATTTGTTGAATTGGGAAATAGGAATAATAACCAATGCAGAAGGAGGGCTCACCCCGTTGCCACACCCCGTGCATTGCTATGGTATCTCAGGTGACTTGAAGTTTGGTGTTTCCAGAGTTAGGGAAATGAAGAGGAAGGGATTTCATTCAGAAGTAGTTTAGTTCAGCAGCCTTGCCATGGACGGTGGAACGATGGTGCTCAGAACTCAGTACTCATCCCACATGCTAGCTGATAGCAGGGCCAGGATGAGAACACAAACTCCAGACCAAAAGCAACAGTTATAATACTATTATATTTTAAAATAGTTTCTGGAAGTACAAAGAGAATGCTTATTTACCATACTCTCATAGAATCTTTGATGAAAGCCATAGAGTTTATGACCCTTCCTCTCCCACTCAAGAGTTTACTTGGATTCAATACATCACTAGGAAGCAACCAGAAAATGTTATTTGGCAGTTTAAGATTATTTGGTTCTGCAACCAAATAGTAACTGGTTATTTTATTTTATTTTTTTTTAAAGATTTATTTATTTGAGAGAGAGAGAGAGAGTGTGAGCAGGGGAGGGACAGAGGGAGAGGGAGAGAGAGAATCTCAAGCAGACCCCCCGCTGAGTGTGGAGCTAGATGTGGGGCTCGATTCCAGGACCCTGAGATCATGACCTGAGCTGAAATCAAGAGTCAGATGCCCAACCGACTGACCTACCCAGGTGCCCCTGGTTATTTGACTTTATAAAAAATGGCAAAAAAAAATCAGCTTTGGTCTAGATCATCATAATCCCTCCACTAAGTAAAAGTGAGGCAAATGAATAAATTATTTGTATAATTTTGCCCTTCACAGTTCATGTACAGATTATATAGAACATATACCTATATGATTCAACACATATCAATCCTCTTTTGAAACTTTGTGTCTATCTCATTTTGGAGGAGATTTTGGAATGACCTTCTTGCTCTAGCTACTTCTTCCTTCTCCATTGACTCAACTTTAATTTAGTTCCAAACCATTTTTTTTCTATCACATATTCACAATTTATGTGGCACAGTGTGTCCACTGGATTCTGCACTAGGACCACCCCAAAACCATTAGCCTACAGTTGGAAAACTGTGAATATACTTAACATTACTGACCTTAACACTACTGAACACTACACTTAAAAATGGATAAAATGGTAAATTTTATATTACATGTTATTTATCACAATTTAAAATAAAATATTTTAAAAAACACTGGTCTTCAAGGTCAGGGCTTTTATGTTTTTTATATCAGATTTATATGCTGGCATACAATGCAAAACATCTGAGATTTTCAGCGAAGCCACAATTTTTTGGAGGTATGAGGGAGTAGTTATGGCAGACTACATAATTGTGAACAATTACCTTACTCAGGCCCCCAGGAAGTACACAATAACTCCAATACATCACCTTCTGTCCATCATCCGATCGATTTCAAAACTCCCCTGCCTGTCAAGCAAACCATAATCAACTACTTACACCTAAATAAAAACTTCAAGGAGTGAAACCTTCAATTTCAAGTCATTTGGGAATTTTGCATACATTCAGTGTCTAAGTGGGAAGGGAGACATTTTTTGCCTTTTGGGGACTTTTTGCCTTTTTTTTTTTTTTTAACAAAAACAAGTATGTAGATCAACTGAAGATGGATCCAGCACACAGGACGGGAGGAAATGGACTAAAGGTAACTCTAGGGAATAGTCACAGTAAGCAGATGACAGAGATGGCTTTGTGTCTAATGCTCCCGCTGAGGCATCATCAGACTTTTACCGTGGTAAGCGCTTCTCCTTTCTAATATATGCAGAGTTCATCAAGATCCTGGCACACAGTCCCTTCAGGATAAGAATTTCCACAGGTCTAATCAATGGTGAACATACAGGTCAGTCCCTCCAGCTTGACATTCCCTCACATAAGCCTAATTTAATTGTGACCAATTCTTATCTGAGTCAGCTCTTCACTGACAGAAGAGAGGAGCACGGAACAGGTTTCACAAATGCTTGCCTGGGGCGGTTTCAAAGTCTTTCCATAATGGAAGCCGCTATCTTTTCTCCTCAAGGTGGTGTTTTCATATTCTACCAGGGAAAGAATTATAAGCTAGAGATGAATGGCATTATTTGAACATAGGCTGTGCCCTCCTAACTCACAGAAAGAATCATGCCTTTATCAACAGCACTCTCTGGAATCCCTCTACAGATGACTGAAATTAAAAAACGAAGAGAGAAAGAAAATCATCGGTAACAGATGAGCCTCTTATGTGGGGTATAAAATGAAGCCCACTAAAAGTGGGTCCTGACAAGGTCATAGGGCATTCGTAAGACAGTTCTCACAATCTACCAAATAAAATGGCATTACTTCCTTTAAGTTATGACTCTCCTGTCTGCATGATGTCATTCAAACGAGAAGAAAAGGCAATATGTAAATACTGGAATACTGGTCAACTACTTTGCTTAGAAACTCCACTTTCAACCTCAGTCTCCTACCAGTTGTAATCTACTTAACTGGGGGCAAAATTAAAAAGTTTTTCTCCCTTTTCACTGTTTTTGAGGGGGAACAGGGGCCAGGGAAGGGTCATGATTAAAGACACCCTTTAGGAAGAGTATTAATGCTTTGTAGCTCAAGTGTATGAAATATAACTGGGGACCACTCCTGACATCTTGTCCTGTCTTCAAAACGGTCTCGCTGCTGCCTCAGTGGAGAAAAAATACCATTACATTAGGACATATATTTATGAGGTAGAAGTAGGGAGGGTGATGATTTGAACACAATTAAAGTTGGAAAGAAACTTTCATGGCTTTCCTTGTCTTTGATACTTCAAGGTGAGAATCTGGAGAATTCTGATTATGTTCTAGGACTGGTGGCCCTAAACTCCCCACCAGATAAGGGGATTTGGAGAGAAACCACATCCATACAAAGAGGAGGAAGAGAGGCACAGAGTGACCGCCAAACACCCAAACACCGAGCCCTCACTACAACTTCTGGTCACAGACAGGTGCCGGCTGCCTCCTTACCTGATGGTTCGACTCTGCTAATAGGATTTCAGTGATTCGGGTAAGCCAACGGTTACAGTTAATAGAAAGTTAACATTGCTCAAATGATTTAATGAGAATCTAAAACACAGAGAAATTGCTGTTACAATAAATCCTTGTGACTTTAAAAAGGGTGCAGCTCAAACCAGTGATGCCGAAGTCCAAACACCCCTGACATGTTTCCACGTTGAATGACTTCCTGTCAGCTATTTGGCCTCTACAGACCTCCCAGCTAGTTCCAATTTAAGTATCTGGCCTTCAATTCTGTTTATTTTCAGCTCGATTTCCAGTTATTATACTATAAAGATATGATTCTTGAGTTTGGAGCATGACCTAGGACCATTAATTATCTAAAATTCCTCATTTTTTAATAATGAAATAATTTAAGTCCCACTGTTATTAAGTACACTGGTGCAGCAACCCAGCCTAATTCAACATTTGTGAAACACCTAGCAGAGACAAACTTCCAGGAATAAAAGGAGTAGAACATGGCAAGTGATACAGAGTAAGGATACAATGGGTTAGGGGGATTGCAGAAGGGGCACTAATTGCTGCATGGTGGTAGGAAGACAGAGAAACACCATGGAGGAGGAGGCGTTTAATAATATCTTACTGAGTGCCTAATAAATGCTAGGCATTGGGATCATATATGCTTTACATTTATTATTTTATTTAATTCTTACAATAAATTCATTAAGTATCCCTATGTCCATTTTACAGATGAGGAAACTGAGGTTTCCAGAGTTCAAGGTTCTTGCCCATGTTCTCACTTATGACAGAGCTACAATTCCAACCTGGGTGTGTCTAACTTCAATGCCCAGGCTGTCACCCAGCATGGTATGATACATTCATCTGAGGCAGGTCACAGAAGGCAGAAAGAATTCTAATAACTGACTGGAATCTTTTCGGTCCCAACTCCAAAGGAAACAAAGGAAGCAAAAACACAGATGTGGGAAAGGGCACGGTCACTGAATCAGGGACCCAGGTTAGCTGGCCTGGAGGTTAGCACGAGGATACAATGAGGAAAGAGGTATATAAAGCTTCAAAGGTAGGTCTCCAAACCTCAAATATCAACCTGAGGACCATGAACTTTACTCAGAGGCAATTCTGGAATCCACTCCCTGCCCTGTTTTGTTGACCATGGAAGTTTCATGATAGATGAGCTGCCTCAGGAAAATTATAGCTTTGTAGCTAATGCTTATGGGATATAATTTAGGAGATAGATGGATAAGAGGCAGGGAGGTCTGATATGGAACAACAAACTAGGAAGAGACCATCTTAAAAAAAGATAATGGCCTTTAGTCAAGTTAATTCATCCCACCTTCAGTATTTTCTATATACATTATTGCTTAATGTATTATTTTTCCATTTATCAATCCCCCTTGTTATATTTCAATATTATCTTTAATCTTCAAATTAAAAAATGACTCAGTCTGAAAAACAAAGGGTAGAAAATTCCTTTTTTCTAAAGCACAGTTCAAATGCAGTTTTTCATTCACTTGGTAATCATCATATCATGAATTTTACAAAGCCAGAAAAAAGAAAGTTAGCATCTCACTACTGGAGGATCTCAGCCCATGATCAAGGAAAAGAAGTGAGGATGTTTTTACAGCCACTTTGGTTCAAAAGAACATCAGCTTCTTCTAAAGCCTTGTGACAGAGACTTTAATAAGGAGGGGTTTACTGCTAAAATAACACTCTGCACCTGCCCTGGGGGGCAGTGTCCACTGCTCTTTTACCATTTTCTGCATTTCATATGCCTCTGCCACAAGCTTTTATTTTGTTAAACAAACGATAATATATGACCTGCCTGAAAAGAAAACATTTATTCGGATCAGAGAAGGACTTTCAATATCTTAGAGAGGCTTCAATGGAACTCTCATTTAGAAAAAAAGGGAAGAAAGAAAACATACCTTATGTGCACTGCATTTCATTATCCTTTCAACCATAGATGATATTTAACTGTGCAACAGGAGTGCTAAATAATGTGAAATTACTCATGATCTACAACATCTCAAGATAGGCTGAAAACTTATCTCAAATAGCACTCCTAAGTATACATTTTATTTGACGTGAAAAAGTATTTTATTATAGGCTTTATTTTCTTAACATTTATTTACACAACTGTGTGTAGTGTTCAGTAACAACATCTGAGAAGCTGGTTAAATGCAGCTGTAGATGTTTTACACACACACAAACACATGCTGCACTCCTGCCAGTCCCACTAACAAGAAATCCCTTCCTTTACTACATTACCATAATTTGCAAACTAAAGTCAATGGAAACTCATTAAAATACTTCACATTATTCAATATTTGCTATGTTTATCAGATATTTAAAGCCTTCCTTCCAAAAGTGCTAATGTTCTCAATAATAAAACAATTACACATTTGGAGGCATAATAGCAACATTCAAATGAATATTTACTCAAATAAATAACAATGAAGCAATAAAGTATTCCATTTATTTGCATATTTTTGTCCATTACTCAATGTCATGTCCTTACCTTTTATCATAAACCCCAGGAAAGCAGTGGAGCTGAAGAAACTGAACTTGGAAGGTAAATGTAATTGTACTCCTGCTCACCTTGCGACCCTGGACAATACATTTCAACTCTCGTGTGTTTATTTTTGTTTTTGTTGCCTTTGTTTTTGGAGCCAGGTCCAAAAAAATCATCACCAACACCAATGTCAAGTGTATTGCCTATGTTCTCTACATCAGACTAAAAAGCTTCTGCACAGCAAAGCTAACCATCAACAAAATTAAAAGGCAACCTGTGAATGAATGAAAATATTTGCAAATCATACATATCTGGTAAGGGTTAATAACCAAAATATATAAGAACTCATAAAAAAATCCGATTAAAAAACAGGCAGAGGACTTAAATAAACGTTTTTCCAAAGAAGACATACAGCTGCCCAACAAGCACATAAAAAGATGTTCCACATCACTAATCACCAGGGAAACACAACTCAAAACCACAGAGAGATACCACTTCACACCTGTTAGAAGGGCTATCATCAAAAAGACAAGAAATAACAAGTATTGGCAAGGATGTGGAGAAAAGAGGATCCTTCTGCACTGTTGGTGGGAATGTAAATTGGTGCAGCCACAATGGAAAACAGTAAGGTGGTTCTTCAAAAAATTAAAAATAGAACTACCATGTAATCCAGCAGTTCTGAAAATGAAAACACTAATTCAAAAAGATATATTCATTATGTTCATTGATTCATTATCATAATAGCCAAGCTATGGAAACAATGTAAGTGTCCACTGATGAATGAATGGATAAAAAAGATGTGATACACACATACATACACACTATGGAATACTACTTAGCCATTAAAAAGAATGAAATCTTGCCATTTGTGACAACATGGATGGGCTTTGAGGGAATTATACTAAGTGAAATGAGTCAGACAGAGAAAGACAAATACCATATATTTGGAACCTAAAGAACAAAACAAATGAACAAATAAACAAAACTCATAGGTACGGAGAACAGAATGGCAGTTGCTAAAGCAGAGGAAGGATGGGGGTTGGGCACAAAAGTGAAGGGGGGTCAAGAGGTATAAACTTCCAGTTATAAAATAAGTCATGGGGATATAATATACAGCATGATGACTACAGTCAAAAATGGTGTAGTGCATACCTTAAAGTTGCCAAGAGAATAAATCCTAAAAGTTCTCATCACAAGAAAAAAAATTGTAACTGTACAGTGACTGATGGTAACTAGACTTATTGTGATCATTTCACAGTGTTTACAAATAAATTATTATGTTATACACCTGAAACTAAAACAATGTTATAGGTCAATCATACCTTAATTTTTTTTAAAAAATGTTTTTTTTTCTACTCTTTGACCTTATTCCTCTTCACCTAACTCATGGAGCTATTATGAAATCATGTATCCAAAAACACCCTATAATTTAATGCATAAACTGTCTTGCATCGTTACCGATAAGGAAGTCAAGGACAAGAGAAAGGTCTTGCCCAGAGTCAAAAGCCAGAGGGCAACAAAACCAAGATAGCTGTGCTAGATTCCCCTATAGGCCGACTCAGAATTGTCAGGACATCAACAAAGCAGAGAAGGGGAGAGAGCTTCCATGAGTTCATGTCAAATTCTGCAATCATACCATCTAGAAATACTTATTTTAATTTCAACATACATGGAGTCTTGTAAGATTCCGAAAAATAGCCTTCTATTGCTCTTTACAGACAGGAAGTACACCATGATCTTTCCATGTTCAGGGCAGCTGAAGGCTTAAGTGGTCTCTAGGAAAATAATTCAGGTCTTCTACTTTTTCCTTCAGCTCTCCTTCCTCTACCCTACAACTGCTTTTGGGTTTGTCTGTTAGTTTTCTTCTCATGCTGAGAATTTACAACCTTTGCTCTAAAACATTAAAAGTACAAAGCTATTGGGCGCCTGGGTGGCTCAGATGGTTAAGCATCTGCCTTCGGCTCAGGTCATGATCTCAGGGTCCTGGGATCGAGTCCCGCATCGGGCTCCCTGCTCCTTGGGAGCCTGCTTCTCCCTCTGCCTCTCTCTGTCTCTAATGAATAAATAAATAAAATCTTTAAAAAAAAAAAAAAAGTACAAAGCTATTTTAATGTGTGACTTTCCGAACATGCCTGACGTTTAGCAACTGTGAAAAATATGTTCAAATAAAGCTGAAGTTTGTAAGCACAGATGAGAACAGTCTACAAAATCACCAAGTGTACAAGTTTCAATCCTACCCAGCAGTTTATTACTGCAGAAACTGTCAACTAGAACAGGAAAGGCTTTTTTCTTTTTTTTTGTTTATTTGTTTTTTGGGGGGTTTTTGTTTGTTTTTGTTTTTGGGGGGTTTGGGGGTTTTTGGGGTTTTTTTGTTTTGTTTTGTTTTGTTTTGAATTCAACAATAGTCTCCCTTTAGCAACCTGTTCAGAACTCCTTGCATGAAGCTCCCAGGCTATCACAAAAGAACTGGATGCTTGTGCAACCATTACCCTCTGTTTACTGTCTCAGACAAGAAACAAAGATAGGTGCCCAGCAACAGAAGCACAGCAGGAAGAATTTGGTCAGCCCCTAACTTCCCGAGGCTGAAGTTAAAACAAGTTAGCAAACAGGCAGTTTTCCACCTCCCAGCAACTCCCTGAACACTCACAGCTCAGATGGCTTGAAGTTTTAACCGTCAAGATTGTGTTAGGTACGAATAATTCTTAAGAACATCTGAAAGCAGAAAGTGAAAAGACTAGGACCCATTCAGAAATTGCCTGCAAAAATCTATTTCCCATAGTTCTCTAAGGTCTAGTTTTTGGAAATGCGAGCTCTGGAGCAAATGAGGAGTCACAGGCTTTTGCAGCAGGTAGCTGAGAATGCACCAAAGTCTGGATGGATGCTCTAGCACCTGTCTCTAAACAGCCCTTCATCTCCCCAAATGAGAGGTGGGGGGAGACTTTTTGACAGTCCCTATGGAATTCTAGCATTTTATTTGAGCTCCAACAGGGATACCTATACCTCAACTCTCCTGTTGCAGGTACATTTGGAGCAGAGTTCAATGATGATCTGTGACCATCACCAACTCTCTTTAGTGTCCTCTATGGACACAGCACTATACCAGCTGGACACCGAGGGATAAACAAAAGCAGACGATGGGAACTTTGCCCTAGAAAGCTTAATTCACCATACCCTCCTCTACAGCACAGAAAACACAATTCCAATTTCCCTTCTAATGTCACATTTCTTTAAAATGTACTTATAATGTCAAATGCTTCAGGGCGCAATGAGTCAAGAGAAATATTGTACTGACATCAGAATAAACTTGACCTGTATCAGAAAGATGTCCAAAAAAGGTTCACAACCATTTATAGCACTCCTATGTTTTATAACCTCTCCCTCTGTACAGGGATTCCCAGCTTTTTCTCCACAGCAACTCTCTGAAGCTGGCATTATTTCTCCTTTTAAGGTGGGGAAGCTGAGGCTCAGGAGAGGTTAAGTGAGTTGGGCAAATCAGTCAGCCCAGAGGGCCCTGAGCAAGGACTCAACATCCCAGGTTCTTGCCTCACAATGGCCACAATTATTATAGATACCAAACAAAATAACCTCCACGATGCTTCGAGACTGAAAAGACAAGCATTAATTCATGAAGAAGGTTATGTTCTCTTCAATAGATTTTAGTTCACGTCATAATTGGTGTAGTAAAAAATTTAATCTTGGGAAACTTCTCTTAAGAAAAATTTTGAATGGCCTTTTGTGATGTACCACATATCCGTGTGTGGCTCTTCCACTCTGACAGAGACAAGGTGACACTCTTGGGTTTCTCCCTGCTCACCTCTGACCTTTGGGATGACCATGTCTATCACATCCCGCTATCCTTTCCTGCTCTCTTTCATGGATCTAAAGGTATCTCAAGGATAACGGGACTCAAAATAGGTTGAAATATCACAAATGATCTTCAACTAGCCCACCATCCTAACCTAAGATCTGGTTTCTGTATTTTTAAGAAAGTCTTGCTGAGGATAAATTCCTGCCGCGTGGATTTCTTCCTGACCCCATTACCTCTACAAACAATCTTCTAAGCCAATCATCTATGTATGTTCCCTAAGCCACTAGGCACTCACATTATTTGCACACATTTTCCATGAATTTAGCTGGCTTCCCATTCTGTGTGGTCAACAATGCATCTACTTACTGGTGGGGTTCTCTTCCATGTGAAATGAAATAAATATTCCACAATCCAGCCTAAATGCAGTACTCCACTCAACTTTCTTCTTTGTCTCAAAGAGCTGCCTCTTTGCAGCATCTTCTTGGTCATCAAGGCTGTTCTTTTGCACTGTCTTCAAAGGAACCAATTCAAATGACTGACTTGTTATCTCTCATTAATCGCTAAACCCATGGACCAATACAAAAATATGCCTTGATGGATTTAAAACAGGGGCAGGAAATAGTCTACAGCTTCTTGAGATCTCAGTGGGCAAATGACATCAGGGGATTCCAGCACTTTGCAGGTGATTTGGATCCTCAACTCCTCCACTGAATGGTTCTCCAAATCCTGGGCTACCAGGAGTTCATTCGGTTTTCTGGGGAATTTGGGATCTTAGTTTCTTCCCTAAAGTAGTTCAGTTTTAGGACTTCAGAGTTAAATTAGAAGTCTCCCTGGGGTCATACATGAATCAGGAATCTAACAAACAAACAAAAGTTTAAAAAACAAAAACTGTAAAAGTACTGGAAAAATATTTCACATTTTTATCATCTTGGCAGGGAGAAGTCCTCCTTAAAGATGACTCAATGCTTAGAAGCCATAAAGAAAAAGGCTAATATATTTGACCAGATACAAATTTAAAACCTCTGAGCAGCAAAAGATGTTATAAACAAAATCAAGAATAACAACAGACCAGGAAGAACTCTTACTTACCACTAAGAGGAAAACAAATACCTCAAAAAAAAAAAAAAACCCTATAAAAATGATGTACAACCTTCACATGACCAGGAAAACATAAATTTAAGAGCGAGCCTATTTTTGTTCATAAAATTGGCAAAAACGAAACAGGCTCATATTCCTCAGTGTTGGCAATGGTGAGGGGAATTAGGTATACTCAAACACTGCTAGAAGAAGAATAATTTGGGATGATAGTTTTGAAGAATAATTGAGTAGCTCTTATTAAAATTTTAAATGGGACATAGTCTTTGACCCTGCAATTTCACTTCTTTGACTCTACCTACAGAAATACTTTCATAATGCTTTCATTTATTAAAAAAGTTATTTATTTATTTGAGAGAGAGAGAGAGATTACAAGTGGGAGGGGCAGGTGGAGAGGGAGAGAGAATCTGAAGCAGACTCCATGCGGAGCATAGAGCCCAACATAGGGCTTGATCTCATGACCCTAGATCACGACCTGAGCTGACACCAAGAGTTGGACGCTTAACTGACTGAGCCACCCAGGCGCCCCTCATAATACTTTTACAAGATTATTTATAATAGTGACGAACTGAAGACAGCCTAAATGTTTTTCAGCAAAGAAAAGGTAAATGCCTTTCAGTGAATCCATCCAATGAACATCAGGTACCCATTAAGAAGAATCAAATAAGTCTCCTTTTACCAACAGGGAAAGATCTTCTTTTAAAGCAACTAGGATTTGTTATTTAAAATATGTACATACAGGGCACCTGGGTGGCTCAGTTGGTTAGGCGACTGCCTTCGGCTCAGGTCATGATCTTGGAGTCCCTGGATCGAGTCCCGCATCAGGCTCCCTGCTCGGCAGGGAGTCTGCTTCTCCCTCTGACCCTCCCCCCTCTCATGTGCTCTCTCTCATTCTCTCTCTCTCAAATAAATAAATAAAATCTTTAAAAAAAAAAAAGAAAAGAAGATCATTTAAAATAAATAAATAAATAAATAAAATACGTACATACATACATACATCTGCATGGTAGAGAAAAAGGTCTGGAAGACTATGCACTCAAAAGTAACCCTAAAGAGAGGGACCCAAATGGGGTAAGAAAGAGATTTTACATTTTATTTTCTATTCTCTGTTGTTTCAGGAATAAAGAATAGTTTGAAGGATACTATTTGAAGAAATAAGAATTGTCATTTATGACCTGGTGATTTAAACACAGTCTTCTAAAGCATGAAGACAGGTGCTGGTCCTGCACCACCCCATTGAATGTCCTTCTTTGTCACATTAAATACTGTCAGCAGGTGGACAACTGCCCAGGTCATGGTATAAGATATCCTCACTTCTCTCTGCCATACAGTTCTACACCTGTCTTCACTGAATCCACTTTTAAAAGATGGGGAAAGCCAAAAAAGCAGATGGTCACAGATGTTTTACAGCTGCAAAGCTGAGCCTACATATAGTTGAGCTAAGTCTAAGTCAGTAGTCATCTTCTAAAGTCAGTAGGTCTGTGAAATTCATAGTGGTCCTGGGGCCAGTACACTTGACTCAACAGGGAAAAAGAAGATGAGGAGTAGGAAGTGGGGCTTGTGAAGAGGTGGTGCCTACAGAAGCCAGAGCCCTAGATGGGAAGACTTGGTGCAAGTTCTTGATTTTTCACTCTGTAGCCAGATGACTTTGAATAATTTCTGCTCAATTCTCTGAGTCTCATTGGTTAAAATGAAATAGATAAAATCCCAAAGGGGTGTGAGGATTATGATAAATGTGATGATGAATGTGAAAGCCTTTGCAGTGGACAAAGCATTACTCTTTTTTTTTTTAATAATTCACGTATAATTAACATAAAGTGTAATATTAGCCTCAGGTGTACAATATAGTGATTCAACAATTCTATACATTACTCAGTGCTCATCATGATAAATGTACTCTTAATCCCCATCACCTGTTTCACCCATCCCCCACCCACCTCCCCTCTGGTAACCATCAGTTTTTTCTCTATAGTGAAGAATCTGGTTGGGTTTTGTTTTGGGGTTTTTTTTTTTTTTTTTGGTCTCTTTTTCCCTTGTTTGTTTTGTTTCTTAAAGTCCACATCTGAGTGAAATCATACAGTATTTGTCTTTCTCTGACTGGTTTATTTCACTTAGCACTGTACTACAGGGTGTTATTCTCATCTCTTCCACATATCCCAACTGGAGATCCTTTTCAGGGGAACATGATGCTCTTTAAAAAGGCAAATACCGGGGCTCTTGGGTGGCTCAGTTGGTTACACGTCTGCCTTTGGCTCAGGTCATGATCTTGGGGTCCTAGGATTGAGCCCCATATCCGGCTCTGGCTCAGCAGAGAGTCTGTTTCTCCCTCTTCTTCTCCTTCTGCCCCTCACCCCCCTGCTCATTCTCTCTCTCTCTCAAATAAATAAATAAAATCTTTCAAAAAGAAAAAAAGGCAAATAGCCCTGCTGAAGTTCAGCACCATCCGACAACCTAATGGCCATCACTTTCATCAAATAATGTGCCAACTAGCTGACTTTGGCTTGATGTCCGGACAGTGGAGAAGCTGCAAGGAGGCGGGGAGTGGCATTTTGCCCCAGGAGGTCATGCCTGGTGGGTTAAAGGAGTTCAAAGCACTTCATCTCTGGGCAGAAGTGAGAAGAAAGGCAGAGGGAACAATGTCCCTAACTCCTAGATGGAGAGACGGCAAGAAGGAGACAGGAACTGGAGGCACACTGAGACCATGACAGAATGAAAATCACAGCCTTCCCGGGTACCACCCTGTCCTCCTGTGCGAAAGAAGAAAAGAAAGGTAGAGACAGGGACCCAAGGAAGCTTCCACTACTTCTCTCCCTATTTTTACTATCTCTTTAGGGCCAGAGCAATAACCCAAGAATTCCCGGATTATCCTGAAACCTCACACCCCACAGAGAAAGCAAACCCTGATTTTAGAAGTTGAAGAGACCGAACAGCCCCATTGTTTTATTGGTGGAAACTTTCAGGTGAAGTGACTTCCTCAAAGTCACTGCCAAATGGCTGGTAATGTAGCTGGCAAACCTGTGGCTAGGACCCACAGCTCTGGGCTAAGGGCACTGCTGCTCTCTCCTTGTCCTGAGCAGGTAAGAGTTTGTGATGGCTCAAAATCACTCAAAGGCTGCATGCAACTGCAGAGACATGTTTAACTTACCTTCTAATAATCCTGGCAAAAGCCACTTGGCTCTTTTTGACAAATGATTTTATTAAATTGCCAAATAATTTCCTTTTACTGGGGAAAAAAAGATGTTTTGCAGGATGCCATACACTATATATCTTGGCTTCTGATTTTTCCAAAACATTCTTCCCCCAAAGAAGAATCACCAGACTCTGACCACTCCAAGAAATTCCTCATTGTCCTGGTCTTGCAAACACAATGTGACCTATTTCTGTCCATTCCCTGCTTCCCTCTGCTTGAACTATAAAGAAACTTGAATTCTCTGATTCTATGGTTTTGACTCCTGGCTTTGCAAGTAGAAAAAATACTAATAAAAGGAAATCTTCCATTCAGCCCAGGTGCCTTTTAATAGGAAGCCTACAGAAGTCTTATTCTTTTTCTTTTTATGCAGAAAAGAAAAAGTCAGTGGCAAGCTGCATGATAAGCAAAAGCAACTCCGTATCTTTTCATAAATATTACTGGAAAGCTAGCTGCACTGCACAAAGGATATCTGAAATTTTTGGTTATGCCTATTTCACCTTGAACGGTGACCTGGTAAAGGAAAGTGAACTTGGAGTTTGCATTTCAAATGCAGTATCAGGATAAGAAAGCAGCTACTTTGTACTGGGCTAGTCCATGCTGATTCAAAGAAAGCTTTAGTCCATAAAAATATTACAGAATTATTCAACTTTGACTGATGAATCTAGATATTAATTGAGTCAATATAGGCCCCTATTTCTAAGTGAGTCTTGGGAGTAAATAAACCAATAGGAAATAAGTTCCCAGTTTCTGATGAAGTAAGGGTAGGGCTGATAGTAGGAGGGGTGCAGGTGGAAAGGGAGTGGGAAAAAAGGGAGGGATGGGGATGGGTGGGCTCTCACCTTGATCAGTTCAGACTATGCAATAACACACCAGGGCCTGTGCCTGGTCCCAAGATTTGGGTCAAGAAAAACAGGCTTCATGCTTGTTTGTTTAGATGTCTTTTGGTGAGCACCCAGCCATCATCAAATGTGGTTCAACATCATATCCATTATATCCACCACCAACTGTAACCATCCTGATAGAGGTGATGAAGGGAAGAGAAACCATCCTGAGGCCAAGGATGGAGAACAGGACAAGGCAACTGGCTGGTTCAAGCGTTTCCTTTTTGCCCATGGCACCAAATAAATACTACAGACATTAAGCATGTTCAATTCACATGAAAGAAGGCTAGAAGGATTGGGATCAGCCATTTCCCCTCCTGTTTACTTCCTCTAATTCAGAAGGCAGTCTGCACAAAAACTAAGTTGGGGTCTACAATATTGTAACTCTTTTTGTCCCAATATTCATTATCCTATTGCTGCTTAAATAACACCATATATCTTTTGATAGTGTATGCCCAACCCCAGGTGATGATAATTGTTGTTCTCCTTTGCAGCTAGGATATGATTCAGTTTAGGCCAATGAAACTAGCAGAAATATGGAGGACAGAGGAAAGGGTGTGAAATTTTCTGTTTTTCAGATACTGGGTAGCAGAAAGCATGGCCCTTCCCTCTGCTGTCCTTCTTCCTGCCTTGAATGGGGATGTGATATCTGGACTGCAGTAGCCATTTTGCAACCATGTGGGAGAAAAAATGAGGGAAACGTACAACAATCACAGAAACATTAGCCTTATGTTTCTGAGGCCCTGAACCAAAGCTAGCGACCTCCCATCTCTGGACTACTGTTAAATTAGAATGATAAACCTCTATCTGTTTAAGATGCTGCAGTTGGGTTTTCTATTACTCATTGCCAAATGCATTTCTAAACAATACAAACATTTTCTATCTTCTTGCAAAATGAGGCATCAGATAAAATATATTTATATATAACTAAGGAGGAAAAGAACTCTAATAATAGCCTAAGTAAAAGAGAAGTTAAGGAATACCAAAGACTTAATATGAGTGCTCCAGTAATTTAAACTTTGCTTATGTGACAAGTGCCAATCTTTTATTCTGTTCCTTTTTTTTTTAAGATTTTTTATTTGTTCCTTTGAGAGAGAGAGAGAGAGAGCCAGCGAGAGCACAAGCAGGAGGGTCAGAGGGAGAGGGAGAAGCAGACTCCCCATTGAGCAGGAAGCCTGATGAGAGGCTCCATCCCAGGACCCCTGAGATCATGACTTGAGCCGACGTTTAACCAACTGAGCCACTCAAGAGCCCCTCTTTATTCTGTTTTCAATCATAGTCAACAGCGTAAGATAATTTCCTGAAAGCAGATGCGTTAATTCAGAAATTCTAGTCCATGTTCATATCCATATCATTTATCACAAAGGAAGTAAATAAAAGACCCCTGTTTTCCAAGATGATAGAAAATACATATATTTTATGTTAAGTGCAGTTAACTCCAAGCAATAATTATAGTATCATTTATAAAGTACTTATTATGTACCTGACACTGGTGTTTTAAAACACTGTCTCATTCTATCTTCAGCTAACCCTATGGGGTAGGCTTAACTAGCCAGTTTTCTCAGGTGGGCAGATGGGGAAACTGAGGCTTAGAAGCTAAATTACTTGTTCTAAATCACATAGTTATGTGACCCCTGTACTCAGTGATCACAGTAATATTATGTTGCCCATTTGAGAAGCACCATCTGTTTTAAACTATTTTGCCAGGGAACCTGGGTGGTTCAGTCGGTTAAGCAGCTGGCTCTTGATTTCAGCTCAGGTCATGATGTCAGGGTCCTGGGATGGAGCCCCAAATCTGGCTCTGCACTCAGTGGGGAGTCTGCCCGAGCATTCTCTCTCCCTCTCCCCCTCCCCCCACTCTCTCTTTCTCATACTCTCTCTCTCTGAAATAAATAACCTTTAAAAAAATTAAATAAATTAACTATTTTGCCAACAATGGATATGGCTTGGAACCTAGACCCTAAGTTACAATGGCTTAGGCATGCACAAAAGAAATGGACACAACCCCACAAATAAAGAATGACCCTTAATCTATGTCACTCAAGCTGCAGCAGACACGCCATAGTCCTGCATCCCAAAAGCACCATTTCAGCCACATGTCAAATGAGAGCTAAGATAAGGAGTTACCTGTCAGAATGAGAAAAAATGTCTGCCTTCAATTAAAGCACAAGTAAAAAGAGAAAGAAAAAGAAGAAGAAGAAGAAAAGGAATTATACCCATTTTATACACCTAAGGAGTGATGGATAATAGGGCCCAGGCTTCTAACTTAAGTGCAGCCGTCAATCTGAGAGCCTTCCACCTGTTCTCAGCGAAAATTTCTTTCATGCAGCGTTAGCTACAGGGAGCAGAATGTTTTCACTGTCTGTGCTACAGGGAGCCAGTGAAGAAGTGTCTTCAGGTCCTTACAACTGTTTGGAGCTAAAAAGGCTGGCAGGCAAATCAGAAAGGCTCAAGTCAAGCCTATCATCACTGTACCTAATGACTTCACAAGGCGTGGGACTCTCACCTGCCCCAAATGTCAGACAACAATCCCCAGAGAATGTTCGGATTCCGAAGACACCTCCCCAGAGCCTTGGCATAATTTACCGAACATGCCTGAAATGCGTTTTAAATGTTAGCAGATTAAAGGTCCCGGTTCCTAGAATATCTCTGCGAGAATCATCTTCCAATTCCTGGTGGCAGTCTTCCGTGAAGGCCTCCGTCTCACCTACCCAGAGATCCAGCCTGCACGACTGTCAGAGATAATTGGTCTTTCCTTCAGAGGCTCTTTAGATCTATTATAATCATCACGACACGGGTTAGAGGCCACCGTTCATGTACTCCTATGACACTGTGTTATCTGCCATTCACGTGGTTTCCTCGGGCCTGAAGACAAGGCCTACATTTAGCCTGAGTCTGCAAGTCAGCAATTACAGATTCTGATGACTGTACAGAAATTTTCACAGCCCTTCCATCCACCTATGATCTCAGAGGTCCAGCCCCTTGAACAAAAGTGGTAATCTGGTTTACTGTGTCTTAGAAGGAAGGGAGCCGAAACTCTAATGTGGGTTTACTAGAAAGTTTCCCACACAGAAGAACATTCAAAATGAAAAGCAAGTTGTATTTAGGTTTCGTCTGATGCTGATGCCTGTGACCAGAGTGACCACTGGAGCTTACCATCACCGTTCCACATACAGCCACGCCCCGTGCTGTGGTGGCTACCCACACAGAACCCGAAAGTCTGCGGGGCGCACACACACCACTCCACAGCCACCTTCCCAAATGTGGCATCAGGTGTGTATTAAGAGAAAGTTAAACCTCTGTGGATGGCTTTCCCACTTTTTTTTTTCCTCAGAAAAATTATCTTCTTTTCAGGACTGGTATTTTTCATATTATATTTGTCTACTTTTATCACTTTAATTATGCCACTGTAACCCCCACAGCATAATAAATTAACGATCTAGAATCCAGTCCCAAAAACAATCAAGAATTTTTTAAAAATGAAATGCTCCACTCTCTCCTCACTTTGAAGACACATCTATTTAACACCAAGACTAGCATATAACTCCTTAATTACAAAATTTCCTATCTCTGGGGATTTGGGTTTTATAAATGAAACCTTTACGTATTACTCCCTAGCAAAGTGAGAGAGGACAGAACAAAGTTTACGACAACATTTTGCATTCAACCTCTGTGGGAATGTCTGTTGTAAAACAGAAAAAAAAAAAAGCCTAAGGATAATATAATGAAATAAGTACCACTTGTAAAACTAATAAATAACACATCAATGTGGGTTCAGAAAACGGGCTTGATTTTTAGTGCTATCAGAACCACCACAAGCGAGGGCGCCTGGGTGGCTCAGTTGGTTAAGCGACTGCCTTCGGCTCAGGTCATGATCCTGGGACTCCAGGATCGAGTCCCGCATCGGGCTCTCTGCTCAGCAGGGGGTCTGCTTCTCCCTCTGACCTTCTTCCCGCTCGTGCTCTCTGTCTCTCATTCTCTCTCGCCAATAAATAAATAAAATCTTTAAAAGAAAAAAAAAAAGAACCACCACAAGCGAAATATACAACTCAAAGGAAAGTTCCAAACCAATAAACTCGCAAAGGATCATTTTTTTCTTTCAGCCTTTAGTAAGAGAATGAGTGGGCCAGCATTTCCTAAACTGTCAGTTCCATAAATGTCAACATGTATTTTTTTTTTTAAGATTTTATTTATTTATTTGACAGAGAGAGACACAGGGAAAGAGGGAACACAAGCAGGGGGAGTGGGAGAGGGAGAAGCAGGCTTCCCACTGGGCAGGGAGCCCGATGCATGTGGGGCTCAATCTCACAACCCCAAGATCATGACCTGAGCCGAAGGCAGACGCCTAAGAACTGAGCCACCCAGGCGCCCTGTCAACATGTATTTCTTGGATAAAAGGAGTTCTGGTACTAAATAAGCTGGGGAGGGCTGCATCCTGCACTTCTAAGGGTGCCTGAGACCACTGCTGGAACAGAAGAATTCCTTGCCTAAAGGTAGTCTCCCAAATGTGTTTTAAATGAAAATCCCCAGTTCCCACGTCCCCAAATTGTGATTCAGTGAGTCTGTGGAGCCCTGGAATTTGTGATTAAGATGCCAGATTTGGAAACTACTGTGAAAACCCATGTTGGAGATTCACAATGCATATCAGCAAATTAAAGATTACAGAAAAATCCTGCTTCCTTCCTTTGGCCCAGTGTTTGCCAAACTCACTTGACATGGAAACGCCTTCTCTCCTCCCAATTTCTCTCCCTCCCCCATAACTGTCAACATTCTCCCACTGAATAAAGTTCAGAAAACACTAATATAAGGAAATCCAGTGATTCCATAACCCTCATATTCTCAGAATCTCATTTTTATATATACTTGATTAGAAATGGTAAGTGACACTAGTAGACATATTTATAGTAGAAATTTATTGCAAAAGGATGCCCTGGATATATACTGGGTGGTTCATATTCACAGCTCAGTTACCCTATCTCCTACACCTACAACTACAGAACTACGCCAAAATAAATAAATAAATAAATAACTTTCAAAAGCAGATTTCCACAATACTTCCAAACCCTCATTTTATAAGCCCTTAGGGCTAGGGATCATTTCTTATTTATTTTTGTATCAGCAACACTTTGCACAGGGTATGAAGAGAATCAGTGTTTGTTGCTGGAGCTGTTAAAATGAAGATTCACACTATTACACTTACTGAACACAGGATTAAAACAGTTTACAAAGACTTTTTTAAACAGCATGAGTTAAAGCACAAATGGTTCATCATTGCCTAAAATCTCAGGCAACAAAAAAAAATGTACGAGGACTACAACTTCATATTTTTCCCATCATTTCATGTCACCTGTTGAACATGTATGGTTCACTACTTGCTACCCTGACCCATTCCAAATTAATAACCAGTTATACCCTATCAATGAAGGTAGAAGGAAAACTAACACATACCCAGAGGAAGGCTTTTTTGATAGTTTACCCCATATTTGTGAAACATACATATTACATGGGGGCAGAGATCCTGTTTTCCTTGCCCAGTGCTTTTCCTCAAGGTGTCCGGTAACCATTTAGAGTACATCCTGTTTTAGACTGTGTGTATGTGTATATATATATATAAGCAAGCGACCAAAGTTCTCCCACTAGAATGAAGTCCCAAGAGAGGAGGAGTTCTGTTTTATTGACTGATGTAACAGTTCCAGTGGTAGGAGAGAGCCAGCATAGAGCTCCACAAACCATGGGGAAGAGATGAGTGAATTAAGGAATGCCACACTGATCCCATGCACTTGCTGGGGATGTGGTTGCAGGGACCCAGCATCCACCTCCTTGGCCTGCTTTCACCACAGTCCTCTTTTGCTGGCTAATCAAGATTTGAAACTACCAGATCCCCCAATGGTGTCCCCAAATATTGAGCCTCCACTGAGACCTCCCAGAGCTTGTGTTCATTCAGGAATGACTTGTGCATTGGTCACCAGTGTTGAATACCTCTATGAAAAATAATGCTTCCAGCACCTGGGTGGCTCAGTTGGTTGGGCATCTACCTTCAGCTCAGATCATGATCCCAGGGTCCTGGGATCGAGTCCCACATCTGTCTCCCTGCTCAGCAGGGAGTCTGCTTCTCCTTCTCACTCTGCCCTTCCTCACTGTGCACTTGTTCTCTTTCTCTCACTGTCAAATAAATAATAAATAAAATCTTTAAAAAACAATGCTTCTACTTTATGGATCTCTCAACTCCAAGAAACTACAATGTCTTCATTCTCTGAGCAAAGGAATTTCTCTCCATTAGCTGGACTTTTTCTTCAGTGAGCTTGTATACCAGGAGTCTGAGGAGCAAAGGGGAAATAGATAATTAGGGCTAAAAAAAACCACCTGAAAAAAAAGAAGGAATCTTCCCTTAGAATTATATACACCCTGAAATACAAATCTCACTGGATTAAAAGTCTCTCCATGTCTTCCTCTCTCCATATATCCCTTATTTTCAAAATACACCACCATTGTTAAGGACAATACTCATAATGTTAGAGCTGCAAAATTGGGAGAATGCTTATAAATGACTAAGTGAAAGAAGAGGAGGAGGGGAGTGGGGAAAAGACAAAGAGTGGAGGCACAGAAGGCTGTCATCATTCCTGGGGAAATGCGAACTTTTCTTCTGCAACCTCAGAGAGAAGACTGCTTCCTACCTCACCAGCAGGTCACTACAGGATGAGACATTAAGGCTGCCACGTACCTGTCTCTATCTCTGTTTGCCCATTTCTAGAAATCAGTGCCCAATATAGTGATTCCTCTATACTATAGGATCTGATTGGAGTTGGGGTTTGCAAAGTATTTTCAAGGTAAAAGCAAACAATTGCTGTTCACAAAAAAGCATTCCAGCAGTGGCAGATGACTTGGACTAACTCTTGCCCTCCCAGTCACTTCAGGCCAACTTCCATACAGGCAGGAGCTTTCAAACTTCATAAATGCAAACAGAAAAGTAAGGACTATTAGAATCAAGGCACCAGATATTAAAGTTTAATGAGGCTGAGGTCACTTAGGGAAAAGGAACTGCTCGAGAGAAGTCCATTAAGAGTAGTGATGGTACCGGCCAATCTCCTGACTCTGGCCAGAACTCTTTCTTCCACCACATCCCCTACACATCTTACACATCATAGAATTCAAGAAGTCTGAAGACAGGAAGAGATCTGGAAAAGTTTCGATTCACTAATTGGGCTTCTAGCATCCATTTGCTGACAACCATGAAGAAGCCACAGGCACTTGCAAAAGACTTCACTCCAAATCAAGAAAGAGAACTTGATATTCAGCAATACTGGAAAGCATGGCTTTATTTATTTATTGCTTAACAATGAAACAAAGACTCTCTAGCACTCTGAAATTCCCTCACCACCAGCCCAGCCTCTTTCTGCAAGGTTACCTTCAGCCAGCACACCAGGCAACCTTCCTTTCTGATGCTAATGCCTTTCAAACAACCAAATCCTTTGGTTTTCAAGTTAAATAGCCTAAGGTCACTCAGCTGTAGCAGGCAAAATGAAAGAATTTACATTTAAGGAAATAAATAAATAACCATTATATTCCTTAGAACAAAACAATACAACTAAAGGAGAGGAGGGGCTTACCTGAATCTCTGTGTCCCCAGTGTGGAGGAAGAAGAGGGAAACATTTTGAACTTGCAAGCTCTTAGTTTTCTTAATCCATCTATCCTTCCATCCTTCCTTCCTTCCTTCCTACCCACCTGCTTACCTTCAGAATCTTCAGAACTGAAGTCTCAATTCCTCAACAGCTACCTTCCTGGTAGCACAGTTCTATCTTCCCTATGTCCTAGGATTACTTGGAATGATGACTGGTTAATTCTGCCTTTATTCAGATTAAACCCTGGGTCTCCCTTTTCCCAAGGAGCCTGGTTCCTGAGTGGAGAAAGACTGCAATGTGGGAAATCATTGCCTTGAAGCTCCAATGAGGCTATTAAGTAGTTTACTCAGCTGGCACATAGGTCCCACCTACTAACCCCTGACAAGACCTATGATCAAAAGGTTGATTGAAATAGAATGATTCCAAAGAGTGATGTAATCACTTCCCCCCTCAACACAAAGAGAACATGGGTGCCCTGAAATTCCAGCTGCAATTTCCTTTGTATGAATTTTTTCATCATAATTTTGTAGAGACATTAGAAAACAGATCAACAATTTGGTTATGTAATTTGCCAAGACTAACCAAAACAGTTAATTGTGAAGTACTCAAGATGTAAACCATCTCCGATTCAACTGGCTAAGCATGCATAGCTGGGCCATATTTTTGGCATGACATTAAGAGGACCGTTGTGAATAGAAAAACAGACATTTAGATTAGTTTTGTTTTTAATCAAAGCGACTAATAAATATGTATTTTGTATATATTTCTTCAAAAACCAACAGTTCTATTGCTGCCAACAAGCATGTTATCTTATGATGCAGACTGTGTCTGAGAACTGAAACCTCACTCTTTATCAGCTAAATGAGGCCTTCTGTACTTACTGAGCTCCAAGTGGAGTGTCTTGTTTACACTTCCTAAGTAATCTCTTCTTCCTATCCATTTTTGTATTTCTAAATCTGCTTTGTTCAAGAGATAACTGAGAATTGTAGCCTCTACAAAGAGGCCTTCAGGAATCTTTCAGCCTAGCATTGTGCATTCATTTTTTACTCAGAAACCCTTTTTTCACTATCATGTATAATCACTGGAAACCCCTTAGGAAATCCTTTAATCATTTCATCCTCTTTGCATGGTATATGATAAAGGATTTAAATTATAAAGCATTCATTTGAGATCAATACATTATTAAAGATTTTATCATAAAGTTTGTTTAATACAATTTTAATAATATTCATTATGTATAAAGACAAATTTCAACCTTTCCCCATTTAGTAAGTGATACATGCTGTTTAATTTACTTTAAATTTATAAGAAAAATAATGATATGCCTAGAATTTAAATTTAACAGTAATATTATACATATTATAAAGGTGTAGTAATCAAAACAGTATGGCACTGGCACAAAAATAGACGCATGGATCAATAGAACAGAATAGAAAACCCAGAAATTAACCCAAAACTATATGGCCAATTAATCTTCAACAAAGTAGGAAAGAATATCCAATGGGAAAAATACAGTCTCTTCAACAAATGGTGTTGGGAAAACTTGACAGTAACATGCAAAAGACAGAAACTGAACCACTTTATTACACCATACACAAAAAGAAATTCAAAATGGATTAAAGACCTAAATATGAGACAGGAAACCATTAAAATCCTAGAAGAGAGCACAGGCAGTAACCTCTTTGAAATCAACCATAGCAACTTTTTTCTAGAAATGTCTCCTGAGGCAAGACAAACAAAAGCAAAAATAAACTGCTGGGATGACATCAGAATAAAAAGCGTCTGTACAGTGAAGGAAACAATCAACAAAACTAAAAGGCAACCTACTGAATGAGAGAAGATATTTGCAAATGACATATCCAATGAAGGGTTAGTATCCAAAACATAAAGAATTTGTACATCTCCACACCCAAAAAACAATTAATCCTATTAAAATGGGTAGAAGACATGAACAGACATTTCTCCAAAGAAGAAATACAGATGACCAGAAGATAACATGAAAAGATGCTCAACATCACTCATAATCAGGGAAATGAAAATCAAAACTACAATGAGGTATCACCTCACACCTGTCAAAATGGCTAAAGTCAACAACACAAGAAACAACAGGTATTGGTGAGGATGTGGAGAAAAAGGAACACTCATGCACTGTTGATGGGAATGCAAACTGGTGCAGTCACCGTGAAAAACAGTATGGAGATGCCTCAAGAAGTTAAAAATAGAGCTACCCTACAACCCAGGAATTGCACTACTGGGTATTTAACCAAAGAATACAAAAATAATAATTCAAAGGAATACCTGCACCCCTATGTTTATTGTATCATTATATACAATAGCCAAGATATGGAAGCAGCCCAAGTGTCCATCGACAGATAAATGGATAAAGAAGATGTTGTATATAAACACAATGGAATATGATTCACCTGTAAAAAAGAATGAAATCTTGCCATTTGCAATGACATGGATGGAACTAAGAGTACAATGCTAAGCTAAATAAGTCAATCAGAGAAAGACAAATAACATATGATGTCACTCATATGTGGAAGTTAAGAAACAAAACAAACGAGCAATGGGGAAAAAAGAGAGCAAGACAAACCAAGAAATGGACTCTTAATTATAGAGAGCAAACTGATGGTTACCAGAGGTGGGGGGAGGGTTCAAATAGGTGATGGAGATTAAGAGTGCATTTGCTGTGATGAGCACTGGGTGATGTATGGAATTGTTGAATCACCATATTGTACACCCAAAACTAATATAACACTGTAAAAAATAATATAAATAGAAATATAATGAAAAAAGAAATGTAACTGGTACAAAAATTTAATTGTAAGAAACAGTCCTGAAATAAAAATTAAAAAAACAAAAACAAATGAAACTACATAATAAAAGAGCATACTACATGCTTCATATGAGAATTTTGACCCAGAAAAGTCCATTTCAATACCTATTTTGACAAAATTACTGGCCTTTAAGAACAAGAAAAAAAGTTCAGGAAGGGGATATTTAGGCAGGAACAGCAGTGAATTATAAACAAAAGAAAATTAGGTCATCATTAGGCTCTTTGACAGCAATGCTTCATTATAGATCAAAATGGAGTATTATGTTTCAAATAGTCAATGAAAAAAAAGTTGACCAAGGAGTTAATATCTCACAGAAATTACTTTCAAGTATAAAGTTCACAAACTCTTATCTTAATTCAGGAAATATTGTTACAATGAGATCTTTTCTTTTTAAAGATTTTATTTATTTATTTATTTGTTTGTTTGAGAGAGAAAGCATGCAAGCGAGCAGGGGAGGAGCAGAGCGAGAGGGACAAGCAGACTCCCCACTGAGCATGGAGCCTAAGTCATATTATACGTGTTATATATATATATATATAAACAAAGTAGACAAAGTACGAGTATAAGAGTTTGGGAACATCATAAACAAAATTAAAAAATTAACTGTTTTCAGTAAATAGTTTGATGGTAGTATTATTACTGCTACTCTGTGTGTGTAATTGAGATATGAGATAAAATAAGTGATTATGAGATAATATGAGATAAAGTAAGTGATTAATCATAAAAAAAAGTAACATTATATCAGGTTTATTTTAGGATCAAGCACATGTGAACATATACCTTGAGGTTTAACTACACAATATTATTTAAAAAATAGTAAACTAACTTTGTGATCTGATAGGTGAAATGTTTGCATCGTATGCTTAAACAATTTTTTTTTGTAATTTTCATGGTTTCAGGTTTCTATTTGTGCACACATCTTGACAAATAAACTATATAGTGGGTATGAATAATTTTTATTCTCAGTAAACTAAGAACCTAAGCAGATGGAGTAGACACTGTGTTTTATATTTTTAGCAACTGATATGGGATATGAGAAACCTAATGAACACAGCTTTAGATATCTGTCCAGGACAATCTCGAGGTTATTAGCAGGATTTTCATTTCATGCTCCTTGTTAACATTTGTCTTCCAACATCAATGTTTCATATATCTCCTCTCTTCAATCAGAAGTCCATTAAGGTTGTAAATGAAACTATGTATGTATATGAGTATGCTTGGGCTGCACTAACAAAATACCATAGGCTGGGTGGCTTGAACAATAGAAATTTATTTCTCACTGTTCTAGAGGATGGGGAGTTCAAGATCAAAGTGCCGGCCATTTCCACTCCTAGTGAGAACTCTCTCCTGGGCTTGTAGACAGCTACAAGCTTTTCACTGTGTCCTCACATGAGGGGAAAGAGATCTCTGGTGTCTCTTCCTCTTTTCACAAGGACACCAGCCCTGTGGAATTTGAGCTCCATGCTTATGAGTTCATTTAACTTTTACCAATCTCTTCACAAGCCCTGTCTCCACAAATAGTCACATCGGGGGTTAGAACTTCAACACATGAATTTGGGGAGTACACTGTCCCTAACTACATGTTTAAGAATAAACATGGGTTTGGGGTGCCTGGTGGCTCAGTCAGTTAAACATCTGACTCTTGATTTGGCTCAGCTCGTGATCTTAAGGTTGTGAGATCGAGCCCCAAGATGGGCTTTGTGCTGGGTGTGGGGTCTGCTTGGGATTCTCTTTCTCCCTCTAACTCGGCCCTTCCCCTGCCTTCCTCTATTAAAAAAAAAAAAAAGAATAAACATGGGTTAAGTATATAGAATGCTCCAGGCAGCAGCCTTGTGAATAAGTTCTGAGCATGATTATCTGACCTTCCCTAACTACCCCGATGTGCCCAGGAAGCTTTCAACCAGCTGCACTTTAAAGGGAAAAATCTAGTGAAGGAGCTAAAGAGGAGCTCCATTTTACAACTTGGGACAAAAGATTTTGGCCACGTGGCCTGACAGATAACACAGCTAGAAACCAGCGGGGGACCTTAGGACAATTCAGCCCCAGTTCAGCTCCAAACTCCAGCCCAATCATATTCAATTCTCTGGAGGACTTACGCAGTGTTCTAGAGGGCACATGGTGGTGAAACAAACATCATCCCAGCAGGGAGTAGCAAGAGGATACCCAGAACAGCATCAGGCTGGAATTCCTCAGAACCCTGAGGAGAATCAGAAACAAAAACAAGAACTCCAATTCCCAGGCTCACAATAAGCAGACATTAAGAACGAATAAACAAGCTCGCAGTCCATACTACCTCTCTATCACTTCTGAAGATTAAAATCTCCTTTCCCTTCTGCCAAACCAGACCTTCCTGGTTTCATACAATGCAGAGTTAGTGACGTTTTTTGGGTTTTTCTTGTTTTTGTTTTTGTTTTTTGTAAATGTAAAAATGATCACATTTGGATTCACTTGAAAAAGTTTTATACCAAAAAAGTATGATATCATCTCCATGGGTTTTTTTTTTTTATTTTTAAAAAAAATTTTTAAGTGGGCGCCTGGGTGGCTCAGTTGGTTAAGTGACTGCCTTCGGCTCAGGTCATGATCCTGGAGTCCCAGGATCGAGTCCCGCATCGGGCTCCCTGCTCGGCAGGGAGTCTGCTTCTCCCTCTGCCCCTCCCCCCTCTCATGTGCTCTCTCTCATTCTCTCTCTCTGAAATAAATAAATAAAATCTTTAAAAAAAAATTTTTTTTAAGTAAACTCCACACCACACCTGGTGGTTGAAGTCACAAATCTGATATCAAGGATCATGGTCTACTGACTGAGCTAGCCAGGTACGCCACCATCTCCATGTTTTAATCTTAGAATCTATTAAAAATTATATGATCCAATGACCTTAATTATTAATTAGCCAAGACAACAAAATTCTTATTTCTAGGACTGGGCCAAATACCTAACCATTTGCAGTGGTCTTCAGTTTTGAGAACATCGTATAACTTTCCCTAAGGTTTTGAGGTTTGAGAAATCATTATTCCAAGGCAATCCTATAGAGCCACTGGAAAAATGCAAAGTAGGAAGAAGCATGCTAAGCTGACAACATTGACATAAACCAATGCTAGGATATGCCAAATGTCCTCTGCACCTTGCTTCCAAGAATTTTATCATGCCAAAATCCATTACAGCCAGTTCTGCTACAACAAAACATATGTGTTCCTAAAAATCTCTATGCTATGCAAATTGTGCAATAAAAACCAAAGGGTGTATAGGAAACATGTGGTTAGGGGTACAGCACTCCAAAAGGATACCAATTTTTTTTTTTTAAAGCAGGAGCTTAATAAAAATGGTAGCAGTTTTATACGTGTTAAATGGTTAAGATATACATCAAAACTACAATCAGGAGGTGCCTGGGTGGCTCAGTTGGTTGAGCGACTGCCTTCGGCTCAGGTCATAATCCCGGAGCCCTGGGCTTGAGTCCCACATCGGGCTCCCTGCTCTTCAGGAAGTCTGCTTCTCCCTCTGACCCTACCCCCTCTTGTGCTCTCTCACTCTCTCTCTCTCAAATAAATAAATAAAATCTTTAAAACAAAACAGAACAAAAAACTACAATCAGTATGTCACTTTACCTCATCAAAAAACCTAGAGTTTGCCTAGAATTGGGTGCAGAAAGGGATGCATCTTGTGAGTTCTTGTGAAGCATGGTACGAAGGTGATCTGATATTAAACAGAAAGTTGTAACACCAAATGTGGATAGGTGTGGCTCATAATACACAGATAATTTAAGTCTATAGGTGACTGGGATGTGTACACGTGTGCATTTTGGGGAGTCCTAAGTGGTTTTGAGCTGGCTGCACCTTTCCGCATTCATCTAATGTTTATCTAGAAAGAAATGGCACAGAAGTAAATGCACCATTTGCTTTATGTTTGTTCTCTAATATATATATATTACATACATTAGTATATAATAAAAATTCTCATTTTCAAAACAAGTGTTATAGCAGAACTGACTCTCCTGAGAGCTGATTAAACTTGTAAAAAAATAAAGACTTAAATTCAGAGATTAGAAATCTAGGAGTGATTTAAGGATTATCTATTCTAATTCAAGTCCTTATATTACAGACAATATTAAGAGTATCTTGTTTGAATTTTCTTTTTTAAAAAAACTATTCATTTTTTTTTATTAAGGAAGTATAGTTGACAGTGTATTAGTTTCATGTGTATAATACAGTGATTAGACAACTTACACATTATACAATACTCACCATGGTAAGTATAGTTACCATCTGTCACCATACAGTATTGCAGTTTTATTGATTATATTCCCTATGTTGTACTTTTCCCCCACTGTGACCTACTTGTTTTATAATTGGAAGTTTGTACCTCTTAACTCCCTTCACCTATTTCATCCATCCTTCAATCCTCCTTCCTTCTGGCAACCACCAGTTTGTTCTCTGTATTTATGAGTCTGTTTCTGGGTTTTTTTGTGCATGTTTATTTTGTTTTGTTTCTTAGATTCCACATATAAGGGGCACCTGGGTGGCTCAGTTGGTTAAGCATCCCACTCTTCATTTCAGCTAAGGTCATGATCTAGGGGTCATGGGATCAAGCCCTGAGTCGGGTTCTGCACTTAGGAGAGAGTCTTCTTGAGGTTCTCTCTCTCTCCCTCTGCCCTTCCTCCCACTCGTATGCACTCTCTCTCTCAATCTCTCTAAAATAAAGAAATAAATAAAATCTAAAAAAAAAAAAAGAATCCACACATAAGTAATATCATGATATTTGTCTTTCACTATCTGACTTATTTCATTTAGCATAATACTCCCTAGGTCCATTCACATTGTCACAAATGGCAAGATCTCATTCTTTTTTTAGCTGTGTAATATTCCACTGTATAGAATATCATATTGTCTTTATCCATTCATTCATCCATCAATGGACACTTGGGTTGTTTCTGTATCTTGGTTATTGTAAATAATGCTGCAATAAACATAGGGGTACTGAACTCTCTTTTTTAAGGGTCTTGCTCCTGGGGTGCCTGGGTGGCTCAGTTGGTTAAGCGTTCTGCCTTCAGCTCAGGTCATGATCCCTGGGTCCTGGGATCAAGCCCCACATCAGGCTCCTTGCTCAGAGAGGAGCCTGCTTCTTCTCCCTCTCTCTGCTGGTGCTCTCTAGATCTCTCTCTCTCTTTCTCAAATAAATAAATAAAATCCTTTAGAAAATAAAAATAAAAAAATAAAGGTCTTGCTCCTATAGCTTAGGGAGTAGTAATTTTTCAAGACTCTGTCTAAGGTAGAGAAGATACAAGAGGAAAGAAGCTTTGATAGGAAAAACAAAGGCTTAGGACACAGACCAATTCCAGATCCATGGATATAGTCCCTCATCTGATATGCAATGTCAACCTGAGTACCTTAAGAGCTGTTTAGGAGACATGTAATAATCAGTATCCAAGAAGCACATTCCTACTGGTTCAAGTGGAAAATACACCTATCTCAAAAACATACATGTGAGAAGACAATGTTTTCAATCTATTAATTTCTCCATTATATCATTTTGAGATTTGTACGTCAGTCATGGGACTGGGGCACACAGTAATTTCTAAGAGTTTTGTCATTAGTATTACTGCTATAGGACTATTTGCCTGGGTGGTGGAAAATGATTAGAGGGCCCTACTAGCCTTTTTAAGGGTGATTCATTTGCTTTTAGAGTTTTGAAAACATCTTCAAAAGAAGCCCATCCTTCCAAAAAGAAACCTGTTTTTCTCAATATACAAGTAGGAAGCATAGAAGTCCGAAAGTACCCCTCTCCAATTTCAACTAAAGAGAAAGAGGAAAAGATTTTGCAGTGTCTTATCCAATGCGGCCTGTTAGAATCTACTTGGAAATCATTTCAGTAATTAACATTCAGTGACTATTACTGAACACCTACCATGTGCCAGGCATGGATACACACTTCCAGAACAAACTCCCTTGGGGTGGCAGCTAGAGCCTGCATTATTTAAATACTTTACAGGTGAGTCCTTTGAACACCCCCTTTGTTGACAGTCACTGATTTAACACATGAAAAGGTATCACATTTTATGTAAGGGATAAATCCAGTTGAAATTTTATAAAGTTTGGAAAGTGGGAAGAGAAGAGAAATTGCCTATGAAGAAGTATCTGGTGTGTTTTTCTTTCCTTGTTTATTTTTTCTTTGTATTAAGAAGGAGATGCGTGGGATAAAACAGGGGAGGGAGAAACTTTTAAGGTCTCCCTGAGTATGTGCTCCTCCTACTGATTTTAAAAAGAATGGAAAGCCATCCTGCTGACACATAAAGAAACCAGGGTGGCGTAATGACAGACACTAGGTAACAGGGGATGCGGGTGACAGATATCTGTGGGAGAGAAACAGACCCTAATCTAGGCCCTACTCTACCTACTCAGTAAGAACCTTTGAGTCAGGGTCAAAGAAATAAAGCTTATTCCCTTCACAGATACCATCTTTCCTCAGTATCCATATGACTTCTTGACTCTTCTCAATATCAAATCACTGAAAAAAATCCAGTTTGTTTTGTTAGTATCAGTAGGTTGTTTAAGCAGATGCATCCACATGTCCTTTTGGAAGAAACATGTCCCACATGCTCTTTGACCCAAATTGTATAAAGTAATAAATAGAATAAGCTGGCTTAAATTGGGTATGCAAACATACACCTTTCCCTCACGTATGGCTCATGAGACAGACTGATAAAGAGAACCAGATCCCAACATACCGCACACCCTGAACAGAAGCCATAAAAGAAAATACCATTAAAGGGATCCGCCATCTCCAGTAAAATACCTCCTACACTCCTACCGAAGAGTCTCCATGAATTATCACCATTAAGAAAATAAAGTGTAATCATTTTTTTCAATAAAGCTCAGCTGGTTTCCAACTGTATAAATTCCATAGTGATGTACAATCTGTTTTTGAAATTATGCTTCTTAACCAAAGGTAAGTTTTCCCCAGAGATAATGGGCAATTGATATTCTAATTTCAATTACTTTAAGTAGGTAAGTTTCAAAACATAAACTTAAAGTCTACATACATTTTTGGAGTGTCTGGGTGGCTCAGTCGGTTGTGCATCCAACTCTCGATTTTAGCTCAGATCACGATCTCAGGGTTGGAAGATCAAGGCCCTCATCGGGCTCTGCAATCAGCGGGGAATCTGCTTGAGATTCTCTCTCTCCCTCTCCGTCTTCCCCTCCCTCCCTCTCTAAAATAAAATAAATAAATCTTTAAAAAAAAGGTCTATATACTTCTATGTAGTTCTTATTACTAAGATTCTTTTGCCTGTAGTTCAGTCAGAATTCTAAACAGATGCAGAAAATTTCCTCTAAACATACATAAAACATGAGGCATAAATGGTGACTTACATTTATCAATGTGTATTTATCCATGCTAGAGTAACTGACCAATCAGTGTAAATGTTACTACTCATCTAAATAGTCTCAAACTTTCCTTACTCTGACTACTCAAATGCACTATAATTTTTAATTGGTAAAAATGAAACCTGCTGAATTAAAATATTTTTATCTTGCTTGGGATGATATCATAATTCCTATACCCAAAGTTTATAGAAATCATTAAAAATATTGACCACATATATACCACATCTTTTCATTGGTAAATGAAAAAGTTTTAAATGAAAAGAAAGAAACATCATGGAATCAAAAGTTGGGTTTTCTTCCTTGAAGACATGTAAAAAGACATTCCATCAATAACCCTAAGATTGCCAAAATTATTTTTCCTTCAGACATTCAAAAAATCAGAGAGATCTAATAGGATAAGCTACAGAAGTCAAGCAAAAACTCTCATTCCAGTCTTCTCTCAAGAGCCAATTAGCTGAAGCCCTTAGAAATAAGAACAATGTACCAATTCTCTGCAGCCGCAAATTACAGAAGCCCTTACCTTTTAGTCAGAATAACTGACAGATAACAAGCATAATAAACTCAGCAGGCATGCCTGTAATGCCCATTTCTCAGCGGACTCCATCTGCAGCCCCCAAACAACTATGCACAAAACCCCAGCCTGCCTGCTCCATCCTTCACTGTCTGAGATGCTGGCTACCAAGGTAACAAGAAAGGGCAGAAGAAAGCAGCAATCTTAAGTTTCTTAAAAACCTTTGTCCTGGAAAAAGAGAGGAGAAAAGAGCAAGGGGTGGGAAGAGGGAAAAAGGGAGAGGAACAGAGTAATTACTTTCACCACGGTGAAGTGGTGTTTGCCTAAAAGTAAATGCACAGCAACTAGCTTTTTAAGTTTCAATGGCTATGCTTGCAAAGCTCCTGAAAGAATCTGGCCCCCACCTCTGCCTCTTGAGAGGAGAAAAGTGTGTGTGTGTGTGAGAGAGAGAGAGAGAGAGAGAGAGAGAGAGAGAGATTGGTAGGGGGGAAAGGAGAATGAGAGCCAGAGAGCCAATGCAGGGACAGGGAAGGGAATGGAAGGGGAGGTGGCTGGAGGGATAGGAGGGAGGTGGAGGGGTGTGGGGGATAGCACTAGTATGTGACCCACATATGGAATGAGCATTAGAACAATGAGGACAGGACGGCCAAACCAGTGCACTCTGGGGCAGCAGTTTTCAAAACAAGGCTTCACAGCTTTGCAGGAAAGGGGGGTGTGGGGAAACATAACACAAAACAAGCTAATTGAAATAAGCGACTGGATACAAAATGAGCTGGCCAAATCACCAGGAACTGGGACATTGTAGGCTCCTGGATTTCATTTTTACGCAGCTTGTGGGTTTTTCCCCCTCCTTCCTAGAAAGCTTTTGGTCCCAGGGGTTTAGAATTCCAGAGGACCCAATTAACACCATACTTGGCTAGCTCGCTGGTATGATCAATATGAAATAAGTTGCCTTTTAGCATCTCCATAAAATAAAACAGCCAGGAAACTGGGTCTGCTGCTTTTTTATTTCCTCTGTAGAGTGACAGCCAAACTGGGGAGGCTAGGGGTGGTGGGAGCCACACGCGGATCAGACATGACGTGAGCGCAGAGAAGGGCACGATGACTTGGTTGAACATATTTTAAAACCTTAAGTATAATAGAGCTCTGAAGTCAATGAAATCATCTCTCCTGTATCCTCAGGTCTTTGATGGCCAGCAGGCTGTTTCTCCTGTGAGGTTTTCTAAGCTTTAACTCACAAGGGACTTTCATGATTGCTGGATTCTTCCTAACATAATTCAGGTGCTCTAGCATTTGACTCACTCACACATTTTGGAGAATTTTGCCTGGTAAACCTGACTTGGTTTCCTCCAGTAACTTTCATAACACATCTTTCTTAAAAATGGTATTCTCTCTAGTTCAAATTTCATTTTATTATCAAACAACTGGGTTGTTTTTTTTTTTCCCAAACCCCAGAGATAAAACAATATCAAAAATAACATTCCTAGATTTAATTATTTCATTAAAAAAAGGGGAGGAACCATTCTCAAGTGGGGTTTCCACCCCGGTAGCTCCTCACTTAACAGTATTTTCTTTCTGGTACAACTAGTTTAATTTTTTATTTCGAACCACTTCTACATTCTGTCCTCTGCTTACTCTGGAAACAAACTCAACCAACTTGTGAAAGAAAGAGATGGTGGTAAAACTTTCCAAACACACACACACACACACACACACACATGCGCACGCACACAGAAAAAACTGTGAAAGTTGGGAAACAAGAGGTCAACTTCAAAATGAGTGCCCTGTTTCTCGTGTTGTAACTCCAAACTTTCTGATTTCAGAAGTGCATGACCAGAAAAATAAATTCAGGACTGGAATAGCTAGATTTACAGCTAGCAAAAAAAAAAAAGAAAAAGAAAAAGAAAAAAAAATTCCTCTAATAAAATTACTAAAGATCACATTTCCATAAAAATAAGCTCAATTTAAACTGTTCATAGAGAAAGAGATTGTTAATCCCCCTGTGTTACAAAAGGTCTTAGAGTTAAATAACAGAATATGAAAACCTGTGTTTAAATAATTTATAGGCAATGACACAAGCTGAGGAGGGAAATAAAATTAATAAGTGATAGGAATGAGGGGCTGTCAACACCAACTCCAAATTTCATGCTCCTTGGCTTGATCCTGTATTTTATTTAACACAGATTTCTGCATACGAATAATTGGACTCTTCTTGTGAGGTCTGGTACTTTAAAATTTAAGGCGAAAGAACCTCGGGCTGTTAGCCTATCTGAGGGATATAAGGCAGAGGGGTGAGCTGGTGCCCTCGCTGGGGGGTGGCAGTTGCAAGTGTCAGGAATGTTTACAGCTGCAACTTGAGTCATAGTCTAAGCAATGTTGCTTCCAAGTGTCCCAGAGGGTGCTCCTCTGCACAGTGACCTTTTTAGATGTGGCAAAGCAGGTCTTCTGACTAAATGTGCTCCATCTCAGACTGCTTACAAGGATGCTTTCCATTTGCATTGATTTTGGCTTTATTTGATTGTAATTTTGCCTGGCCAGGTAGTGAGCCAAATCAAACAAAGGGAAATTTTGAAAATATTCTAGTCTAGCTTCCCCTTGATGTTGTTTTCTTCTCTGCTGTTTTGAAATAGGAACCAGCATGTAAATGGCTATGTTGTCTTCTAAGGGGCTCCCTCGGGCGAAATAGTCCCATTAAGTAGAGGCATTCTAGGTATCCCATGGGGCCTGAGGCTTAAACCATTTGGAGGGCCCTCTTTAAAAAAAGAATATAAAATTATGAATCCAAAACTAAGTAGAGAGCTTGGAAGAAGCCCCTGAGAGTGAAGGGGTCTGAAGCATAAGATTCAATAACTTCACAGTAAATATGCCTGTTATCAATGCCCTTCTTGATAGCACCTCAAGGGTGGGAAGACCCAGGTCTTGGGCAAAAGTGACACTTCCTTCCACCTACAGCGGAGCTGCACCTTTTCTTATTGGTTGCGATAAGAGGAGAGAGCTCTTTTGAGAAGCTAAAAAATGTAGTCTGAATATTCAAAATGATAACATCAGAGTGAAGCGTCCACCTACTTTTATTTTCTCAGCAAGGTGACTATGTGTGTGCAGAGACAAGATAGGAGGGAGTTAATGAATCCATAATATCCAGGGAAGCTTAAGGTCTCTTAAAGAAAAGAGAGTTTTGCTTTTTTTTTAAATAATTTCAAGGCTACAAAAAATAGGTGAAAAACTAGTTCAAAGAGTTTGCATATACTTGTCACGCAGCTTTTCCAGATGTTGACATCTTATACAACCATATGCCAATTCCAGGAAATTAACATTGATGCTATACTATTAACTGATCAACAGACTACTCATTTTTTGCCAACTATCCCAGGATGTCCTTTTGCTGGTCCAGAATCCAGTTCAAGGACCCATGCATTTAGTTGTCAGGTCTCCTTAGTCTCCTGTAGTTTGTGACATTTCCTCAATCTTCCTTTGTCTTTTATGACTTAACAAGGTGGTCATGGAGAGTACTAGCTAGTTACTTTGTAAAAGGGCTCTCAATTTGGGTTTATCGATGTCTTCTCATGATTAATTCAGGATGTGTATTTTCAGAAAGAATGTCATAGAAGTGATGTTCTCTTTTCTCCTGCATCATAACAATAGGTATATGATATTGGCAAGTCCCATTACTGGTAATATTAGCTTTGATCATTTGGTTAAAGTGATAATAGCTAGGTTTCTCCACTATACAATTACTATTTTCACTTTTTAACTTAGACATTTCTTGTGGGGAGATAGTTTGGGACTATGCAAATATACTGTTTCTTATCATCCTTTTACCCACAAATTTTAGCACCCATTGATGATTTTTGCCTGTGACAATTACTGCTGTGGTGTTTGCTAGATGGTGATTTTCTCTTTCCGTTATTCCTTTGTGCATTTATTAATTTGAATGCTACTGTAAGAAGGAACTCTCCCTTCTAGAATAAGGGCTTTTAAAAGAAAAAAAATTATAAAAATTAAGTTACCTCCAAATCGACACAGTTGATTTAACTATAAAAGAACACCTCTCTGGGCCAACTGATTTTTTTGATGATGTGAAAATTCTGAACCCTCCTCATGCAACATTCTGGTGGCATTTCAAGATTCTTCAGCAGCTCCACTGCAGTAAAAAAGAGGGCACAATGAATGACAGGACAGAGAAATGCCATCAGTTTCCCCGTAGCAACTATGGCTTATAATGAGAGGACTTTGAAACAAATGGATAATTTTTCTTACAAATGTCTATTGAGCAAACTTAGCCAATATGTACCATTTATGTCTTTTCTTCCAGTCCAGAATTGAATTCAGCAACCCACACTGCACTTAGAGGTGTCACGCCTGGGTTGGTCTCACCCATTGAAAGGATCGGCATGATGCACCTGCCCTGACAAAAAGACCCACAGGATGGCCACTCCTGACACCTCCTATCTGCTGATCAGCTCTCCGTTAACTTGTGACTTCCATGTCCATGCTTCCTCTGGGCCCTGCCTCACCTCACCCCTTCCAGGTCAATGAAAGTCTCAGACTGAGGCTGTCCTCTTAACTTTCATTCTTCAAATAATGTCCTCCCAGTTCGAACAGGGCAGACCTCCTCTTTCCCACTGTAGTGTGTCGGAATTACAAGCAGGACTCAGATCCTGGCCATCTTTGCCCCTTCACATCTCCAACCAGCAGGGATAACTGATCTAACATACTAGCTGGAGACTGAAATTTCAGTCATGCAAACTACAGGAATATAATAAATGCAGCAAAGGGGAAATTCTGTGAGAGCAGAGGGTGGATATTCACTCTAGAAAGAGATGGCCACGCTGTTACCAAGATCAGGGCACATTCTCAGCTGGTGCCCAAGTCCTCACCAATCCTTTCTCCCCACATCTGTAAAGCAGAGGGACAGGCCCTGAGGCTTGGGGCCTCTATCACACTCTGTTGGAAAGGGCAAGAAGGGGACTAAGAAGCATAACATGGGTTCAGTCGCTTCCCGGAGAAGTCATTCTGGAATTGACATCCCAACCCAGGAGGAACCTTGATTTATTATTCAGGAAGAAAGCTGGAGACCGATAAGGGAGCTACCTGGACCCCTTCTGGGCACTGATGGAGACGTGTATATGAGGCATACTCCTCAAGCAGGCAGCCTCAGAGGACCAGAAAACCACCTGGAAAGGATTAAGGAGGGAAAATGTCTTATGGGGAAAAGGTTAAAGATGGCTGGAAAACCACATTACACAGCTCCCTTACTTCCCAGGTAAATAATCTACAAACACCCTTTAAAATCACTAAAACACAAGAGTATAACATCAAATCCCATGGGCTTTCAATTGAAATTTTACATAACCATACAATTGCTAAAGAGAAGTCTGTATTTATTATTTATTATTGGAATCTGAAACCCTCTAAACTACACTTCAATGGGCTGTCAACATTTACTCAAGGTTTGCACCACCAGGTGTGAAATTTTCATCCAAAATGAAATGATTGTGGGATAAGGTGAATCCAACCCACTCTCTGTTATGATACCATTGTTCCTCTGCCTACCAACCCAAACTATAAATATTTCATAAAGGAAAAAAATTAAAAAGGTAGTACAGCACCTAAGCTCTATTACTGGGAACTTTGAGTGAAACAATAAATTTCTTTTTCTTAAATTTCTTTCTATGGACAGATTTTCAAAGACTACCTAGACTCTGTAAGAGCAAAATACTTAAGCAATGCCTACCACTTGGTTCAATGTATAGGACTCAATTCTTCAAATCCTAGAGTAATCAAGACTATATTAGTCCCTCAAAGCATTAAATATCCAGATGGTATTTTTTTTTAAGATTTATTTATTTATTTATTTATTTGAGAGAGAGAAAGGGAGAGAGTGTGGGGAGAGGCAGAAGGAGAGGATCTTCAAGCTGACTCCCCGCTGAGTGTGGATCTGAACTCCGGGCACAATCCCATGACCCATGAGATCATGACCTGAACTGAAACCAAGAGTCAAACGCTTAACCGATTGAGCCACCCAGGCAGCCTCAGATGGTACTTATTTTAAGATACTCGCAAAACGTACCCACAAGGGCTAGTATAAGAGATCTAGATCTTCATTCTGACAAATAGGTTAAAAAAATAAACAAAAAAACCCATCATCATGCAATAAAGAGAGAAAAAAAGTAGAAACCAAAACAATACGACAATTTAAAAACTAGCACCAACAGATCAATTCTATTTTAAAAATAAATTTTTACCTCCACATTTATAAATAAATTCTTCAGTAAACTGATTTCCACTTAAAGGGGTTTCCTCATCTGTGCATTAAGAATCAGCACAAATTTAAAATTACACAGGGGCTCTCGATCCTCCTCATTAATTCACTTTGACCAAGCATCCATGGACACATCACGCTATGGTAGAAGCTAAACATCTTTAATCCAAACTGCAAACACTCTAATGAGGCCAGAACACACCCGTGTGACTCATACCCTGTTTAGCTCTACCAACCTATTTTTCCGCAAGTACCCACTCTGTTCATTAGCTCTGCACTAAAACAGAAGATGACAAAGCCTGAATCTGTGCTTATTTCCATAGTTGTTATTAAGTAAACACCATTTTGGTGAATAAAATTAAATGAAACCCACATATGTGAAATGACTTCTTTCCCTTCCCTGAAGTCTTATTAACATAACGCTGCCAGATAATTAATCAACACTATACAATTGTTAAATGATTAATAAAAACAGTGATTATAATAATAAATTCCAACTTGAGACAATTTCTCATTCAAAGTAGGTCTATGAGTTCTGTTTGGATTTTCTTGCCAGCATAAAACAAATGTTTATAAATGTAGAGACTGTAAATGCAGCGCTTTCTATGCTACTATAGAGGTTAGATAATATTCCACAAAGGGGTGATTTCTACCAATTGGTTTTAGCAATTTTTTCTTCTTTTCCCTAAATTAAACTTAATATACACATACATGGTGCCAAGACTGAAGGAAAAAAAACTTAGGAAATAAAACAACCTTTTCAATAACAAGCTTAACATGAGAAAAGGCTAGGTAGATAATTATAATTTACATCTACACAATAAACTGCCAGAGTTTTTCAGCTGACTAAATGCTACTCTAGTTCATTATGTAGCCATGCTACAGACAAAGGCCATTTCTTCCTTAGAATTTCAGTTTCTGTGACATAAAACCACCAGGAGATTTGAATACTATCCAAGAGTATTTTAAAACTTCACAGAAAAATACTTTGGCCTTTTGTTAGGCAGTTCGTACCACTAACTGATGATCACCAGTGAAAAACAGGCAACCATATTTTCTTATGGTGAGAGGATTATGGTATGTACGTATCTATGTATCTGTGTTTGTGTGTGTGTATCTCCATCCCCAAAGCAGAGACTAGAGAAGTTCACACAGACATTTCATTAGGATGTGCCAAGGGAATTCTAGAAGGTTCCACAGAGTTGGCTGTACACTGAGGGATTTAGTGTTTCTTTGGGCTCTATGGGAAGAGGTGGGGGATTTTGTGGATTCTTGTACTTACAGCTTAACCTAAAATACACGTGTGTGTGCACACACACACAACATACTATGAGGCCCACAAAGATGATCCAGTTATGACATCTGACATTTTAATCGTTGTGATTCCCTGTTCCACTGTAATCGCAGCACATTATAAGCTCTCTCAGCAGAGGGATACAATAATAATAGCGTAACTGGCTTGTTAAGTTGTTGAGTCCCAAGGCTGAGAACAGTAGGTATAACTGCCCCCACTGAAGAGTGGTGCTGGATTCAGCATCCAGCAAAGCTAGTTCCGTACCCCTTACCCCACTGCCCATCTCTAGACTACAGAGAAGAGGGTGGTCAAAGTAAGGATGACTGGTTGGCAGAGAGCTGCGGACCCAGAATTGGGGCAAAGTGAGCAGGGCCTTCTGTACTCACTACACTCAAGTGGTTGGAACGCCAGCATTTCCCAGGCACATGCTTATCCACTACAGTATTCTCTCTCCCCTTGCCATCTATACCCATCCTCCCTCCTCAACTCCATGCCCTTATTCCCTAAGAAGCAGTCAGAGGTCCTTCAGGAAAGAAGAAACTTTTTCTCTTCCTTCTCAAATGTAATTCATATATTAGGGTTGGCCAGCTGACTCAACGGAGATAAACAGCTGAGAAAGACAAAGGCGTTCAAGAAGCCCAACCTTGACACCAGGCTGCCAGCCACCAAAAGCACAGGAGGGGAGGGTTAAGGCCTCCATGATTCAGAAAGAACTCATTTTCTGTGGGGCACTTGCTCAGAAAAACTCCACGAACGGTCAGTGGCACAGAGCTGAATGTGGCCAAAGAGAAACATCATCTGGCTGCCACTATCTTCAAGGAAGCAGAAGAACTCAAGCCCAGAGAGAGAAGAAAACACTCTGAAAAACTGTGAATGGCTCATTTTTTAATAATACATACATATGCTTGACCAGAAACACAAACCAGGTAAAAAGGAAATGAAATGTCTTTCATGTATTACACAAATACATACTGAAGCCTTTCTATGGGTCTGTCACTATTCTGGGTGCAAGTAACCCAGCAGTGAACCAGACAAACAAGATCCCTGCTCTTAGAGAGCGGACATTTGGTAGCAAAAGAAAAAAACAAATAAGAGATAGTTTTCACATAGAGATGCATGCTATGAAACAACATAGCTGACAAAGTGATAAAGAGAAACTTGGATAAAGAGAAGGCTCTATTTTATTTTATTTTATTTTAAGGGTTTATTTATTTGAGAGAGACAGAGCAGGGGAAGGGGGAGAGGGAGAGAGAGAATCTCAAGCAGACTCCACGCTGAACACGGAACCTGAGGGGCTCAATTCCATGACCCTGGGATCACGATCTGAGCTGAAATCAAGAGTCAGATGCTTAACCAACTGAGCCACCCAGGCACCCCAAGAAGGCTCTATTTTAGATAAGGGAGTCAGAGGCCTCTCTGAGACTGAGCTATTAATTCAAAGAGTTAGGAGGACATATTCTAGACAGAGGGCACAGCAATTGCCAAGTCCGCCATAACAGCCTGCTTGCACTCCTCCAAACTCTCATTAAGCTCCTACTCTTCACAAAAGTGAACAAGACAAATCATCTGCCTTGGAAGTCCCCACCCCACATGTAGTGAGGAACACTGACCTAGTGACACAGAAAGTGCACACCCAAACTCCCACACAAACACCAATGGGAAGAGTCCATGACAATTTCTAAAAAGTCACCTTCGGACTTGAGTGTGGACTTGATTGAAAAGTTGTATTTTGCTGCAAGAGAAACAACTTTCTGGGCATAGGATATACAATGAGCAAAGGAACTTGAAAATGTATGACATGTCTATGAACCACATTTTCACCTTGTAGAAATCACTCTTACAACATTTCAGCATGAATTGTATGGGTTTGTTTCATGTTTTCCTGCACTGTTAGAATGTTTGTTCACTGACAACAGGAAACTTAATCTCTTTGAATCCGAATCTTGAGCTTCTTGTACAAGACCTAGCACGTAGCACATAGAGTCAGTTAATATCTGTTGAATGAATGGGATGAGGAGCAGAAAGACAGGTTAATGACAGTTTGTGAAGGTTGAAATGGGCCAGGCTATGGAGTTGGACTTCTTTCTGTAGATATGGGGCCCATCAAAGGCTTTACATATCACAACAAATCTTAAGGATGACAAAAATGAACTTAACCTACCACTGAACCCGGAAGCCTTCCCATATAAAGCCTGTATTTGTAGAGCTGACAGCTACTGCTGATGTTGTTTCCATGAAGATGTGGCTTTTTGTTTCCTTCACTGAAGAGACATATATTAATTACAGTGCTTTTTAAGACATGAAACATGGTTTTAAAAGCTTGATAATCACTTCTACTAAAGGTTTCTTGCTGTGATTGTCAAATATAAGTCTTCCCCCATTCCTTGTTATCCACCCCCGCCCCCGCCATTATCTTGTTCCACACTGAATCAAGTCAATCCATATGTATCTATTGTCTACTTCCTCTGTGCACAGCAAGGAGCATTGTGTGAGATAACATATTCTTCACACATCAGAATCATAAAGTAGCCTTAATAGCCTTTGGAAAGGGCAAGAAAGTTTATGGCATTTTCGTCCCTACTATACTTTATTATCTAGTCCAACCCTTTCCCAACTCATCTTAAAAATCTAGTTCAATCCAGGTAACTAAGTTGGCTCCTAGAAGAGCTCACACAATAACCTTGGCTTCCTGGCTTCGGGTCATCAGGGACCACTCTTTGTCCTTCTTGGGTATTTCCAAGGATGCACAACACAAATAAACACTTCCAAGACTCAATGCATTCCATCAGGTTGATTAACCCATTCTTTACCCCACCATCATAACTACTCTTATTTCTGTCTGTGTACCCAAGTGTACCTCTCCAATCTTTATTCCCTTTTTTAGGCCTCAGCCAGATGTCAGGGGAGTATGTTCATGGAAGCTGGGAACTCACCTAGGGAGCTGGCCCCCTACAGTGTAGCTCTGTTCACCGGCAGGAACTCTGGCATTGCAACAGATGCAACACTTTGCCAGCCAGAAATAACACAGATGTGGCCACATATCTTCAAGCATACAAGACACCAAGATTAGATAAGTGTCTTCATATTAACAAAAATGGAGCAGAGATAGTGCAAGCCCAGCTGATAAAAATATATTCATTCCTTTCAAAGACCCATCCCACTTACAGAAAGGAGTAAGTTCAGATACAAAGTGGACACTCTGAGGTTGCCAATCTCACTCATACCCTGACAAATCCAAAGCACTCCACTTTGTTGGGATTAAAAAATTTTAATCATGTATGCTCTATGGGGTTGTCTGATTTAGAAAAAGAAAATTAGAAGGGATAACTTAATCACTATCTTTAATAGGCTAATGGGTTATCATGAGGAAGATAATGAAAGGTAGCTGTCCAGCTCAAAGACATTGAACCAAAAATCAAATCATCAGAAAAAGCATGAGACTTCAACAAGTATGGCAAATGTCCCTTACACTATGCTATTTTTAATCCACATTATTTGCTAATGATCTAATGCCACCTCATTTTATAAAATGCTAGTTTGGAAATTAGAAAGCTAAGACACATAAAGGAGACATCACTGTACACAGAGTAACCAGAAACCTATCAAGAGAGGAGGAAACAAAGGAAGGGGACCCATGGGATGGGACTGTGTATTCTAAGTAAACTAACAAATGAGGAACTTCTGTAACAGCTCTGTAGATGCCCATTTACTTCACACAGAGTCATTTCCTTAAGCAGAATGCATTTATCTCTCCAAGACAGAAAACCATAATTTAATTAAAGTTAAAATGAAGAACTTAAAGATTTGCTATATTATTAGATCCTTTTGAAAGAGTTAAACGTTCCCATGCTCAGATCTCCTCTCTTCCTGTGCTTCAAGATAAGTGTTGGGAGATTTATGTGCCATGAATTTCCAATTACCCATCTCCACCAGCTGGGCTGTCAATCACCACTTGTCTTATCCTGGATGTCTTCACCACCCCCATTTCCTTGTTGTGCACACAAAAACAAGCTTATTCTTCCAAAAAGAGCTTACCACCAGGCAGGCATATGCTCATTTTTTATGTCCAGCTTCTGCTGGACAGAATTTCTAACTCAAATTACTGCCATCCCATCATCCCAACATATTCAAATAAAGCAAGCATTGCCACAGTTTGTGAACAATTTAAGATTTCAAAAGGAAATTTACATCATGCATCTTTCCAGAGTCCACTGAAGCAGAATTGATGAGCTCTCAAGAGCAATCCACCTCCCCCTTTTGACATCTGGAAGCAGGTGGAAGAATTCTAAATGATAACTACCCTCAAACACAAGCAGAACACAGAAAACAGTATGTTTGCAAATGCATGCTTATATACCAATTTGGAAGGAAAAAAATAAAAGTAGACACTCTCCATTGCTCTTGGCCATAGTTTTTTCTAGAGAATGTACATTTAAAAAGTAACATATCAAAGACTCTTAAAAGGAATCTAAAAGGTCTCATTATCAGTATTGCCATTAAATATCTGAAGAATAAATAACAGTTGTCATTCACTGGTCAGGATTATAGTGATGAGTCTTGATGGTACACATTCGTTTCTTGTGATTGTGTCCAAAGCATATACCTCTTTAGTTGACAAACACTGAGTACTTACTACGTAAAAAGTTCTATATTAGATGTTAAGGGAGACACAAAAATAATACAAAGCCTCTCCTGTAAGAGGTTTGTAGAAATATGTACATAAAGACTTTCAATAAAAGAAAAACTGGCATCAAAATGTCAGCAAAACATTGGAGGAGACAATCTCTTGCATCTGGCTGAAGGACAGGAATTCAAGGAGAGCTTCATGGAGGAGAAGGATTTACCAATGATATACATCCAGTCAACTACTATTCCAGTGCCATGGACCACCCAGCATTTGGTTGCTCCTCATACTTTGCTTCACTTGTTTCTAGAGAACAGGGCAGAAGCAAGATAACTAAAATTCAAGTTCCAATTTTGTTGCCTATTTGAAGTCTGGGTAATTTTGATGCACATAAAGTCTTTAATTACTAAAACAAAATTTAGAGATCACTTAATACTCACTGCGTTGGGTCAATAAGTGGTCTAAATATTTAGCACAGAAAGCACGTTCAAATCCAGGAAAGAAGTCAGCCCTTCTTTCCAGGTTCTGAGCCTGAAGAATGCTATGGCATTGGGACTGTCATTACTCAGGGCAGCATGTGCAACACTGACTATGATGTTAGCTGTGGGTTTGTCATATGTGCCTTTTATTATGTTGAGATATATTCTTTCTACATGTAATTTGTTGAGTTTTTATCATGAATGGATGTTGAATTTTATCAACTTTTTTCCTGTATCTATTAGGATAACCATAGGATTCTTTTCTTTCATTCTATTAATGTGATGTATCATATTGACTGATTGAGGTATGTTGATCTATCTTTGCATTCCAGAATAAACCCCACTTAACCCACACTGAATGATCCTTTTAATGTGCTGAATTTAGTCTGCTAGTATTTTATTGAGAAATTTGCATCTATACTCATCAGGAATATTGGCCTATAGCTTTCTTTTCTACTAATGTCCTTTTCTGATGTTGGTATCAGATAATGCCGGCCTTGGAAAATGAGTTTGGGAGTGTTCCCTTCTTCTTGATTTTTTTGAAGTGTTTGAGAAGGATTGGTGGTAATTCTTCAAATATTTGGTAAATTTATCAATGAAGCCATCTGGTCCTGGGCTTTTGTTCATTAGGAGATTTTTAATTACTGACTCATTCTCCTTACTAGTAATTGGTCTAATCATATTTTCTAATTCTTTCTGATTCAGTCTTGGTAGTTGCATGTTTCTAAGAATTTTTCCATTTCTTCTAGGTTGTCTATTTGTTGTCATATAGTTGTTCATAGTAGCCTCTCTTATGATGTTTTGAATTTCTGTGGTATCAGTTGTAATGTCTCATTTTCATTTATAATTTTGCTGATTTGGACCCCTTCTCTTTTTATTTTGGTTAGCCTAACTAAGGGTTTATCAATTTTGTTTACCCTTTCAAAGACTCTTAGTTTGGTTAATCTTTTATATTGTCTTTCTGTTCTCTATTTCATTTATTTCTGCTCTAATCTGTATTATTTCCTTTCTTATGCTAACCTTGGGCTGTTTATTCTTCTTTTTCTAGTTCCTAAGGTATACAGTTAGGTCATTTATTTGGGATTTTTCCTTGCTTCTTAATGTAGTCATTTATTACTATGAACTTTCCTTTAAAAACTGCTTTTGCTGCATCCCATAAGGTCCGGTATGTTATATTTACATTTTTGTTTGTTTCAAGAAACACTTTTATTTCTACTTTAGCTTCTTCTTTGATCCTTGGGTTGTTCAAAAGAGTATTGTTTAACTTCCATGTGTTGGTGAATTTTCCGGTTTTCCTCTTGTTTTTGATTTTTAGTTTTATACCATTGCAGTCAGAGAAGACACTTGATATGATTTCATTCTTCTTTTGAATTTGCTAAATCTTGTTTTGTGGTCTAACATATGATATCCTAGAAAATATTCCATGTGCACTTGAGAAGAATGTGTATTCTGCTGCTAGATAGAATGTTATGTGTATGCATGTTAGGTCCATTTGGTCTACAGTATTGTTCAAATCCACTGTTTCCTTATTGATCTGCTGTCTGCATTATCTATCCATTGTTGAGAGTAGGGTATTAAAGTTCCAAACTATTATTGTATTACTGCTTATTTCTCTTTTTAAAGTTTTTGCTTTATGTATTTAGGTGTTCTGATGTTGGGTACATAAACATTTACAAATGCTGTATCTTCTTGATGTATTGACCACTATATCATTATGTAATAACCTTTGTCTTTTTACCATTTTTAAAGTCTATTTTGTCTGATATAAGTATAGCTACCCTTGCTTTTCTTTGGTTACCATTTGTTTGAAATGTCTTTTTCCATCCCTTTACTCTCAGTCTATGTGTGTCTTTAAGGCTAAAGTGAGTCCCTTGTAAGCAGAATATTGTTGGAATTTAATCTTTTTATGTTTAAAGTGATTATTGATAGGTAAGTTGCCATTGTGTTATATTTTTCTGGTTGCCATTGTGTTAAATTTTTCTGGTTGTTCTGTAGATCCATTGTTCTTTGGTTCTTATCCTGCTGTAATTTTTGTGTGTTTTGATGTCTTTGGGTATCAATATGCTTTGACTTCTTTATCATATTCTTCTGTGTAATTACTACAGGATTTTCCCTTCTGGGAAAGCCATGGGGCTCACATAAAATATCTTGAACTTAAAACACCCTATTTTAAACTGATAACAATTTAACTTCAAGAGAATTCATAAACTTTACACTTTTACTTCTCCTCTGCCTCACATTTTGGGTTGCTGCTGTTAAAATTTACATGTTTTTACCTTCTGTATCTAATAACAGATTATTGTAGCTATGGTTATTTTTTTCTATGTTCTTTTTTTAAACTTTTGAGCTAGATCTGTAAATAAATTATGCACCACTATCACCATATTGCAGAATCTAACTCTGACTATACACTTAACATTGCCAGTGAGATTTACACTACTTTTAAAATATTTTTATGATGTTAGCTAGTGCTCTTTTACTTCCACTCAGAGAATTCCCTTTAGCATTTCTTCTAAGGCAGGTCTAGTGGTAATGAACTTCCTCAGCTTCTGTTTGTTTGGGAGTCTGTATCCCTCCTTCATTTCTGAAGGACAGCTTCACCAGGTATTGAATTCTTAGCTGATGGTTACTTTCTTTCAATATTTTGAATATGTCATCCCATTCTCTCCTGACCTGAAAAGTTTCTGTTGAGAAATCCACCAGTATTCTTATGGGGGTTTCCTTATATATAACTTCTCCCTTTTCTCTTGCTGTTCTTAAAATTATTTGTCTTTGACTTTTGACAACTGAATTATAATGTCTTGGTGCAGCCCTATTTGGGCTCAATCTATTTGGCATCCTTTGGGCCTCATAGAAATGGATGTCCAATTCTCTCCAAACTCAGAAAATTTTCAGGCATTATTTCTTTACATATAATTTCTGTCCCTTTTCTTTCTCTTCTCTTTCTGCAACTCCCATATTGAAAATATTGTTTCTTTTCCTTGTGTCCCATAATTCTGGAGACTTTTTAAACTCTCTTTTGTTCTTTTTTCTTTTTGTTCTGCTGAGTGTAATGAATTCCTCTGAGGGTTATTCTAATGTCTTATCGTCCAGGTCACCAATTCTTTTTCTGCATAGTTGAGTCTACCTTTGAAACTCTATTGCATTCTTCAGTTCATTTATTGTATTTTTCAACCCTAGGAGTTCTGTTTTAGCGTTTGTTTACTTGAAGGTTGCTATTTCCTTGTCAAACCTCTTGTTTTGTTCATGCATTGTTTTCTTAATTTCATTTGGTTTTCTGTGTTTTCTTGTAGTTCATTAAACTTCCTTTAGAGGATTATTTTGAATTCTTTGTCTGATCACCATTGCTTTAGGGTCAGTTATTGGAGCTTTATTAGTTTCCTTTGGTGGTGTCATATTTACCTAAATTTTTGTGATCATTGATTCCTTATGTTGATATTTGTGCAATATGAGTAATCGGACACCTCTTTCACACTTTATAGGTTTGCTTTGGCAGAAACAATTTTTCACCAGTCAGCTCAGTCTGGTTTCTCAATGTGTCTGTTGGTAATGTACTTGGACAGGTGGAACATGCTACTGTGGTCTATTTTGGGGTGAGGCAACTGTTTGAATCCTGAGGATGGGTTGGGGGGGTGCACACCTGGCTGAGAACAGCTGGTTGGATAGGACTGCTGGCTTGGTTCTCTACCCAAGTGAGAAAGTAGGATGGGCTCTGCAGTAGGATGGATTCTCTGGTCAGGCTTACTAGATAGTTGGAATTGGGTACTATAATCAGCAATAGTTCGGTCTGTGAATTAGCTTCCCTGCCCTGGCAGGCAACACGATGGGACCCAGAGCTCATATAGCTCACTGTTTGGGAGCCCCATTCAGGCCAGAGTGTGCACTTAATTCCCTGATCAAGTGAGGTCACTGATTTTGCCTTGCAGATAAGGGAAGCCATGAGTTTTGCTCTTTGTTCAAGTGCCACTGTATGTAGGGCTATGAATGGGCAGCTTCCCATGTGCTCTGGTTAGGTTCTCTGGTCAGACAGGCTTAAGGCTGTCTTCAGCAATGAGTGGGGCTACAAATTAGACTCCTTGCCTGGGTGAAATTTCCCAAACAGTCTCTCTAGTTGGAAGGGGATGGGAGCTACAGTTATGGCTATGAATTAATCTCCTTGCTTGGGCATAGCATAGGGACCCACCATGCCTGGTATCAACTTGGCTCTGGAGGTGATCAGCTTTGCCCACCAACCTCTTGGCTGGATTATCACCAGGCCACACAGCTTCCAGTTGTCACCACCCTTTCTGGTGGAAGATAGGGCTGGAAGTTGGGGCTGGAAGACACTCTCCACAGGGGGTAGGGCTGTGATTCAGCTCCTTGTCTGGGTAGACAAACCAGGTTGTAGGGCTGGCAAAACTTATTCAAGGATCAGAATCGGGCATATCTGCACCCCACCAAGTTTCTTGGTCAGAGTGAGCCTCCAATTTGGTTCTGCAGATGAGCAAAACCAGTGGTTGGGATTACTACTGGGTACTTCAGGCATGAACCCCATTTGCCAAGACCCACATGCTGGCTCTTATAAGTGCCATCCCCTTGCTCACCCCTCCCCCCTTCTCTGTCACAGTCAGATTCCCAGTGGTTGATCCTGAAGATTCCCCTGCAATCTCCATCATGCAAGATCAGAGTAGTGGCTCCCACAAAGCAAACCCAATGCTGGAAGGCAGGGGTGTTTTCCCCCTCACCCCCTACCAGGTTCTCTTCCCCCACTGGAGGAGCCAGAGGCCCAGGGGACATCTCTTTGCCTGGTGCTGCACTGGTCTGGGTGAGGGGCAATGTGGTCAATGGGAAGCTGCTTCTCTTACCCTTCTAATGAAGTCTGTCTGGGTGTCTACAGCACAGGGGTTGCTTCAGCACCCCCCCCCATGCTCCAGGATTCTCTCAGTGGTATCACATTCCTGAATACTTATTAGTTGTTCTTGAGATGGGGAATGAAGTCAAAAACAACATACTTCACCATTTCTGTGATATCACTCTCTGGCCATTATTTTTTAATTGCTCAATTAAGAAAACTGATAGCCAATATGTTAAGTAAAAGGGTATACACTGTATATTCAAATTTGATAAGGAAAAAAATTATTTATGCAACATTTTAGTCTCCACTTCAAAATGATAACAGTCATATCAGGGTTAGGTGGTGATGGGGATAATTACAATCTGCCTTATAATCTCTGAATTTTCAACAAATAATTGAATTACCTTTGAATTAAGAGAAAGAAAAAAAAACACAGGGTAAAGGCTGTTGACTTTCCCAAAGAAAAGACTGATATCCTGCCCAGCAACGTCTCAGCTGCTCCCTCCTTCCTGCAAGAACAGAGAAGAGAGTGAGCCCTCACCCCTCCTCCATGCCCTTACCCTCATCTCTTCTTTCTACCTACACCCTCTCTCAGAAAACCAAAAAGGTCCAGGCAAATCACCTGCCATGGTTCCCAAATTGCTGTTCTCCCCCATCAGTTCAGGTCACTAGAAGCTGATTTTACCCAGAAGAGTTCAGGATGTCCCAACCCCATCACTCTGCCCTTCTTAAAATACCTTTGATTTCGGAGTTCAGAAGGAAATGCGCCCCCCCCACCCCACCCCCGTACACAAAGCATGCATCTAACCCACTGCCAAGCATAAAGGAGGCTCTCAAATGTCAGTTCCCTTCCTTCCTACTGCCCACCTCCCACCACTTACATGTACGTCACCTTTAAATAAAAGTGTCATCTCAGGTGCATAGATATTTGCCATATGTAGTACAGTCTAAAACCTTTTACACAGAGCCACACAGATATGCAAGGACATAAACCGGATTTGCTTAATAAACACTGTAGCATCTCCATTCTGTGTTTTAAAACTATGCATGCTAATTTCCTAGAAGACAGAAGGCAAGTGTCACACAAATTAAGTTTCCTCACAGACAAAAGCAGCTGTCTCACCTCACTTACCATCCCCATGGTCATGTTCAACAGCCCCAGCTTGAAAACTACCACTGGAGGTATGTTTAAATTTGAAGGAAAATGCAGTTCTGGACATCTGGATTCATTAAAAAATAACCTAACCCCCTCTTCTCCCTAAGGATAATATTGATAAATCCATATAATATAGTCACACCCTTATGCTAGAGATCCACACTTGGCATATATCAAAAATTATTCTTCTGTTTATTATTAATCTAAGAATATGTTTAACCAACAGGCTGTACCTTAATTATAGGCCATCGATATGCATTAATAAATAGACTAGTCGGGGTTTCACATCCATGGTTAAATTATGCCATGTAATAAATGAGAAGGATTAAAAGGTGCACCAAACTTCCCTATGATAGCATCCACACAGGGTATCACTTAGGCAAATTGATATTTTGTTCCAGGCAACAAACTGCAAATGTAAAAGCCAACCACGATACTAACTGTCCTCACTTACTCTAGAAAAAATAATTGCCAATTTTCAATTGTATTCTCGCTCCCAGGCTGAATCTTAAAGTGCAACTTGAGCTTGTCATGGAATAAGAAGGAAAATTTGACAGGAGAGGGGACAGAGCATGCCAAGGCCCAGAGTGAGGAAGAGAACTGTGGGGTGGAGAACTCGCATGCCTTTGTCATGGCTGGAGTGCACGTGGGAAGAGAAGTGCTGTGCAATCTCTAAAATCCATTTCAGTTCTGAAATCCTCTGATTTTGGTGATCAGAATACACCAGGGTTTTCTCTGTGGCTCAGATCTAGGGAAGCAGAAATAACGTTTGGCCGTCGAAGCAGAATATGCATTTAGACCAAATTTCCTTGTCCAGACAGAGGAAGTATGCACCCCCTATATCCCTGTCCGGGAAAGAGAAAGACTCTAGGTTCCTTTTTCCATCTGGGTTTCTATCTAGCTAATGCTCCTCTCCACCTCCCACCCCCCCCGCCCCCAGCCTGAAGCACAGAGCTGGGCCCCAAAGCTGAGGGTACAGATTGGACACTGTCCTAACCCTTGGTACTTACTATTTTCACCCTGCCCCCTCTCTACTCTCCTGGCTGGAACTGATTGCCCAAGTGCAAGCATGAGGCCCCCATAAAAACACAGAAGCACCCCGGTGAGAGAGGAAAGATTCCCTCAGTGAATCTTCAGAGGGTCAATCCCTCCAACAGAGGATGGTGGGTCAGACACCTCCTGACTGTTACCCACTAAACCTTTGAACTTAATGAGTTACATAAGCCTTTAAAATTCAGGATCTTCATGTACAAAATGGAGAAAACACTCACCTGCCTCGCAGGCGTGTGTGTATGTGTATGTGTGTGTGAGAGAGAGACAGAGAGAGATAATAAAAAGCATTTAGCAAAGTATAACCCAGAGTAAATGCTCAGGATATGTTAGATATTTTTGCTATGTTTCCTTAAAAAGACAGCTGAGGGGCATCCAGCTTCTCATCTATCTTTGCAAGTCCAAGCCTTTCAAGTGAGTATTTATAAGGTCACTACAGTAATTATGTGAAAATTCTCTGATTAGTTACACAAGAGAAATCACGTTGGTGTTCCGAGGTGGCTGGTGTGCAGCTGAAGAAAGCCATGTAAACTAAATCCATTCCTTCTGCTGGTGAGCTTGGAACATCTCTCATTAAATACTAACACCACAGAAAACAGAACGTTTGGGCCATGAAAAGGCAAATTTTGCTGGAAAGGTTTCACTCATTTATTTGTGTACTGATGGCTTATTATATAAGGAGCCAGTGACACAGGATCTGACAAACAACAGATGATAATCTTTGCTCCCAAGGGGTTTCCATTCTAGGAGAGGGAGAATGAAAAGAAATGAAGATAAAAGCCAAAAATACATGATAATAAGGAGTACAGAAAGAGGGCAGTAAAAGGTGATAGGCATCACTGTGGGCAGGTAACAATTTTCAATAGGCCCTTCAGGCAGGTAAGCCGTCACTGAGAAAGCCACACTTGAATAAATATCTGAAGGAGGTAAGGGAGTGAGAATGTAGACACATAGAGGGAAGAGCACACCAGGCTGATGGAGCAAACGGGCCTCCAGGGGGAACAGGCGGGTTGCACTCAAGGAACAAGAATGAGGGCAGTGTGGCGAGAGTCAATGAGCTAGAGAATAGTACAGATAAAGTCGGAGAAAAACAAGGGACCAAGATTCTGTAGAGTCTTTGTGAAGTTAGGTGCAGAGGAAAAATAGGAGTGGACCAATGTTTAGCAATATCAGTGAATGAAGTGTTAAAAATAGACCACAGCAAAGAAATGCTGAAGCGAGGAAACCAGTTAATTACATTTGTAATATATTACAACTATATATAATTAACTATTATTTACAACATATTGAGTATGTCTATACCATGGAGACTCTGAGCAGTGCCATCCTTGAGATAAGACAAGGAAGATGGCAGGAGAAGCCAGTGTGTGGGGTGAAGACCCAGAGACCCACCCTGGGCACGTGAAGATGTAGATGCCCTTTACAGATCCCATTTGGGTGTTGAATAAACTGCTGAGTATACGAGTCTGGGGCATGAAGGAGAGTCAGGCTAGAGCTCTACATTTAGGATGTCCAGATGGCATTATAAGCCATGTGACTGGAGGAGATCACTATGCGAGCGAGTCTTGTTTCAGAAGAGAAGACGTTCGACAACTGATCCCAGGGCACTCCCTGGTCAGCGAGAAGGGGGAGCAGGAGACAGTGACGAGGAAGGCTGAGCAGGACCGTGCAGAGTATGGGAAAGTAACACCAGGATGTCCTTCGATGAAGAATGTGTCTCACGGAAGACAGAAGGAATGATCGGTGGTGTCGAATGCCGCCAGCAGCTCAAACAAAGAGGGCTAAGTTCTGACCACTGCATATGGCAACGAGGGTCACTGATGACAGAGCCAAGAAAAGTTCCAAAAACCTGACTGGCTTGGAGCTAGGAGAATCTGGATGGAAAGGAAGGGAGGGAAAGGTAAGCGACACTTTCAAGGAGTTTTACTGAAGAAGAGAGCATAAAATGAGGCAATATCTGCAGGGAGATGTGAAATCAAATGAAGGATGTTTCTTAATGATGAGAGGAATTACAACACACATGCATGCCATTAGGAAGTAATAGAAAGCAGAGATGCAATCTTGAGATGCAAGAGAGAGACAGTGCAACAGGAGTTTCCACTCAGAATCAAGAGAGCCAGAAATGGGCCCCCAAACCTGAGCCTGGAACAAAACACAGGGAAGAGGCAGGGAAAACGGACTCTCCCCACTTTGACAAGCACAGGAGTCAGACCTGCAGGATTAACCCTTCAAACACTGGAAGTTTCCAGACTGCCAGCCAACCTGTGTGACTAAAACCACCAAAGAGATCAGTCAGAGAACGCAGGCTCTTAGGGGGACCCCAGAAGGGCTATGGATGTTGTTTCCACGGTCCTGCACCTCTGCCTCAGGGCCTGACCTAGCCCTCTGACTCCTGAGCCCTGCGAGCAAGGCTGAAGCTAATAGCAAATTATTGTTCAGGCTCCAGTAGTTCTGAGATAGAGGTGTCAGCACATTCCCAAGGAACAGAAAAGGAGGTGGTAACCTGGGACACCAACTACCCTTCGCCAAAGAGCTAACCAGGTGTGGTCCAGCAAACCTGGAAAATAAAAAAAAGTGCAAATATCTGATTTATGATACTCATTCCCTAGGAACATTTTTTCGAGACTTCACAGACACATGATGGAATCTTAGTTTTCGTTTAAACAAGGTTCTCGTCTTCATGCAACTCCAAATTTGACGGGTAGAGAAAGGAAGGCAAGCAAGATAGGCAAACGTGCAGATTTATAATACGGATAAACAAACAGATTGATAAGAATGAACACGTTAAAACACAGAATGCATGAATTCATTCACTTCTTTATGCGCTGCCTTGTTCCAGGAAAGCTTTAAAACGAGGTAATGCATATATAAGAGAGCATGCAGAGAGCTAAAGGACAGGAGATGCAAGAAGCGGACTTGGGTACTGATTAGCTTTAGGCTCCAGGGATGCCCTAATCACTCTGGGCCACTGTTTCCTCATCTCCAAAACAGGGGACAGAACCAGAGGATCTCAGGGCCTCCTCTACCCCAACACTCCTTTGACTTCGCAATTCATCTCATTTCCCAAAAGGCATTTCTCAGCCCAGCAGTGACTCTGCTTTACAAATGCATGCCTCCATGCACGCGTCTCTATCTTAGACAACTCATTTGCTCTGCAGCTCATCTGTGCCTGCCAAATGGCTCCACAATCAGGCCACTTTAACAAATGCCCCCGATTCCATTGCCCCCTGGCGCATGTGGGACTTCTGAGCCAACAGACTCTTTCCAAGTGGGCCCCACAAGGCTGGAGAAGCTGAGAGCATGAGTCAATGGTCACAAAAACCAGCAGCTTAGAAAACTCAATTCAACAAGGCAACTCGTGGAGAGCAGGGCTTGCTTCTTAAATAAATGTCATGGCTGCTGGTGGGAAGATTAAAAGAAAGAAGGCACGAGGATGGCTTAGAGAGGAGCACAAGTATTTGGAAGGGTGAAGAGAGATCTTGGCCAATTTGCAAACAATGCGAAATAGGAGATTTAGAAGGTTTGGGATTGGCTTATTATTTCTGCACACAATTCCCCTTCTTAACAGAGGCAATTTCTGATTCAAACAGCAAGATAGGAAACCCAGGTCCAAAATAAGAGCTAAATATGGGCTATAGTACACCATATTATAATGTACACTGAGTCAAAAGAGAACAGTTTTAAAGGACCCTTAGTGTTTCTGAACAAATTTCTCAACCACACTTTACATTTACTACCTTAGCTATCACAGCAGGTTTTCACTCTAAACCACCTAAGTATGTAGATTTTTAAACATCACTTAAATGATCTTCTCCCCAAAGAATTAAATTACCATTTATAGCCTATTCCTCTATTAAAAATTAATGAATTTACTGGCTCCTAGGATGGAGACCTTCATTTGTTTTATAATGAAAAAAGCTTTGATCTGCAATTCTCCAAGGCTGTGATTGTTTTTATTCTTCAGTTCTTCTCATTAAAAATAAATACCTCCATTCTCTAAGATACACCTGCAAAGCACTTAAAACACCCATTTGAACAATAGGAAACCTATTTTTGTCTCCCCACAAAATAATCTACTGTTTAAAGTGCTTCTGTAGTGGAAAAAGCACTCTTCTTCACTACCCAGGCACCGTTCTGGGTGGTGAAGGACCAAAATTGAAGGTTTGCAACTAATCAGTATTTACAGAGCAAGCTCAAAGGGCAACTTCTTAAAGCTGAAGATGTGAGCTGTGATCAGAATTCTTCACATATTGTCTTTTGCTCACGAGGGAGTAACAAGCCAACTTGAAGTCACAGTCTGATTCATTGAATACTTCAGGCTATACCCCCTAATGAAGTCCAAACCACCAGGAGCATCTTCTCTAGAACAGATGCCATGAGCCTTAATAGCAAAAGGCAAATGAGTTCTTAGTGCATAACCAAAAAATGGCTGATTTTTTTCTCCCACACTATTACTATAGTAAAATGCTCACAACCAGGTCCTAGGTGTTTTATGTATTATTAAGACAAGGGAACAGGGAGGCCTTTCGAAATGAACTTATTTTCAGAGACTGTTGCTAATTCAACTGTGGCCATTCAGGAAAACAGTTACCCCAAAACACATTCTATATTTGAATAACATGACCCATTCCACTCCAGTAACTATTTGTTGATTACACAAAGGACTCCATGAGCAAATGGAGTCATAAGTTCCCTCTGTGTGTAGAGGGGAAGGTTTCTCAAAGCTATTTCCAGGATCTGGGCATTCACATTCATGACTCACCGCTAGCTTATCCAGGCTTCGGCGACATGAGATTTAGAATAATCAAAAACCCTGGGCTGATCCTGTCACTGGCGGCGATTGCCTGCCTAGAAGTCGATAAAACAGTCCTGAACCCTGAATTTTTCCAATCCACAGACACCGCATACTGAATCTCTACAATCAATCAGCCGCTGGAATGACAAAGCATCACCAGCAATGTGTATCCCCACTGCCAAAACTGGGGAGCGTTTCCCATTAGGAACACCGTTTCTGATCTAATGCCCCAAGTGAATGGCAAAGGGAAGCAGGCAGTCTCCGGGGAGAGGAGGGGAGTCTCGCTGCTGTTATGTAGCAATTTTTGCCAACACTCTCATCCTGGGGAAGAGCATTAGCAGTGGCACTCAAGAGTGCTGCCAAGCTGTTTGCCCACTGCCTGCCATCCTGCCCACCACACCCATTCTCCTCCGAGGAGGGGAAGGGAAGCAATGTGGAACATTCCAGAAAACAAAACATAGAATCCCCCAAAAAAGTTACGCTGCCATTTCCATCCTCTACTGCCTCAACTAAACACACATACAAAAATACATAAGTGATTAAGAAGATGGTTTTCTTAATTTTGGCACTGAATTGTAAATATGCAAACGACTCCTCTAGGAGACAAAACACTGACATGCACAACAGAACCAGATAGGATTCTTCTGCCAACATGACTGCTTTCCCCGAAGTATAAAGGAAATAATTCCAAATTTGGCTAAGATAGATAATTTCATAAAAACAGCGGGGACCTAACTGCCTGTCCCCAGATGTCACACAGATGATCAGCCACTTGAGGAGATACCGCAAGTGAGCTGCACTGGAGCTGCAAGAAGGGAAGGGGGTGACCCTCTGAACAGAACATGGTCAGCACTTCTCCATCTGCAGTGTCTTCACTTCTACCCGGCACTAACTCCTCACATCCCACCACACATAAAAGCTTGGGCAGCATAGTCAATTAATGTCCACCCTCGAAAGCCTAACCATTTGGCAAAATAATAATAATAATAATAATAATAATAATAATAATAATAATAATACCACCATGTTAACAGATAACAGCCTGCCCTTAGTAAAAGCAGTACATGCACACACATGTGTGCCTAATTAGAAAAACAAAGAGACTGGATGTGTTTTCAGAAGTTGTAATCTTAGCCGTGCCCATGCAACTCATAAACAGAGCCCACAGAGCTGTGTGAAATACTCTACACTCTCCCATTCCTACCCTATTAAAAATGGAAGACACTTCACCAGGCAACCTCAACTTCCCTAAACATTCTCTAATTTGTGTCCCAGAGGTACCCACTAACTCGATGAGAGTCCACTGCCCTCCTGCTTCTGCTCCCTCCCGCTCCCACTGCATAAAGAAACCAGGAGGATAATACCTGTAATGTTATTTTCCTAATAGAAAATTCTATCACCCGTGGGCTATGAGCATCTAACTCTAATCTAGATGAGATCTCCTGTTTTCTGATGTCCCCGAGGTGAGTAATACTATCTTTGGCTACATTTCAGCAGTTCAGTTCCACTCAGATGATATTTACAGAGGTCCTTCCATGTGCCAGTGCCTCTCTCCATCTGGGGAAATGAAGGAGCATCAGCCAGTTGCAGCCATCTGTGGAGAAGACTGACCTGCAGGCATTCCTAAGCGACAGCTGAGGTACTATGCTAAAAGCACGTGGAAAGAGCTAAGGGGTAGAGCAATGAAGTCCTCCTAGCACTCAGCCTCTGCAAAGTTCATCTAAAAAAGTCCAACACAGGGACGCCTGGGTGGCTCAGTCGGTTAAGCGTCTGCCTTCAGCTCAGGTCATGATCCCAGGGTCCTGGGATCGAGTCCCGCAACGGGCTCCCTGCTCCGCGGGGAGCCTGCTTCTCCCTCTGCCTCTGCCTCTCTCTCTCTATCTCTCATGAATAAATAAATAAAATCTTTAAAAAAAAAAAGTCCAACACAGGTTTGTTCAAACACAGCATGCCCCGGGATGAACAACTGAAAACAATACACAGAACCCTAGGGTAAGATGGGCCTATTCCAGGAGCCCTGGCTACATTCCCATCTTAGCCATACCCATCCTGAGCTACGGGAAGGATTTTCCAGGCTCGAATCCTCATAACATGATATTCCCATTCTTCCCCTTACCTTTCTTTACATTAAAACCCAAGAGATGGAACCTTTACAAGTGGTTACAGGCAAAGGCCTGCGAGCAGCAACATCGTGGCCTATTCTTGGGCTTCTCTGCAAAACCCGTATCAAACCCTAACCTCCTTTTTCAACATTATTTCCATGTTCTTACTTTCGTGCACCCCACAGTCCATCCAAAAGGAATCGCTTCTGGAATCACAGAGGCTTTACGCCTTTCCATTTCCATATCATTGATCCGCTGCCTCCAGTGCTGTGATGCCTTCCTCCCCTTTTCCATATGTCTACCCTTCAACACCAGCTCAAATGCCACCTCCTCTACCATCCTCTCAGAGTTATCCTGTACCTAACTTTCCTACTTACTTATTTATTTATTTACCCACCACACGGCTATTAAAAACCTATCCTGTGCTGTGTTTGGTACTAGGGAGGTAGAGACAAATGAACAGAATTTGCTCCAAGCCCTCAGGGCACTCCCAGAGACATGGAAGTATAGAAATGCAACACAAGAGGATGAGAGATTTCATAAAGTCCCAAAAAACCTTTTGTGTCCCAAAACACAAAACGAAAGAATACCATTTGCTCGGATGGGTCAATAGAGGCTTTAAGGAAGAGGTCTTACCACCCCTTCTAGTCCTTAAGCTACTTTAGGGCAAGGTCTGTATCTAGTTCCTGCCCCTCTGGGTGGACCAGCCCAATAAATAGTCTGAAATAAAGGAATAAAGGCATGGACGAGTGAATGACATATCAAATTCACCCTGTGGCTCTCACTTTATGTAAGACCTTTTTTTTTTTTATTTTTTAATATATTATGTTAGTCCCCATACAGTACATCATTAGTTTTTGATGTAGTGTTCCATGATTCATTGTTTGCGTATAAAACCCAGTGCTCCATGCAATACGTGCCCTCCTTAATACCCATCCCCCCACCCTATGCAAAGCCATTTTAACAAAAACTTTCCAGAAAGTACCAGGATTCCAATCTCAATGACAAGGGGTAGGAGAAGTACATCACTTAGCTGTTCCTGAATGGAAGGTTAGACCAGAAGCTTATTCAAGTGAATAGGCCATCATTAACTGTAAAAGCTGCAAAAGAAACTGGATTCAACTCTTTTGGGCATTCACTGAACTGCTAGCTAAAAAGTGTGAAACCCAAATCACGAAAACTAATGAGGAGGTGTTACAGAGCAAGTGTCCTGATAGAACCAGGCTTACCTGACTGTCATAGCACAGAGGATGCTTTAGAAAATGATTTAAGGTTTAATGCTTGAGGAGGCGGTTTCATGTCAAAAATTTTGACTGATGAACTTTATAATATTCCAACTACATGTCAAGTAGAAAACCTGACTGCCTCTCAACTCAGGGGCAAAGCTTACTACTGATAAGTAAGTCTCAGATTTGATTCTGTTTTAATAGGAATAATATAGTTAGTGGTATGATCTTTTCTGGGGTGGTAACACCAAGATATTTCCCAGAGAATTAGTCTAGGTTGTAGACAGAGCACCGAACTGGAATTTGTACACGAGTAGGATTCCAAAGACCAGGTGCCAGTACCAGCCTCGTAACTTAATTGTTACGTGAGTATGGAGAAATCATTCAACCTCTATACCTTAGTTTTCTCATCTATAAAACAAGAATAGGCACCTTGACTGGCTTATTTTGTAGAAGTGAAATCAGACTGTAAATTTTAGGCCAATGCAATGGGTAAAAGACAGAGCTGGTTATTGAAGTCCCATCCAATGCTGAGATTATCTACCTTCACTGCAAAAGTTACTGTTGAACAAGGATTCATTTATATTTTCTAAATAGTCTCATTAGAGTAGGCCAAACAGAATTACTATTCTTGTTCTACAAATGAAAAAACAGAATAAGAAGCAGAGTTGTACTGGTTCTACCTTCAAAATGTCTCTTTGCAGCACTTTACGTGGTAAACTCTCACGCTTCACGGATATAATACACATGGCCACCAAATCCAGCCCCTAATCAGTTAACATTAAGGGGATTTCTGCAGATTCCCAAGAGATCTCTGCTCTCCATACCTCCCCGACTCCAGTTCTTCCTTACTACAAATAACCTTTCCCAAGACTTGACAACATTGCCTTACTCAATATCCACAGGGATGCACGTGAGTTTAAGTAAAATTCCAAACTGTTTCCTTTGCCATCCCCTTCTTTATGAGTATGGCAAATGACCCCATTACTGTCTTCAAAATTAATTTCATCAGCTCCTGCTTTTCTCACTCCGGCCATTAACATGTCCACCATTTTCTCTACTGTTCTCCAGATCTTATCCATGTTTCAAGACTCAACTCATGTTTCACAGCCTCTAAGAAGTCACTACACATACAGCTAATGGGAGTCAAGTCTTCTATTCCTCAAACTCCTCCTGGACTCTGTCAAACATTTTATCACTGCACTTACCAAAGTTCATGCTGCATCCTGTCTGTGATATTTTCTCTTATATGAGACTGAAAATAATTTTGTGGACGAGAAGCCATGTTTTGTCATCTTTGAGTTATCTGAAGTTCTTTCTGTCATACTTTACAGATAGTAATCATTTAGGGGCACCTCGGTGGCTCAGTCGTTAAGCGCCTGCCTTCGGCTCAGGTCATAATCCCAGGGTCCTGGGATCGAGCCCCGCATCGGGCTCCCTGCTCAGTGAGAAGCCTGCTTCTCCCTCTCCCACTCCCCCCGCTTGTGTTCCCTCTCTCGCTGTCTCTCTCTGTCAAATAAATAAATAAAATCTTTAAAGAAAAACAAAAAAAAACAAATAGTAATAAGCATTTAGTACCTGTTTGTTGAAGTTACAGAACTGAACTTGTTTATCCTTCAACTATTTATTCCACAAATATTTACTGGCCACCTTATGAGCCAGGCACTGTCATAGGCTCTGTGGATACAGTGTTAACAAAACTAATATTCATCTCTACTATCTGTTGGAGGTTACAATAAAGAAATAAGTAAATAAACTATTTAGTATATCTGATGGTGATGATCACTTTATAGCAAAATAAAATAAAATAAAATAAAAACCAGATCTGAGACATGTGCTTTCAATTTCAAATTGACTGGTCAGGGAAGGCCCAAGTGAGAAAAATTCATGAGGCAGAATTGGTGATACAAGGTAACAATCATTTACAGAGTACCAGCTATGTGCAAAAATATCATCAGGCACTGTTAAATACTGAAATCTAAACAAGGCATGCTTCCTATCCTTGAGGATCCTTCCAGTCTCGTAACGGAGAAGGTATGGGCAAAAATAACTAATACACAGCAGGAGACAAGGAGTCCTGCCAAAGAGACTTAAAATCTCTTATCAGACGAGAGACATCAGGAAGAACCTCAAGGAGCTGATGACATCTGAAACAGACCTGAAAGAAAGGGCACAGTTCAGAGGGTGGGGATGGGAATTTGAAGAGTAGGACCCTTGATATAAAGATGCTGGTTTAAGTTCTAGGAAAAGGAGTGATCCAGACATGGAACCCCTTCTCCCAGGGCTCGGTGCTCCCTGGGTCTCCTGTTATCATACAGCGGCCCAGTGAGTGATTCGAGTGTCTACCTGACTCCAAACGAGGCTTCATTTTTCGTTTATTTATTGATTTACCTTTGATTGAGCACTCACTGCAGAGCAGTTACTGTGCTGGGCACCGAGAAAAAGTCATTTAAGACGTACGCCTTTTGAAGACGCATCCCAATCGGTAGTTCATGGAAGATTCCCAGGTGGGGGGGATCCCTGAACCCACTTGCATGTGTCTAATTAGAAATGTTTTCTTGATTGTAAAATAAACAGAGCCTTGTGGAAACTTGGAAAACATAAAAAATTATAATATAAAGAAAAAATAAAATAATCCTACCACCTGAAGAGCTTCTATTAATTTTAAGATTATTTCCTTCCAGTGATTTTTTTTCTTTTCTTTTCTTTTTTTGTAAGTAATCTCTACTCCCAATGTGGGGCTTGAACTCACAACTTTGAGATAAAGGGTCACATGCTCTACCAACTGAGCGAGGCAGGCAGTCCTCTTTCTAGTGATATTTTGCAATCTCTCTCTTCTCTTTCTTATGACATATAATAAACACTAAAATGTATAAATGATAATATATAGACATGTGTTTGTGCTTCATGGGCTTTTAATTTAATATTATCTTACAGATCTTCTCTTACATTATCAAAAATCTATGAAAATATAAATCTAACGGCTATGCAATATTGCATGGTATTTACTAAGCCATTTCTCTATTGGATATTTAAGTTGCTTCAAATACAGTATTTTTGCTATTATAAATAATTGCAATAAACATGTTTACAGATAAATATTTGTCTCATTAAAAGAAACTCTTAGAAGTGGACTTATTAGGTCAAAGAGAACATGCATATTTTCAATAGGCTTGAGTTTTAAAGAACAAATAGAAGTAAACTAGTAAGAAAAGGAGGGCAGTGTTGGCACAAGGAAAAGTATGGATGAAGATTCATGGGCAGAGAACAGCACGACAGCTTCCAGGAACTTCAAGTAATTTGGTGAGGCGAGATCAAAGGGGTGTGTATGTTGGGGGTGAGGGAGTGGCTGAACCGAGATGAAGCTCAAGAGATGGACAAGAACCAAATCATAAATAGTCTTAGAAGCTGCATTGCAGGGATTTGACTCCATTGTGGAGTTAGTTATGAGAAACTCTGAAATATTTTAAGGAAAAGAGGAACATGATCAAATCTGTGATTTAGAGAGGCCACACTTATGGCAATGACAGATGGGGATACACTGAAGCAGAAAAGAAGCCCTTGAGACCTCCTGTAATAATCCAGGAGCAAAGTAAGAATGGCCCGAAGCAAGGCGACAGTAATGTACAAAAAGGGATACATACAAAGGATATTAAGCCACTTGAATGAATACAAAATATGGTGCCTGAATGATTTCAAGGACAGTGAAGTACCCGCATCAGGGAGAACTGTAGTTGACTCCTCCTATTTAAGATGGACTGATGTAAGTTCTGGAGGGAATCTACATGTCCTTCGTGTCAAATATGCTCTTTAGGTTCTCCCCAAAAATGTCAACGTTTACCTGTGTTCCCACTTACTTCTGACAGATGATATGTCCTCAGTACCTTAAAGTTTTGTCTCTAAATAGACCTACACTTGCCCTTTGTGCACCTATGGAGGGCATGATGGCCTCAGCAGGGTCTAGAGAAGGGAGAAGTTGAGCCACACAGTGGGGCGGGTCACACCAAGGACAGGAGGCAGGTGGGCCCTGATGGGTATTTAGACAAACCTGCAGGCCCTAAGGTCATCTTATGCACAGTATAAAGTCTTACATAAAAGATACAGTTGTATGATTTTAAATGGTATTACTTTTCTTTGGATCCATCTCTACACTACTCATGCTAGGATTTCATCTACCTGGTATGTGCATGTCCTCATTCAGACCTATTGTTTTCCTTTCCTCTTCTCCTAGCATTCCTGTGGTTCTTAGAATCCAACACACCCACACACAGAGGAGAGGAAGCCACTCACGATGGAAAACACGCAGGAGTGAACAGGGCACATTTCATCAACAAACACTACTATACTTATCATACTGGAGATAGACTGTCTCCTGAGATGGGCTAGTCTCCAGAAAAAGTCCTTCACTCTATCGCCATATCTTTTCTAATTGGCACTTATGGCTGAATCATTGTATGTTGCAAATTAACTTTGTGCGAACTGGATTCAAAACTAAAGAGTTGAGTCACACTTTGTTTTTATTCTTCCATCTATTTTCACAGTTTTGCTTATAATTTGCTTATATAGGGAAAATACATATATATAGATAGATAAACTTTATGAAGTATATACACATGAGTGTATATGTATATATACACTCATGTACATGTACTTCATGAAGAATATATAGAGAATATAAGTTTATATGTATTTATTTATATGTATATATAAAATTGTCCACCTACTATAGCTTCTAGCTTCTGTTAGTCAGATGACAAGTGTATTTTCTAGATTTAACAACCAAAAAAAAAGATACCCTTAAAATTGAATCTGGGAAATCCAAAGGGACCCAGCAACTTCTAAATGTGAAGAACATCCAAATATATGCTGACCTATCAGGGTTACAATGAAACACAAACATGAGAAATATAGTCAAAACATTTCAAGAATGTCCCAACATATTTTTACAGGGAGCAAACTCCAATGGAATATCCCAAACATAGCTGCTCTTTAATCCAATAGTTGGTCAATTAATCAAAAAAGGTGAATTAAAGTAAAAAATAATGCCTTAAACATGTAATTTTAACATAAAATACATAAATATGTGTATTCACCCATCATTTGACAAAGGCCAACTCCTGTTTCAGCTCTTCTATACAGCACACATAGGTCATGCCCTGTGATTCCCAGTTAGGCATTCTTTAATATAAATTAAACTTACACAACAACTTCTAGATGTTACAATTTTTTGACAGAAATATTTTGGAAAATATCGTTTCCCCAGCATTTCACTTAAGTTTCCCAGAAACAACAACCTTTACACAGACATTTAACACTAATTTACATAATATTTAATTAAAATATTTAAGTACAACTGGTATCAGCAAGTTTGAGCACAACCTAAATTTTTTCTTATAAGCACCTAACAGTGGGAGCAGATGTCGGCACACCAAAGAGTAAGCTACCAGCTGCAGACAATCAATGAGTCATGAGCATCAGTCTGACTACTCCACAGTGGGAGGGATTGTCTGTGAACTTAAGTGGCAAATAGAAATTATTTAATAACAAATATGGCTGTCCTATGAGACTAATTAGTTAGTTATGGCTGTGATACTGTTACATAACCATCCAAATCCAATGACATACAATAATAAGCATCTTATTCCTCATGCTCATGAGTACCCAAGTCAGCTTTGATCAAGACAGATGAGCACCCCTGATTCAAGCTGTGGGTCAGCTAAGCCTGACTCCTCATTGCAGATTGGGCTGGGTCTGCTCTACACATACCTATCCAGGCACCCAGGCACCAAGAGGAAGTACCCAAGGGGAAGTTCTGCTCATGACAATGGCAAAGCATAAGACACCTTACAAGCCCCTTCTTGAAACATCATGAATGCTAATATCCCACTGGCCAAAGGAAGTCACATGACCATACTAGGCCTCAAGGTAGCACACATTAACGTTGAGGTCAAAATAAGTCATTATGGCCAAGTCTGAGACTAAGAAAATACACTTCTCCTGTAGAGACGAGGGGAGGGAGTGAATATTTTCAGCAATAATCTAATCTATCCCACAGACCAAAGTGAAATACTGACATAGGGTCTTGAATATGTTAAAATTCTGGTTAAAATTGATTTTCAAAGTCACTTTTAGTTCCTTCTATGATGCCACAATTTTGTGGCTACTTTGATAAAAATGTACTGCTAGACTAATTGATAATATTGATAGTGTTTCAGATATTGTTTTGTTAAACACTTTGAGCTAAAGAAAACATTTTTGTTCAGGCCTAGTTGCCCATGCAGAGTTGAACACAGAGAACTAGAATTTAGCAGAAAAAAAATATTCCACCATAGAACAGCAAAGTAGCCTCCTTTTCACATTCAAAACCTGATTTAATGAGATATGGGGTTCTTTTTGAAAGCACTGCTACTTTCACATACCTATGACATCATAAACCTATGACAAACTATGCACTCTTAAATTTGGTTCAAATTTTAATTATGAAAATATTCTAAAGAGGAGACACCCAATCCAACTTCTTCCTTTTATATGTTAGGAAGGTTACTAAAAAAACTGGCATTGGGGGGCGGAGCAAGATGGCAGAGGAGTAGGAGACCTGGATTTCGTCTCCTCTCAGGAATTCAGCTGGAGAAGGATCAAACCATTCTGAACACCTACAAACTCAACAGCAGATCGAAGAAAAGAAGAGCAACAACTCTCTCATCAGAAAAGCGACCACTTTCTGGAAGGTAGGACGTGCGGAGAAGTGAATCCGAGGCGATATTCGGGAGGATAGACGGCGGGGGAGGGGCCTCCATCAGCGGCTTCTGGCAAGTGATAGAGATGAGGAGCACAAAATCGGAACTTTTAGAAGTCGCCTCCACTGAGGGACGTCACTCCGGTGGCTAAGCGGGCGGTGGAACCCTCATGGGACAGTGTGCTCTCAGGACCCTCGGGGTCACAGAAAGACCGGGGGTGCCTGAGTGCGACAGAGCTCCCAGGTATGGGAGCGGGGAAGCCGGTGGCAGAGACGGAGCTCAGGCGCGGGCTCTCAGCTCGGGGTGGTTATAAACCGTGATGAGGGGCACAGTCGGGCCACTGCTCCTCCAGCAGGGACCCAACAAGCGGCAGATCCGGGGAGACTCACCTTCCTCCCCCGGGAGGAGCCGCGCGGGAGTGCGCCACAGGGATCTGCTGGGTTTGGAGACTCCACCCGGGGTCGGGTGCCAGAGATAGAAACGCTCGGTCACAGGCCAGGTGAGCACAGAGTGTGGCCGGAGACCGGGGATGCGGGAGTGACTGACGGCTTTTCTCTGGGGGCTCACTGAGGAGCGGGGCGCCAAGTTCTCGGCTCCTCCGGGGTGGAGATTGGGAGGCCGCCATTTTCACTCTCGGCATCCAAAGCTGTACGGGGAGCTTGCTGGGAACAAAAGCTCCCGAGAGCAAACCTGAGCAGATTACTTAGCCCGGACCGGGCAAGGGCGGGGCAAATCTGCCTCCGGCAAAGACATTTGGGAACCACGGCAAAAGGCCCCTCCCCCAGAAGATCACTGAGAACAGCCAGCCAAGACCAAGTTTACTGATCAATGAGAACGGCAGAACTCTAGCGCTAGGGGAATACTGCACATAGAACTCATGGCTTTTTTACCATGATTCTGTAGTCTTTCAAAGTTAATTTTTTTTAAACTGTCTTTTTTTTGAATTTTTCTTTTTCCCTTTTTCAACTAAGATCTTATTAATCCCTTTTTTAAAAAACATTTTTCATTTTTCATTTTCATATTCTATCCCTTCATGGTAGTTACCCATATTTTTGGCATATATGTATAAGTTGTTCTCTCCTTAAAATTTGGAGATAGTTTCTTCTAACAGATCAAAATATACCCTAAATCTCTAGTGTATGGTTTTTTTTCTACTCCCCTTCCTGATCACATTCTCTCCCTTTTTTTTTCTCTTTTTTTTATTAAATCCTCTTCTTTCTTTTTTCAAACAACTTATCAATTCCTTTTATAAAATTTCTTATAATTTTCATCTTTACATTCATATTCCATCCCTTCATCATATCAACCCTAATTTTTGTACATATATAAGTTTTTCTTTCTTTAAAAGTTTGGGAGGCACTTTCTTCTAACAGACCAAAATATACCCAATATCTAGTGTGTGGCACTGACCTATGTACCAGCCTGATCATATTTGATCATAATCTTTTTTTGTTTTCTTCTGTTTTTGATTGTTTTTATCTTTATATTTTTCTTTTTCTTTTTTCTCTCTTTCCCTTTCTTTTCCCCCTGCTTGAAGTCTTTCCTGATTTGTTTAGAGTATATTTTCTGGGGACGCTGTTACCCTGTTAGCATTTTGTTCTCTCATTAATCTATTCTCCTCTGGACAAAATGACAAGATGGAAAAAATCACCTCAACAAAAAGAACAAGAGGTAGTACCGACTGCCAGGGATCTACTCAATACGGACATTAGTACGATGTCAGATCTAGACTTCAGAATCATCACTTTAAAGATACTAGCTGGGCTTGAAAAAAATATGGAAATTATTAGAGAAACCCTTTCTGGAGAAGTAAAAGAACTAAAATCTAACCAAGTCGAAATCAATAAGGCTTTTAATAAGGTGCAATGAAATATGGGGGCGCTAACTGCTAGGATAAATGAGGCAGAAGAAAGAATCAGTGATATAGAAGACCAAATGACGGAAAATAAAGAAGCTGAGAAAAAGAGATAAGCAACTACTGGATCACGAGGGCAGAATTCGAGAGATAAGCAATACCATAAAATGAAACAACATTAGAATAATTGGGATCCCAGAAGAAGAAGAAAGAGAGACAGGAGCAGAAGGTATATTGCAGCAAATTATAGCAGAGAACTTCCCTAATTTGGGGAAGGAAACAAGCATCAAAATCCAGGAAGCACAGAGAACCCCTCTCAAAATCAATGAAAATAGGTCAACACCCTGACATCTAATAGTAAAACTTACGAGTCTCAGAGACAAAGAGAAAATCCTGAAAGCAGCTTGGGAGAAGAGATATGTAAACTACAATGGTAGAAACATTAGATTGGCAACAGACCTATCCACAGAGACCTGGCAGGCCAGAAAGGACTGGCAGGATAGATTCAGAGCACTAAATGAGAAAAATATGCAGCCAAGAATACTCTATCCAGCTAGGCTGTCATTGAAAATAGAAGGAGAAATAAAAAGCTTCCAGGACAAACAAAAACTAAAGGAAATTGCAAACACAAAACCAGCCCTAAAAGAAATATTGAAAGGGGTCCTCTAAGCAAAGAGAGAGCCTAAAAGCAACATAGACCAGAAAGGAACACAGACAATATACAGTAACAGAAACCTTACAGGCAATACAAAGGCACTAAATTCCTAACTTTCAATAGTTACCCTGAATGTAAATGGGCTAAATGCCCCAATCAAAAGACACAGGCTATCAGACTGGATTAAAAAACAATACCCATCCATATGCTGTCTGCAAGAGACTCATTTTAGACCCAAAGACACACCCAGATTGAAAGTGAGGGGGAAGAAAGCCATTTACCATGCTAATGGACACCAAAAGAAAGCTGGGGTGGCAATCCTTGTATCAGACAAATTAGATTTTAAACAAAAGACTGTAATAAGAGATGAGGAGGGACATTATATCCTACTTAAAGGGTCTATCTAACAAGAAGATCTAACAATTGTAAATATCTATGCCCCTAACATGGGAGCAGCCAATTATATAAGGCAAAGAATAACAAAAGCAAAGAAACACATTGACAACAATACAATAATAGTGGGGGACTTTAACACCCACTCACTGAAATGGACAGATCATCTAAGCAAAAGATCAACAAGGAAATAAAGAGTTTAAATGACACACTGGACCAAATGGACTTCACAGACATATTCAGAACATTCCATCCCAAAGGAACGGACTACACATTCTTATCTCGTGCCCATGGAACATTCTCCAGAATAGATCACATCCTAGGTCATAGATCAGGTCTCAACTGGTACCAAAAGACTGGGATCATTCCCTGCCTATTTTCAAACCACAATGCTTTGAAACTAGAACTCAATCACAAGAGGAAAGTCGGAAAGAACTCAAATACATGGAGGCTAAAGAGCATCCTACTAAAGAATGAATGGGTCAACCAGAAAATTAAAGAATTAAAAAAACTCGTGGAAACCAATGAAAATGAAAACACAACTATTCAAAATCTTTGGGATGTAGCAAAGGCAGTCCTAAGAGGAAAGTATATAGCAATACAAGCCTTTCTCAAGAAACAAGAAAGGTCTCAAGTACACAACCTAACCCTACACCTAAAGGAGCTGGAGAAAGAACAGCGAATAAGCCTAAACCCAGCAGAAGAAGAGAAATAATAAAGATCAGAGCAGAAATCAATGAAATAGAAACTAAAAGGACAGTAGAGCAGATCAACAAAACTAGGAGCTGGTTCTTTGAAAGAATTAACAACATTGATAAACCCCTGGCCAGACTGATCAAAAAGAAAAGAGAAATGACCCAAATCAACAAAATCATGAATGAAAGAGGAGAGATCACAACCAACACCAAAGAAATACAAACAATTATAAGAACATATTATCAGCAACTCTATGCCAGCAAATTAGATAACCTGGAAGAAATGGATGCATTCCTAGAGATGTGTCAACTACCAAAACTGAACCAGGAAGAAATAGAAAACCTGAACAGAACTATAACCATTAAGGAAATTGAAGCAGTCATCAAAATTCTCCCAACAAACAAAAGCCCAGGGCCAGATGGCTCCCCAGGGGAATTCTACCAAACATTTAAAGAAGAATTAATACCTATTCTTCTGAAACTGTTCCAAAAAATAGAAATGGAAGGAAAATTTCCAAACTCGTTTTAGGAGGCCACCATTACCTTGATCCCCAAACCAGACAAAGACCCCATCAAAAAGGAGAATTACAGACCAATATCCCTGATGAACATGGATGCAAAAATTCTCACCCAAATACTAGCCAAATAGGATCCAACAGGACATTAAAAGGATTATTCACCATGACCAAGTGGGCTTTATCCCTGGGCTGCAAGTTTGGTTCAACATCCGCAAATCAATCAACGTGATACAATACATTAACAAAAGAAAGAACAAGAATCATATGATCCTCTCAATAGATGCAGAAAAAGCATTTGACAAAGTACAGCATCCTTGATCAAAACTCCTCAGAGTATAGGCATAGAGGGTACATACCTCAATATCATAAAAGCCATCTATGAAAAACCCACAGCGAATATCATTCTCAATGGGGAAAAACTGAGAGCTTTCCCCCTAAGGTCAGGACCGCGGGAGGGATGTCCACTATCACCACTGCTATTCAACATAGTATTAGAAGTCCTAGCCACAGCAATCAGACAACAAAAAGAAATAAAAGGCATCCAAATCGGCAAAGAACAAGTCAAACTCTCACTCTTTGCAGATGATAGGATACTTTTTTTGCTGCTATAAACATCTAAAGACTCCACCCCAAAACTGCTAGAACTCATACAGGAATTCAGTAAAGTGGCAGGATATAAAATCAATGCACAGAAATCAGTGGCATTTCTATACACCAACAACAATACAGAAGAAAGAGAAATTAAGGAGTCGATCCCATTTACAATTGCACCCAAAACCTTAAGATACCTAGGAATAAATCTAAGCAAAGTGGCAAAAAATCTGTACTCAGAAAACTAGAAAATACTCATGAAAGAAATTGAGGAAGACACAAAGAAATGGAAAAACGTTCCATGCTCATGGACTGGAAGAACAAATATTGTGAAGATGTCAATGCTACCTAGAGCAATCTACACATTCAATGCAATCCCCATCAAAATACCATCCACTTTTTTCAAAGAAATGGAACAAATCATCCTAAAATTTGTATGGAACCAGCAAAGACCCCGAATAGCCAGAGGAATGTTGAAAAAGAAAAGCAAAGCTGGCGGCATCCCAATTCCGGACTTCCAGATCTATTACAAAGCTGTCATCATCAAGACAGCATGGTACTGGCACAAAAACAGACACATAGATCAAACGAACAGAATAGAGAGCCCAGAAATGGACCCTCAACCCTATGGTCAACTAATCTTCGACAAAGCAGGAAAGAATGTCCAATGAACAAAGACAGTCTCGTCAACAGATGGTGTTGGGAAAATTCGATAACTGCATTCAGAAGAATGAAACTGGACCATTTCCTTACACCACACACAAGAACTGACTCAAAATGGTTGAAAGACCTCAATGTGAGACAGGAGTCCATCAAAATCCTAAAGGAGAACACAGGCAGCAAACTCTTCGACCTCAGCTGCAGCAACCTCTTCCTAGAAACATCGCCAAAGGCAAGGGAAGCAAGGGCAAAAATGAACTATTGGGACTTCATCAAGAAAAAAAGCTTTTGCAAAGCAAAGGAAACAGTCAACAAAACCAAAAGACAAGTGACAGAATGGGAGAAGATATTTGCAAATGACATATCAGATAAAGGGCTAGTATCCAAAATCTATAAAGAACTTATCAAACTCAACACCCAAAGAACAAATGATCCAATCAAGAAATGGTCAGAAGACATGAACAGACATTTTTCCAAAGAAGACATCCAAATGGCCAACAGACACATGAAAAAGTGCTCAACATCGCTCGGCATCAGGGAAATCCAAATCAAAACCTCAATGAGATACCACCTCACACCAGTCCGAATGGCTAAAATGAACAAGTCAGGAAATGACAGATGTTGGTGGGGATGCAGAGAAAGGGGAACCCTCCTACACTGTTGGTGGGAATGCAAGCTGGTGCAGCCACTCTAGAAAACAGTATGGAGGTTCCTCAAAAAGTTGAAAATAGAGCTACGCTATGAAACAGCAATTGCACTACTGGGTATTTACCCCAAAGACACAAATGTAGGGATCTGAAGGGGTACATGCACCCCGATGTTTATAGCAGCAATGTCCACAATAGCCAAAGTGTGGAAAGAGCCAAGATGTCCATTGACAGATAAATGGATAAAGAAGGAGTGGTATATATATACAATGGAATATTATGCAGCCATCAAAAGGAATGAGATCTTGCCATTTGCAACGACGTGGATGGAACTGGAGGGTATTATGTTGAGTGAAATAAGTCAAACAGAGAAAGACATGTATCATATGACCTCACTGATAGGAGGAATTCTTAATCTCAGGAAACAAACTGAGGGTTGCTGGAGTGGGGGGTAGGGTGGGAGGGATGGGGTGACTGGGTGATAGACACTGGGGAGGGTATGTGCTCTGGTAAGCGCTGTGAATTGTGCAAGACTGTTGAATTTCAGATGTGTACCTCTGAAACAAATAATGTAATATATGTTAAGAAAAAAAAAAAAGAAGATAGCAGGAGGGGAAGAATGAAGGGGGGGAATTGGAGGGGGAGATGAACCATGAGAGACTATGGACTCTGAAAAACAAACTGAGGGTTCTAGAGGGGTGGGGGGGAGGATGGGTTAGCCTGGTGATGGGTATTAAAGAGGGCACGTTCTGCATGGAGCACTGGGTGTTACGCACAGACAATGAATCATGAACACTACATCTAAAACTAATGATGTAATGTATGGTGATTAACATAACAATAAAAAACCAAAACCAAAACAAAACAAAAAAACTGGCATTAGGAAATTTTATAAAATTGTTGTGATTAATAAGCATAAATGTACATAAATCTCAATTTTAAGAATCATTATCATCAAAATGAATCTTTAAAGGTATTTCTTACTTTATGCTGCATAGGTGCTCCTGACAAATAAAGCAATCAATTATTAGATAAATATTAAATCGGTGGCACAGAGGTGCTGTCTTCCAAAGTGAGGAAAAGCAGTGATTTGGGATACACGATGAAGGTAGGAATCAAGTTGGACTTTGGAGGATAAATAGGTTTTGATACAGTGAATAAGGAAATACATTCTGGAAAAGCTGGGGCAAGGGAGTCATAACTACATACTATGGAAAGAAGAAGCATGGTATATTTGCGAATCAGTGGAACGAGAGATGAACAGGGATTACTGGAGGCATTTAGGGGGAAAAAAAGACTGAATACAGAGATTGAGGTCAATCATGGCAGCATTTGAAATCCAGACACAGGAGTTTGAATCTGATATAGTGAGGGAGTTAAATGTTGAGGGGCACCTGGGTGGCTCAGTCGATTAAGCGTCTGGCTCTTGATTTCCGTTCAGGTCATGGTCTCAGGGCTCTCGAATTGAGCCCTGCATCAGGCTCTGCTTAGCGGGGAGTCTACTCCCCTCTCCCACTCCTCCCCTCCCCCATCCCCACTCCTGCTCACTCGCTCTCTCTTTCTAAAATAAATAAATAAATCTTAAAAAAAAAAAAAGTTAAATGTTGAAAGTGGCTGTAGGTTAGAAGTTTCATGGATGGATTGCTAGGAAGAAAGGAAGAAGGTAAGTCTTGGGGAGGGCAATGGCCTTAATGTAGCATGAGACAAAGAGAGGAAGGTCTGGTCTAGGATTATAGCACCCTTCCTGGACAGGTGGAGGGATGGAAAGGCTCCTGCTTGCAGGGTGTTGCCCGGAAGACTGGAGCAGCAAGGGCTTAAAAATCATGGCCCATCCTGCAGCACAATTTCCCTCTTATCATGGCTGTGTTTATGCATACTGTATTAAATACCTAACATATGCACTAAGATATGCAAGTAACCTTCACATGGGTGTGCAAATGGGCCCCTGTTTGAAAGATGTCTCTTAACAATCCCCATTTACCAAGTTTGTCATATGTCTTTCATATGGATCTAAGGGCATCCAACAGCTGTGAAAAGCTCTTTATATTAAACACTCATAAAAGCAAATAGCACAGCAAGATAAACATATTAGAAAGGCTAGACAAATGTGGGTGCTCACAGAGTCATAGGAAAGATCAAGAACTCACTGTTCTGTTTTCCTCTGGGTTTAAAGAAATGAGTAAAATTAGATTGTTACAATGATATTAAGATCAATATATATTTCTGTCCCTAAACTTATAAAGAAAGCACAGAAATCTAATGAAATAACATAAAGCTTTTCACTAAGTATAAAATATTTTTAAAAATATATGTCCACTCTTAGCCAAAATATTTCCTCGAATAACAAGTCCTGTATAGTTTAATTATTTAAGAATACTTTATAACTGACATACCATATTCACAGAAGATAAGATTTGAAAATAAACCCAAAGTGGTCAAGTAAATTAATGTTTCGAAAGTGCTCAAAAATCTGGGTCTCTAACTTTAAAACTAATATTTGCAATCTTTTCATTGCAATTACTTGCAAAACTATTTAATTTCTTAGAAAACCCTCACTTGTAGCAGTAACTCAAAATCAAACATTAGTGACCCTCCAAGTTATTAAAAAATTTTAATTAAAGACCAAATCCAAGGTTTTACAATATTAGGATAGTAACAAAAAGAGCTGCTTTGTGAAATAACAGAAAATACATATATTGGTCTCTGCCACTGGTCCCTGGCACAGTGCTCCTACAACCTTTCTAATTTCCTAAGCCATCAGAACACTAAGAATATCTTTGTTTCTAATATTTAGTCTTTGGCCTTGGTTCCTGACACAGAATTCTTAAATCCTTTATAATTTTCTGGATGATGGGGTGTCTTTTGTTCTAATGAGGCAAATCTTGGTGGGTTCCTGGATGGCTTTGGGCTGGTTACCAAAGAAACCATGATTAGAAGCTTGAAATTCACCACCCCACACCCCCATCCTCCAAGAAGGGAAGAAAGACTGGAGACTGAATTAATAATTCATCATACCTACGTGATGAAACCTCCATAAAAATCCCCAGAGCATGGGGTTTGGAGAGCTTCCAGCATGGTGAACAGATGGAGGTTCTGGGGAGATGGTGTACCCAGAGAAGGCACAGGAGCTCCACATCCCTTTCCTACAATCCTGCCTATGCATCCCTTCCATCTGGATGTTCATCTGTATCCTTTATTATCTAATAAACCAGTAAACACAAGTACATAGTTCCCTGAGTTTTCTGAGTCATTCTAACAAATTATGGAACCCAAGGAGGGGGTCTTGGGAACCCTGATTTATATAGCCAGTAGGTCAGGACAGGTGACAATCTGAGACTTATAATTGGCATCTGAAGAGTGGACTGTCTTGTGGGACTGAGTCCTTCAACCTATATGAATTGAATTGTAAGACACCCAGCTTGGTGTCGGAGAATGACTTGATGTGTGGAAACCCCACATCTGGTGTCAGAAGTGAAGCAAAGGGCAGTAGTTATATGAGGGTAAAGGAAAGCAGGGAGAGTGTTTTTTCCAACTTATGCTTATTTTCCAAAAAAAGAAAGACAAATCTTAATTATGCTCCACAAATTCTCTATCTATAATCATGATCTAGTATTATGCCTGTGAAGAAAGGATATTAAAAGAAATGTGAAATTTCAAAAATTTTAGTGCCCAAGAAAGATAATGGGAGTATAACTGATTAAAGTAATAATGGAAGTTTCAGAAATACTGAGACCTGATTTTTTAATAAGGAAGCTGAGAAATACCATCATAATTTTCATTAAATTTTTGATAACAGTAGACATTTCATTATGGGCTATAAAAACCAATGTGTCGAACTATGCACTAACTTGCAACCTGCTGATAGCAGACCCCTCATAAAGTTGGTTTATTATACCAGAAATGTTCTAATAAACATAATCATATTCTACAAATCAAGCAATTTTGTGTGCTAACTTCCATCAGCTCAGAAGAATAATAATGGCTAAAGCAAATGAGGGAATGAAGGCACTGTTTTTTGCCCTCTGTAGAATAACAGGATCTAAGAGATTCAAAGCCCCATGTAAGCATTTACTTATTCCTCAGAAATCTTTTCTGGTTACAGAGCTTTATAATCTTCCCTTAATTTTGTCCTATAGGCCTTTCTGTTCTTCCTCCTTCACCATTTTCTAGACCCTCTGACTTTCATTTCATTTTACATGGAGGCTCCATAACAACTTCATTTGCCGGCTTTTAAATTATTTTGATAAAGTGTATGATATTATACAGTTATTACAACTAGGACCGCAAGAAACATTACCAGATCGATATCACCATCTCCCATTAAACGGCGATTCAATGTGTCAGTAATTTCCTTTCATTGCACTTGAAATCCTAAAATACCCAAGATCTTTTTTATTATGTCCTCTACAATCCCTGCAGGCTCAGAATGTTACAGAATCTGGCAGCTGTGGGTGGGGGATGAGCTGGGAGGGAGATGAAGGAGAAGGTCTTAATAGGACTGCTACAAAGATGTTGAAGTAATTTTATTTTTCCCCAAAAGCTGAAATGATTTCAAAGGCAGAAGATACAAGTTCTCTATAAACAAATAAAACACAATAAAGAGCATAAAATACACGAGGTAAATGTAGGTAGTATATAATTTGGGAAAACACAACATTGGACATCAGACTCAGGACTTCACAGATACTATTGTTTGGGATGGGATTTATTTAAGTAAAACAGAGGATCAATTTAAAAAAAAAAATATATATATATATATGTATATGATAAGTAGTGGTACAGGGGGTACCAAGCAATGGCATGTCAATAGAAGGTGAGGTGTGAAAATGTGATGAACCTGTGGGGTGGGCTGGTTTCCCTGTGACAAACAACACTGGACAAGTTGCAGGTCAGATCCCCATCTGGCAGTCACAGAGCAGGTTTGCAGAGGAATGGTTTATTTGGCTCAACAGACCCTACTTTTACAAAAGGTCTAGCAGGCTTCCTTGGCAATCCTTTTCTTAATAAGGTTGTCCAAGGTCATGGACTAGAACAGAAGTGAAGGAGGCCTAGGGATAACCCTTTCTTTCACATTTCAGTCATTTGGAGCACATTATCCAACCCCACAGGACTTGTGCGCCTCAAATAACCTGTCTTCCATGTAGTCCCCCTCTTCATTCTCTCCTACCCCCCATCCTACATGTGATATCACATCTCCCCACCCCTTAAACACTCACTGCCTTGTGCTTCTTTCTTTCTTCTGGCCTAAATTAGATTCTGCCTCTTATGTTGGTTATTTTCATATTTATTAATTAAGAGCTCCTTGAGCACATGGTCCATGTCTCATCCATCTTCCCAATCACTATCACCACCACTACTGAGTAACTCACAAAACATCACACGTGTATTAGGGACTCAGACGGTAGTTTAGTCATGCCACGGGAATGCGAACTTTATGCTGAAACAGAGAATCCTTAACTAGAAAGTTGGCACAGACTTACCTGCCAGATTTCTATGCTGCTTGGTGATCTGCAACCAGGTGGATCTCCCACTGAAGCAAAGCACAATGAACAATAGCAACTTCACCGCCAATTTCCCCTCCAATGCCTTTTCAGTGGCTTCACTGCTCCTTCCCATCATCACTTCCACATCTGGCATGTGCAGGAATTTAGAACATCAATAAAAGAGCTCTCTTTGATGAATAAGCCACAGATTTTTCCTTCTGCAACCCCAGTGAAGTAAGGTGGAGGACAATGACTGCTCAGGAGAGCTGATCTAAATCGTCATACAGCCACATAACGAAACAGATGCATTCTCGTGGTAAACCGCTCCCAACCCAAGAGAGAAGTAAAAGGAATCAGTGTACACTTCTTCCAAGAGTTGTCACTCATGGGTTAAAAAATGGGACAACAGTTTTTCAACACACATAAAGTAAATCTACTTCCAAAATGGGTACCTAGAGGAAGAGAGAAAAAGCCAAGTTACATTAAAAAGATTAATGAGATCTGGCAAAATAGTTTCTTCAGATGAATGGAGCAAATCCAATTCACTCAGCCCAGCATATCAAAGGGAACTGTTAACTCTCTCTTTAAAGGATAAATCAAAAGAGCTATAAAAACAAAGAGGCAAACACAGTCAACCAGTGTTTATTGAGCAGCTACTGTGCCAAGCACTGTTCTGGGCCCTGAGGGTACAGCAGTGAATACAACAGACATATTCCCTGCCCCCAAGGACAGGAAGTTCTTGTGATAAAAGATAGAGGGACGCCTAGGTGGCTCAGATGGTTAAGCGTCTGCCTTCGGCTCAGGTCATGATCCCAGGGTACTGGGATCCAGCCCCACATCCGGCTCCCTGCACAGTGGGGGGCCTGCTTCTCCCCCTCCCTCTGCTTCTCCCCCTGCTCATATTCTCTCTCTCTCTCTCTCTGTATCTCTGTGTCTTGAATGAATAAATAAAAAAAAAAGAAAGAGTAGAATACCTAAACATGATCATTTAAAGTATTGAAATGTACATGAAGAAAAGGAAATAGGACCATCCTAAGGACAAAGAAGTAGAAGCATCAGCAGAGACAAAGGTCATGAGGTAGGACATTTGGGAGGTTTAAGGTTCAGACAGAAGACCAGTGTGTCACAGTAACCAAAGGGACAGTGGAGGGAGATGAAATCAGAGAGATCAACAGAGACCAAGTCACGTGGAACCTTGAGGCTATGGGAAGGAGTTTAAATTTTAGACTACAAGGAGCCACCGGAAGGCCTGAAGGAAGAAAGTGGTATGGCCTGATAAGCATGGCTCAGGGTGGAAGATGGACTATAAAAGTACAAGACTGGAGGCAGGTAGTCCATGCCGGGACTGGAGCCACTGCAACCGCCCAGGAGAGAGACACATATGGCTTGAACAAGGCTTGTCACAACAGAGATGGTGAGCAGTGGTTACATTTGCGATATAGTTTGGAAGTAAAAACAGACAGGACTTGTTAATGTGTTAGATATGGGAAATAATGAAAAGAGAGGAATTGAGGATGACACCTAGTGTTTTAGCCTGAGAGACTGGGTGGATGGTGGTGCCATTTATGAAGATTGGAAAGATGAGTGAAAGCGGGTTTCAGGATGGTGATGGAAAGAACATTAGTTCTCCTTAGACATGTGTGTATATGATACCCCTTAGACATCCAATTGGAGGTCAATTGGATATATAAACTTAAGAGTAATTAACCTATAGATGGTATCAAAACCAATGGACTAAATGATATCAGTAGAGGTAAGGAAAGAGAATGTAGACAAAGAGAGAAGAGGATCCAAGTTCAAGCCCTGAGATACCCTCAATATTTACAGGTGGGTAGGAGGGTCAATAAAGAACAGAATAAAGGCCTCCTCAGAATGGCCAGTAAGATGGAAGGAAAACCAGGGCAGGATAAAGTAACTGAAGATGAAAAATCAAAGTGTTTCAAGATGAAAAAAGTGGTCATCTATACCAAATGCTGCTGAGAAATCTCATTCCTCTGGCAGCTTAGAATCAACAAGATGTCATCAATTACCTGGAGAAAAAGCCTTAATGGAGAAAAAAGTGGCCACAGCCAAAGTAGTAAGTGAACATCTTATTCCTCAGATGGCTCCACCATCAATTATTTCTGAAGCGTCCAAACCAATAATAACTTAACGCATGTTAAAAGAAGTGGACTTTGGGGCACCTGGGTGGCTCAGTCGGTTGGGTGTCTGCCCTCGGCTGGGGTGGTGATCCTGGGGTCCTGGGCTTAAGCCCCTCCACAAGCTCCATGGGGGGCTCCCTGCTTGGCGGGGAGCCTGCTTCTTTCTCTGCCCCTCCCCCTTCCCCTGCTTGTGCTCTCTTGCACTCTCTCTCTCTCAAATAAATAAATGAAATCTTAAAAAAAAAAAAGAAGAAGAAGAAGAAGTGGACTTCAACAGGTAGCAAGAAGGTGAATTCTCCAGTGGCATTAGAGAATGTAGGGTAGAACACTTCCTGAAGCCCAGCTTCCCTGCTGAGTTGCCAAATGCGAGGGGGGTGTGGGGCACAGTGAGTACGCTGGAGTCAAGAGAACAGAGTTCATTCATGGGGGTTTTTTCTGAAAATCATCTTCTCCATTGCTGATATGATGATACTCAACACTAAGTGCCCTTGATATACACATGAATTAGGAAGAAGGTGGGTAAATATTTCATTACCCAAGAGGGCTTGGTACTCTGCATGGGCCCAGTGCTGCTATCCCTCCTCTTACCATCACTTCTAACAAGAAATCCACTTCATCTAGTTCCCATCCTCTGACTTCACGCCATGGGCTCTTCTGACAAATAACCCAAAGATTAACTGAAGAGCACCAAGTTCTGTTTGTTCAAATGATATGTCCCAGATTCATGTTTTCGTGGCATGTGGATAAAATCAAGAAAACGAAAATACATCAAGGGGGGGGCGCCTGGGTGGCTCAGTCGTTAAGCGTCTGCCTTCGGCTCAGGTCATGATCCCAGGGTCCTGGGATCGAGCCCCGCATCGGGCTCCCTGCTCTGCAGGAAACCTGCTTCTCCCTCTTCTACTCCCCCTGCTTGTGTTCCCTCTCTCACTGTGTCTTTCTCTGTCAAATAAATAAATAAAATCTTTAAAAAAAAAAAAAAAAAAGAAAATACATCAAGGGGATAATTTCCACTCTCATCTAAATATTCTGTGAAAAGAACCAGGAGGGTCTTACCCAGTACACACATGCCTAGAGATCCGAACACAGACCAAAATGACTTGAATTCAGGGCACCTCGGCGTGGATGGGGGCTAACCGGCTAGGCGAAAGAGGGTTTCTCGCTCATTAAGACCACACATCTCTCAACTCCCGCGGCCCTTCTGGAATCTGTCAACATTGCGAGTCCCATCATAACGATAAGGAAATGTTTTTAACTTAACTTATGACCTTCAGTCTAATGAATCCTCTAATTCTACCCATTCAAACTGTTGAATAATTCAACAGTGTTCTGACCCAAGGCAATTTAAGATATGGTGGTATTTTTGCTGTGAGATGAAGAGGAAAAAAGAGCTGATTCTGCTTCCTGTTCCAGCTCATCATGTTAAAAACACCTGAATATAACCATTTTTTAATTTTTCCCATGCAGAGTAAAAGGCTGAAGTGGAAAAAAAAATAATGGTTTCAAACCACAGTCTCTCTTTACTGTAACCAAAATCTCCCTTAAAAACATCTTCTCTTTCTTCTCCACTCCTCCCCCTTCCTTAAAAGGAAGAAAATTGTAAGCTGGAACACTATTCACCAAGGGGTATAGTTTGTGCATGTTTCTAAATGCCAGAAGTTTCTGAAGCCAAGGGTAACTTATATTTTAGTCAATTCTCTACGAATGCCTGGGGAAATATGTAACACATTAATCAGGGTAACCGCAATTGCATACTTACCATCTGAACAGAAAAGAAATATACACAGAAGAGTGACCAGAAATTAAAATTGAGTTAGTGATGGGTCTGAAAGTTCAATTAGCTTCTATGCAAAGAACAAAACTTTTTTACAAAGGGGAGAGGGAATTGTGAAATTATAGTCTCAAGGAAAATCATTTTTACTTTTTAAGAAATCAAGAAAAGGAATGCTATATGAATCTCTTTTACAACTGGCATGTATCTTCAAACTCTTCCAAGTTAAGTAGTATGATGTATTGAAAAGATCACTGCTTAGGGGAGTAAGAGACCTAGGTTCTAGTCCCTTCTCTTTATCACTAACTAGCCGAATGGCCTTAACTTGGGTAGTAGAAAGAGCATGAGCATTGGCACTAGACAGATCCAAATTTAAAAACTCACCTCTGCCTGGTGCTATGTTTCCCTGAGTAAGCTCCTTAACCTCTCTGAATATCAGTTTCCCCACATGTGAAATGGGGCTAATAGCTATCACTCGGGCCTAGGATTAAATAAGTTAATGATCTGAGGGTGATGAGCACAGAGCATGTACCAGGATTTCTTCCTCTTTCCTTTCTTTCTCTGAACTGATTACTGTGTGTGTGGGGTGTGTGTGTGTGTGTGTGTCTGTTTTTAATGAAGGATTTAGGGCAGATAACTAAACTCCCTTTATACTCTAAAAGCCTGTAATGGAAGTAATGTACACTGAGGGAAGAACCTCAACCTTCAGTTATCTAAGCAACTGCAGAAAGTGCTACCTCATTGAATCTGAAGACCCAGCTCCCCAGATCCTAACAAATAAATGTTCACATATGTCATTCTGCAAAGGACATATGCACGTGCAGTTCTAGAAAGGATTTTCACAGACCCGGATTACTTAAGAATTTTAGGATGCTGGCCTAAAAAAGGAATATCTCCAAACAAGTCATGTTAAGCAATGGCTTCTGTTGAGAAGTGTCAGAATTAAACATGACTTTTTTACTTTCTTTTAATATACTTCTAGGTAAAACTATGTTTTAGCCACTTAATCAGAAGATATAAAAAATGGACAGCAGGTGAGAGGTTCAACTGATAGATCTATTCCTTTGGGATCATTTCCCATAACCATCACTGCTTTTTTCCATACGTTCAAACGCTTTGGTTGTTCATTCCTAAAAGCAATTGGTTCCCAAGCTGCCCCTCTCAGCCCAGGGACCCTCTCCCAAACTCTGTGCGCCTTCCAAGCTGCTGAGAAGACCTCCAGCTCTGTTCCCCTGCCCTCAGTCAAAACAAATCTACCATTTCTTCTCATACTTAAGGTTAACTCAGTAGAACTAATTAACTAATTAGATTTCTGGTAGGAGATTTCAGCATTTACGTAGAAATTCTTCACAAACATGGAGGGATGTCCCTACGATGACAATCTGTACACTGTTTTCATCTTTGAGAAGTACAGGTGCATACAAAAAAAATGAATTTGCTTTCTGTCCCATTTCTTCCTTCCTGAATAACAAATAATATGATAAACTCACAGATGCCAAGTAGATTTCTTTTCCAGTAAATGTTTTCCATAAACAAGTTGGTATAAAGAGTCGGCATGTGGGAATTGAGGGAGCAGTGGTGGGTGACAGGCATGGCAGTATCAGGCAGCCTTTCTACACCCGAGCAGGGCTGGGGCAAAGTCCAACGTTCTCGCAGCAGGTTTCCACCAGCCCGGGGCAGCACGCAGACACATGCCATTTGCTCACAGAATACCAGTCTGTGGGCAATGTGCCAACATTAACAGAGAACTATGAACACGAATCACAGAGAATGAAAATCATCAGGTAGAATCAAGATGAGGTGCCCAAAATGCATACCCAGAGTTTCAAATGGTGTCTCCATAAAACTTCTGGCAAAGAACCACTCAACAAATAGAAGATACATTCCCTCTATGAAACAGAAACAAGGTAAGTCTTGAAGAACAATTCAGGCTGTCCTAGAGGGTGGGCAAAAATGGTTCTTTTAGCCACAACCACCAGACAGAGCTGAGGTCGTTGGCGTGGAAAGGGACATACGTATCCCCAAGGCAAAAAGTTGTACTACATTCCCTAATATAAAATATACCCACTAGAGTTAATAAAGAAGTGAAAGCACCCTAGTTTGTACTTAATTTTCTGACACAGACAGTGATAAAGGCCTAAAAGTACCGATCAACCAAGGCCACACAGCTCAATATGCCTCCCTAATGACATTTTAACAAGGAGGATTTGTACGTGTCAAACAGGGAATAAATAGCACTTTGGGTCTGAAGACACTTCTTTAGCTCCTGCCCATACTAATGAGAAAATACAGTTTCAAGGATATTTGGACATAATTTTTCATTGTGAGACCAGGTTCCCAAACTAGAGAATGAAATAAACAGCATGAATTGCTCAGGGAGCTACTTTGATGAATCTTGAAAAGAAATGTAGCTTATTTATGACCCCTTTCTCTTAATGAAAACTTGTCGGTATTTCTTTAAAAGAGACGTTTAGAACCTGAGATAAATCTCCTTCCAAGTTGAAGATTTGGCGGAGAAAATTACAAACCGTGTCTTATGTTTAATAATAAAAAGTAGTTATTGAAACCATAATTTCAGCTGTGACAACTGCTAAAGTTAATCCCAGAAAACAAGAAGAATTGATGGAGGGAAAGGGAAAGGAAGGAGGGAGGAGAGGGAAAGTGATGCTGGCACCTCCTGCCCTGCCCCCAACCTTAGCCATTCCCAGGGAAGCCTCCCAGGCACCAGAGGGGTTCCCCAGAGGTGGTGCACCCCTTGCCCTCTCTGATAAATCTCAGCACCAGGCTGTAATCTCCTGTTTACCCACCTCTCCTCCCCATGATACTGGGGCCCTATGAAGGCAGAGAAAAAGGTCCACCCCATTCCCCATTTTATCTGCAATGTCCAACACAGTGCCTGGTGCTCAGTCAATATGGGAGGGTGGAGAAAGAAGGAGAAAAAGAAGAGAGTGTAGTGGAGGGAGAGGATATATGAAAGCACAAGGCAGAGTTGTTTCTTTTTAATCTCTAACAATTTTTGTTGTTAGCCTGGTGGAGCAGAAGGCAGTTACGTTTTCCATCTTTCAAGTAAATATGGGGTTTCGGCTCCTGGACGACCCACAACTTGCTGAACCATCTATAGCTCTCTGATTCTTGAGCGGTCATCTTCACTCACACTGTGGTTCCCAAAGAAGTGCTGAATCCTCTTTACTCAAGGAGACTGAGGTTTCAAACCCAAGTTGAAATAAACACATGGTAATATCTGAATAATAACAGTAAAGAAAGATGTCTGATCTCTCTCCATAACTGCCCTTAAGATGTCAGCGTAGCCTAGCGACAGCCACACTGTGCACCAGGACAGCCACCAGGAGCTGGGAGTGAAAGGGAGAGAACTGCCCGACTCTGAAGAAGCACGGCTAGTGTCTTCCTCATATCTTTGCCTTTCTAACATGAAGTCAGAAAAGATAAATATAGGGGCACCTAGGTGGCTCAGTCATTAGGTGTCTGCCTTCGGCTTAGGTCATGATCTCAGGGTCCTGGGATCGAGCCCCGCATCGGGCTCCCTGCTCCGCGGGAAGCCTGCTTCTCCCTCTCCACTCCCCCTGCTTGTGTTCCCTCTCTCACTGTGTCTCTCTCTGTCAAATAAATAAATAATCTTAAAAAAAAAAAGAAAAGAAAAGATAAATATAAAATGCAAAGGTAAGCAATATTCAAGCTTCATGTGTTTATATTCTAAAAAGGAGAAATGAAAATATTTCTATTGTCATAGCAACCTGGATTTACCCACAGTACGTGTATGGTATGTGATAGCGGGCATGCTAAATTACTAGTTAAACTCCTTCTAAATGCACAGTTTGTTCTACAGGGCAAGCGACAGAGAGGATTTAAAACAACCCAAGATTGGTTTCTACAATTTAACCATTTCAAGACACATTTCACTTACACTATAGATGACCGTATTTGTGTTCTATTCCTAGGTGGAAACCAGTGCAGTAAGCCCCACTATCCTGAAACACGTACAACAAGAAAACAAGGCTTAGAAATAACTGTTGGCAAGGACATGGAGAAAAGAAAACCCTCCTGCACTCTTGGTGGGAATGTGAAGTGGTGCAGCCACTATGGGAAACAGCATGGTGGTTCCTCAAACAATTAAAGAGAACTGCCATGTGATCCAGCATTTCCACTTCTGGATATTTATGCAAAGAAAACAAAACAATAACTCCAAAAGATACATGCACCCCTATGTTCACTGCAGCATAATTTACAATAGCCAAGATATGGAAGTAACTTAAATGTCTATCAAGAGATGACTGGTTAGGGGTGCCTGGGGGGCACAGTTGGGTAAGCGTCCAACTCTTGGTTTCAGCTCAGGTCATGATGTCAGGGTTGTAAGATCGAGCTCCATGTCAGGCTCCCCACTCGGCACAGTGTCTGCAGGAGAATCTCTCTCTCCCTCTCCCTTTGCCCCTCCCACTCATGCTCACCCACTCTCTCTCTCTCCCCCCCCTCTAATTCTCTCAAATAAATAAATAAATCTTTTTGAAAAAGAGATGACTGGATAAAGAAGATGTGGTATATATATATGCAATGGAATATTACTCAACCATAACAAGGAATGAAATCTTGCTATTTGCAATGACATAGATGGACCTTGAGGGTAAGTAAAATAAGTCAGAGAAATACAGATACCATATGATTTCATTCATGTGTAGAATCTAAAAAAACAAAAGAAAGAAACAAACAAAACAAAAGCTGACTCATAGATACAGTGAACAGACTGGTGGCTATCAGAGAAGGGGGTTATTGGGGGGTGGGCAAAATGGGCGAAGGGGATCAAGAGGTATAAACTTCCAGTTATAAAATAAGTAAATCATAGGGATATAATGCACAGCACAGGGAAAATAAACAATAAAACTATACTAATTTTGTATGGTGACAGATGGTATTATGGTGGTTATTTCACAATATATATATATAAATATCAAATCACTATGCTGCACACTTGAAGCTAATATAATACTTTATGTCAATTATACTTCAATTAAAAAAAAAAAAACAAGGCTCAAAATGTAAGTCTCAAGTTGTTCCACATTCAAATCTGCAGTAAATATCAGCATTTCTATAATATCCCTTGGCTTGTCGTGAGACAGGGAAAATACCAAGGTATTCTGGTTTCTATTATTTATCATTTCTATAATTGAATTAGCAAAAGTCAACAAAATGAGACCCAGAATACACAAGGTAAAGAGGCATAATGGTAAATCTAAATGAAGCTGTGGGCTTGGCAGTGATGGGTGAGTAGCTCAGACCTAACTATGTGCTCTAGTACTTAACCACTCTGCCTCTCAGTTTCTCTATCTATAAAATGGACATGCTGATACTTGCTTTGTCACACTTCCCTGAGCACTGCCTCCTAGTACAACACTTAGGACACAGTGGTTGTTCAGTCAATGTCTGCTTTCTTTCATCCTAAACACCAGTATCAAATGCAGACCCCTGCTATTGGGGACCTGAGAGATGTCACCAGAAAAGTTGTCAAGATGAAAAAAAAAGAAGAAGAAAAGCAACAGAATTTGATCAATGTTAACAGATGACACACTGGGGAAATGTTGCACGATTTATTCACTTTCAAGCATTTAGAATTAAAAATTAAAATTATAACATGCATATATACTTATATTCAAACACCACACTTACCACATAACATTTTAGAATACATAGAATTCTACTTAGCAGATCCAATCTTGACAACTTGTGCAGACATGAAGAAGGAAATTTTCGAAGAAGACGGAACAGTTTTTTGCAAACCCTTAAAATCTTTATATGCAGTGATATAGTTTTTGCTACCACAATACTGATGATATGAAATCTTTTTCAAGAAATCAATTTCACGTATATATGAAAAATTCCAGACTCTTATATGACCCAAAAACGCTGAGGAAGACCAAGTTAAATGAATTGAAAAAGAAAACAATGGGCAGAACCCATATCTATGCACTGGGAACACTGGGAACAAGGCCATCAAGGATTCCCAAGTGCATGTGACCAATACTCCATTTATTATAATGAACAATGTGGGGCATAGTCACCAGCTACGAAATAAGGAGAATTAAGAAGGAAAAGAAGAGGAAGATAAAAGACGTCACTCCAGGGGCACAAGGGCCCAAAGAGGAATATCTGCCTTTCAGTAGCTACTTTAACCATAGTAACTGCCTCTGTTTCTCTAGACTTCTATTATCCTGTTCTCTATGGGGCAAAATGGGCAATCATCCTTCAGAAGTATTTACAATCCCTCGCATTTTGGCCAGGTGTTGCAGCTTCAGAGACATAGATATTGCTACCCTGACCCTTTTTCCAGGGATGTTTTCTCATCCTGGTCTTATCACAGTCCCATGTAGAATAATCTCATTTTCTCAAGAAGGGTATGGACTAAATTCCCAAATAATTATAAAGAATAAAACTTGTTTCTGTTCTTTCACTAAATTCTTTAAAACATACCATGCTCTGCCCTACTCATAAAGGACCGGCAAAAATGCCACTGGATGGGGAAAGAGATTTGTCTGATTTCCTGAGATCCTGGAAGTATCATTAAAGGGTCTGATGACCTTTTCTGAGCTCTGACAAAGGCCATGCCAAGAATGCCTTACAAGTATCTCATAACCATTCAAGGACTGGATTCTCCAAATTCTGAGCTAAGGTTTCATCAGCTGATGGAAAGAGCTTGATATGTCAAGCAACTCCTTTGAACTCAAGTACAAGTGGGTGTACACTTGTTCTTCCTACTCAAAAGATTCACTGAAACTACTTCTTGACACCTATTTTCAAGAAAATATAAGAGAAGGAAAGACAAGGATTTCTGAAGGCTATTAAAACCACCCATGAGAAGTTATTACCAACTGAAGGCAGCTAAAGAGACCTCTTATAATCTGTTCAATAGTAGAGTTTCTAATTAAATGTTCCATCTCAGAAGGTTCTTATCACTATTTCATCATTTCAGATGCCTCTGGTAAGCAAAAGCTAATCTAATATGGTGGCCTTCGTCCAAATCTCTTTAGGTCACATGGAAGCAAATTAATGCCTGAGTCCATTTACTCTTCCGGAGACAGGCATTAAAATTTTTTTCAATTCAGAAAAAAAGTCAATATATATTAGAGAAGCAATATAGGAATAAGAAAACCTGGGATTCAGAGGGGAAAGGAAAGAGTAAACGTAACTATATATTAATTAGAAGGCATTAATTGAAGAATCTTTAATAAAAGGAATGGCTAAAATGCCTCAGCATCCAGCCAGCATGAGCAGGTCAAAAAGCTAATGGTTTGGAGATTCAAAACACATTGCACTTAACTCTCAGTTGTAGCATTTTTCCGCTTTTAGAAAGAAATATCTTGAGGAATCAGGTATTAATATATGTTACGTAGCCACCAAGGGGCTGGAATAACACAAATGTTTGGAAGCTACAAGGCTCTTAGGTTCTATGTTGCACTGAACTGGATCCAATCGGTGGCTGTAACTCGGCTGTGCTATTCTGAGCTGGGCTAAAATGTCACATAGTAAGATTCTAAGATAAAATTTCACAAATAAGAAAATAGCCAAATTAAAAGACAAAAAGAATGAGAGCAAATGGAAGCTTTGTTCTTAAAATACCTCACCTTAGAGAAAAATTCTCAACCCTTGTAGGTATGAGGTCATTTTAATACCCAAAATGTACAGAGGAATCCAGTTTTTTTTTTTTCCTTCAGTCTACAAACATAAAGGTCTGTCACACACTCCAATTACCCAGAGGTCTGAGACCCCAGGTTGGGGAGAGTTGCTTTACGATATCTTTAAACTGGACCTGTTCCTCCTTACCTTTCCTATTTAATGATATGAACTCATTAAATGGCTTTCTTGCTTGGGTGAATTCCTCCTTACATTCTGAAATTCCTCCCATGAAGAAACTGAAATAATTTTGCCTCTGAAAATACTGTCTTTTCAAAAATCCCCTGAGTACAGGGATTTGAGATGATTTATGGAAACAACATTCATCTGAAGTAGTACATTGTCATAGCATTTTTTAATATGAGTAATGATACAGCTCTCTTTCAGTAACTGTGCCCTATAATAAACTATCACCACACTACCCACAGATAATGATATAACAATTTTTCCCAGCTATTCATACTACTTAATATGTGCAGACAAAAAGCGAATAGGATACCCACTACTTAAGTTATTTTGCTGTCTATCTGATGTCCTACATGTTGGCATACTCAGCTTGCAATTCTCAAATCCTCCCTACTCTTCTTTTGAAGGGTATTCTAATGTGTACTTTAACTTATCAAAGATAGGCCATCTATTACATCTACCCCCTCAGGTATAACCTAAGGTGGTAACCACACTATCTCAACTTCAGGACAGATTAAGAGTCCAGGTGATATATTAACTTTATCATCTATGTATTAGAGATTCATCAAATAGCCTTCTTGGTCTAAATACTGGTTCCTGAATGAGTTTATAGCCTATTTCCTATAACATACCTGGATGAGAGCTTGCTACACTGATACATTTACCCACAGGGCCTTAACAACCCTAAAAGAACTATTGAAAGGGGAGTTTACGAAGATTTTTTTCTTTAATTGTTAGCAAAATTCAACTAGAGGAGGTAAGTCTGGCTATTTTTATGCCATCTGTTCCAATTTCATGCCTTGCCACTTTTATAACCAAATAAGAAACTGATAAGGATTTCTGCTCTTCCTTTTCCCTATAGGGCAAACTTTCCAGAGTCCTGAGTCAATTTTTTTGTATGCAATTCCTGGAAGACAAATAGGAGTCTGAGTTCAAGCACATAAATGAATATTCTTAACACACACACACACACACACACACACGCACACACACACACACACACACACCCCTTCTAAGCTGCTAAATGTGGAACATTCCTAACAGGAAATAAAACTGAAGAAGAGGGGTAGTAGGGAAAGAGGCTATAGCCAAAGGCTGCATCCGCCCAAGAAACCGGGTCACACTGACAGGTTTTATAAAATGGGTGCCTAGAATTCTGCATGACAGCTGTACAAAGCTCTTCAGCTTCACTTCTCTGCCTCAAAAATAGCAGGGGCTCGGGGTGTAATAGATCCTATCCTTGGTAAGTATAACTGTCTTATCCTTGAAAGACTTGAAGGCAAACTGCAGTCCCACCTTAGAAACACCCCGACCACATCTTCTGCTCTCCATCCCTTATGTGAAAAATAGCCCAAGGAAGAGGAGATGAAAGCACGCTGAAAACCTTCTCCTTTAAAGACTGGGCAGGCCATTTAGGTCTCCTGCAGCATTTAGGAGAGCTCAATCCATTAGTTTTCAATGACAGGTCTGGTTCCTTTCCAATTTATTTCAACTCAACAAAATTTCAAGTCATTTAGATGCTATAAGATTATGTGCAAGTTATCATATGTAGAAAAAGATTTCAGTTCTTCTGAAAGTGCTGAGGTTTGAACACTAAATACACCTATACCCCCACTCCAAAGTAGACGTCTTCTTATATCATCTACCATATATAGAGGCAGGACAGGAATATGACCTATAGTTCTCTTTTTATAGCTTGTAATATTCATTACATGGCCATTAGTGTGGTCTCTTTAGAAATTTCAACCCATTTCCTACTTATCACCCATTGAACAATTAGCCTTGATTATAAACATGGCCAGTGTAGGCACCACCCAAATTATTGCCATCTTAAGTGTCAAAGGGGAGAAATTCCTCTTCACTAATTAGCATACCCTTCTGTCATTCATTTGAATTGTATTTTTCTGCTTTAAATGTCAAGAGTCTAAATCTTATGCAGCAGCAGAAAGTTCAGAAGATTTCCATATTGTATTTCCTGTCCTTCCCTTTTCTTACTTTTTGAGAACTACTTGAACAATTCCGTTCTCTACTTTTCTTACACAAATAATATTTGGAATAGTGAGTCATATGAATTAAAGATGCATTTTACAGGTGTGGAAGCATGCTCAGAGGGGTAAAGCTGCTTGCCCAAGATTACACAGCTAAGAGGGAGTCTTTCCTGCCCAACATCCCCCAACCACACACGCACACGTGTGTGCACACATGCATTTCAACTGCATTCCTCCTTTCTCACCTAATTCTATTGACACCGCCATCTTTCTTTTTGTCATCCAAACTCTAATCCTCGTCCCCCATACCTCATCAGTGCTTCAACTATTGGTTCCCCCTCCAAATGTCCTTGGTCTCTGGTCCCTGTCTCCATCTCACCTGCTCTAGGTCCCTCTCCTAGTATCCTCATCCTAACCCACCTTCCTCTTTGGTGTCTGTTCCCTTCTGCCTTCATGTCCTTCCAAAGCACAGTTCACAGTGCACTACCTCCAAATAACTCCTCACTCCTCACAGTTCTCATAATGATGCCAAAATGTTCACATTTTTTCAGTGAAGCTCCACTGCCTAATGAATCAAGTCTAAGCTTCCCTCTCTGACATCCAGGACTCTTCAAAATCTGGCTCCAATTTATTCCCCTACTGCCATCCTTCACACAATCAACACTCCAATCAAATGAAACCATGCACAGTCCCCTGCCAGTTCCCTCTGTGCTCTCCAGTCCTGGGCCTCCCCTCATGCTGCTGCGCCCAGCTGGAACAGCCCCTCCTGGCCCAGCCAAGACTGGAGCTAATTCAGTGGTCTCTCCCATGATCCCTCAAGCCAGGATGAAATCTCCCCTGTCCAAATTTCATAGCATTTTTGATCCTTTACAGCTCTTGCCATAGTATACCTGGTGTTTTCCTTTCTTCTATAACTGACTTACTTCTCCCACTCAAGAAAGCAGTGAGTCGTTGCTTATTTCACTGTTGGTCCATCTCAGACTGAACACAATATCAGGCACACAGCGAGCGCTCACATGTACTGCTCCAGGGAATGCATTTGGGACCCCAGAGGCTGGCTTCCTCTATTAGAGCATATTTATTCCTGGAGCCAAGCACAGTCTTACACACATCAGCCAGTAATAATAAAAGCCAGAGAAACAGAAGAGCGAGGAGACACTTTGTCATCCTGGGGCAACCCGAATTAAAAAAAAAATACACACACATTAAAATAGAAAAGGTATTGGGAGTATCTGGGGGGTGGGATGAAGGGGGCTGGCTATAATGTTCCTGGTTCCACATACAATTTCTAAGCAAGGTGGGGGTGGAGGGGGGGTGTTCTGGGTTAAAACTGATTACATAATGGGCCCCTTTGACCAGGATACCATGATATGCAAACAGCGAAGCCACTCAACGATACCTTTACAGCCCATGGAAAAATAAAATGCTCAGTCATAATTAGGTTATATTGTTCATTAAAATATCATTCCAGCTGCACCCAAAGCAAGCCTGAAAGGAGCTGAATCTCAGCATTCAGTAATGATTTAGAGGGAAATGGGGCTATGCAATTTCTGAGTTTTCAATCACACATCAATCTGATTTCTCTTCCACATGTCTTTCCTGGCTTGTCTCTATTCCTCCACACACCCATTCTTCAAAGGCTAGACAGGAGGGTAGAAGGTCATAGTCCTAAGGAGAAATGGAAGAGGTTGTAGGTTTCACTTTTTCTGTTGTTATTTTTTAAAGGGGATTTTTTTTTCCCTCCTAAAATTTCGAGAGATGGAAAATCCATTAGGTAATTAGGACCAACCCAAGAGACCAATTCAAGACTGTTCCCTACAGTTCACTCTCCAGCAATTTTCCAGTCCACTTCCCTAGGGAAATGTTAAAGTTGCCTCCCCGACAGCCACTTTCAAATGTAGCCTGAACCTGGTACCACTGTAAGGCTTTAAATGTAAACTTTATAACAAGACCTGAGCTGAAACTGCAAGCAGCTATGAAAACCAGGATCTCTGCTTTTTGTAAGGGGGCAAAACAATCCTAGGCACAAGTAGAAAAGACCACATCAGGTTTGCACGCATTTCTGAGTTAACCTCACCATAGCTGTTCTCCCCAGCAAGCCTCAACATGTGGAAACTTTAGTATTGTCAGTCTCAGAAGTCACAACTTCTGAGCTCGGGCACAATGTTTCCATTTGGAATTTCTCTCCACCACTAGAATGGTCAAAAGCAGCCTGCCAATTTCTAAAGTTCTCAATTAGTAAGGTAGACGAGCAACCTTACCAACCTAGGACCAGTTGCTAGTGTTACAAGGAATCCATACTGCCCCTGAGATTGTATGATTTACAGCTTAATTGTAGTCAAGAGCACAGCCCTGGGATCATGGCAGATCTGGGTTCCAATCCTGATTCCACAGTTTATTAGCTTTTATAATTCCAAATTAAGTGATGTCTCTAAACCTGTTTCTCAACCATAAAGTAGACATAATAATACCTACTTCATAGAACTCTGATGATCCTGGCACAACACATGTAAAAATGCTTTGCACAAAGCATCCTGTGGCCCCCAGAAAATCCATAGTAAATGTTAATGGTAATAAATGCACTTAAATTACTATTAACCCAAATAGAACCACAGTACCTTGCACTAAGAAAAGACTCAATTTACACATGCCAAATGATGCCTGGGTTGTTGTTTTGTTGCTTTTCGTGTTTTTGTTTTGTTTTTTTTTAACTGAGTTTTCTTATTCCTCATTCCTTTTTATTTCTTTATCTCATTTGTTTATAATATTAACAACCTTAGATGTACCCCAAATGCTTTTTTGAAGGCGCCCCCCCAATGATTTATATAAAGCTTACAAATGAGTCATTTATAATCTTGCTCACTTGTAAATTCCCTAACTATAAATTCCAAACATTTAAAGAATTCCTTCTGTAGCTAAGGGACACCATGAACATTTTAACAGTATGTGTGAATTAAATGTGCACTCTTCTAGGGTAGTCTCTTCCTGAAGCAAGACGCCCTGCTCCATAAAGGATCTATTTGCATGCCAACGGATGGATGCCAAATCTTTTCAAAGTAGAATGGGGAAAGGTGAAACAAAACCACCAACATTTAGTCATGTCATTTAGGCTCAAAAACAAAATGTATCCATTATCACACATCAATATCCAGAAGAGAATGATAGATTTTTGTATTTTTTAGATCAATGTCTGACAATTATATTTACATCAGAGCTCAACTACTTTCTATTTTTACTTGATTTCCTCTGCTATAATGGGGTAGATGTCACCTCTACATTTCAGTTACTTGGGCAATGCATGCTTCTCTGGTTTTACCCACTCCTGATATCTTTGTTGTAGTGAAGGCCTTGTTTCTAATTGGTGACAGTGCAAAATATATATGACAGCGAAATTTCTCCTTTACTTGGTCTTAAAGGAGGTTCATTCATACTTACCCCACTTCTCACATGTTGAACACCCACTGTGTGCCAGATGCCTAATTCATAGTCAGAAAATTCTTTTTTTTTTTTTTAATTTTATTTATTTATTTGACAGAGAGAGACACAGCGAGAGAGGGAACGCCAGCAGGGGGAGGGGGAGAGGGAGAAGCAGGCTTCCCGCTGAGCGAGGAGCCGGATGCGGGGCTCGATCCCAGGACCCCGGGATCATGACCTGAGCCGAAGGCAGTCGCTCAACCGACTGAGCCACCCAGGCGCCCATAGTCATAAAATTCTTAAAGGTAGGTGCTGTTAGTATCACCTGTTTACAAAGAAGAACATTAAGGCACAGAGAGGTTAAGTAAATTCCCAATCTCCTAGGAGTCGGGGAGTTGCATAGCCAGACTCAACTCAGAGCAGCTTGTACTTAATTACTCCACTAGACTTCCTCTTTAACCTCCAAGTGCCCATAATAGCTCCTCCTCACTGAGGAACATGTAAAAATCGGATTGTTTCAGCCTTCCTTCCTTCCTGCCTTCCATCCTTTCTTCCTTCCTCCCTTCCTCCCTCCCTTCCTTCCTTCAATATGCTTTTTAATTGAGTCCCTACTTTATGGCAGGAACTGTGCTAGGTAGTAGGAATCCAGTAATGAAAAAGACAAACACTGTATCTGCCACAAGGTGTTTATAAAGCTAATGAGAAACTTTTATTTTAAAAACCCTAAAATTAAAAATTATCCAAACAATTAAAGTTACCAAAGAATACCCTAAAATTAAAAATGATATAAGTAATTAGTTAAATAAAGGCAGGATCATTGCTACAACCCCTTGGAAGACCCTGTGAAAGGAGATAGCAAGGGACCCATCCCAACCCATCTCCGATGTTGCTGACGGGGCTATTAGCCAGGGTTAACTTTAGCCATGTCTTCTATAAATGCAAAGGGGCCACTAGCTCTGTTTCTATAATACATGGATTCCTGAGTCCTGCCCAGTGAAAATGTGCAGCCAACTGCTTATTTTTTTAATAATACAAGATGGTTGCCAATAAAGTTTCCAAATGTCAACCATCCTTCCACCTCTCCCTGGCTGTCTGTATATGCCTAGAAATTGAATAAGTTCCTATAAAATTTCAATAGGGTAACATGTCATAAAATGCTTCCCCCAGCCCTAAAATCTCAAGCAGTTCTCTGCCTGCTAGTCTGGCATCCAACATTGGTTTGGACTCCTCCCTGCATAATAATTTAAAAGGTTTTTATATACAAATTTTATATATTATATCCTATATTATCCTATATATATATATATAGGAATGCCTTATTTTTCTCAAATGCTTAGTGACAAGGGTTAATATTTCCAGCCAATAGGGACTTAATTGTTTGAAATTTCTTTTTCTACACTTTGTCCCTTAAAATCTTTCTAAAATGCATTAATATAATGTTTTATCTTAGTAGCAGTCTGGTGAATAAAATAAAACTCAGGCTCTTGGATCCTTCTGCAAGATTTCTCAGGATATCAACATTTCTTTAATCTTGTCTCGATTCCATATTTGGATGTGGAGAATAGGGCCCTTGGCATGGATAATGCAGTATAGCTTTAAGAGATGACAGAGAAGGCAGAGTCACTGGATCTCTACTTTGCCTCTACCTTCCATCTCTCGGCAAAAAGCACGGTATACCAGGGGTGCTTGGGTGGCTCAGTTGGTTAAGCGACTGACTTCAGCTCAAGTCATGATCTCAGGGTCCTGGGATCAAGCCCCACGTCGAGCCCCACGTCGAGCTCCACACTCAGCAAGGAGTCTGCTTGTCCCTCTCCCTCTGCCCCTCCCCAGCTCGTGCTCTCTCTCTCTCAAATAAATAAAATCTTAAAAAAGAAAAGAAGCATGGTACACCAGATAGAAAGGAAATGGGGATAACATAAGAATGCTAATCTGGAACCCACCAGAGTACAGAGCCCTTTCCCCCTGCAACCAGAGAAGCTTCGTTTTTATCTCTTTCAAATCTGGAGCTTCCATGGAGAGTATCAATGTCAAGAAAAGATGTCACTGCTTTAAAAAGGTTAAAGAATTACTAATACCTGATTTGAATTAGTTCAAGTATCCAAGCCCAAATGAATTAAATCTCAGAGTGATCTAGGAATTTGCAATGTGATCTTTTCAGTCCAGACTTCATCAGTAGTAGAAGACTGGGAGTCTTTTCTAAATCTCTTCCAATTTGAGATTCTATAATTCAGTGAATCTGCTGTCAGCCTGAACCACACCTTGGACATCTCTGCAGTAAACAAATTCCTCACAAAAGCTGACTTTCTTAAGATTTGCCTCTTATAAAAGAACTGGGAGGGAAAATATGGCTAGATCATTGTTACAATTTGGTCTAAGAACAGAATTATTTCACATTAAAAGAAACCTGAGTTACTGTGAAGAAATATTCTCTATAAATCCCAAGTACTGAATAATTATCCTTAAGCTTTCCAGTGAAAGAGCCAATAAATACGTTCTAGGTGCGCTTGGCAAATGAGTCCCATGCCAAAGAGGAAAAACTCAGAGCAGAAAGCAAGGAAATAAGCAGGAAGAACGAATAAGAATGAAGGACAATGCTGTCAACTGTGAAGTTAGTGTTTTACATGACGTGTTTAAATATACCAAGGAAAAGACAGATCAACTAACAAGATACCTGAAAAAAGAGGAGGGACCAAATCTGCAGTGCTTTAGTAAGAGACAGGGAAGCAGAAGCTGTCCAGGGGATGAGGAAGGAGAGGAATACAGCCCTATTCTCTTGTGATGAACCAATCTTGCTCCCTGTGAGTGCATTTATTACTCAGATCCACTAGGCAACAGGAAAGAGGGAGAACCAGCTTCAGTATTACAGTGAAAAACAGCCAAACTTGTGAAGCTCCTGCCCAGAGCCTCCGCACACTGCCTCCAGAGAAGAAAAGATACACTGCAAGGCTGTTCCCAGGGCACTGGGGGAGAGGTGAGACAGTCTACAACGGCCCCAGTTCCTGCAAAACACTGCTTGATCCAGGCAAAAAGGCAGCAGTAGAAGGAAAGTATGGCCATAATTACAGAAAGAGCTAGAAGTACTTAAGTTTGACTGCTGATCTCAGAGTGTTGGTCAGGTCCCTGGGAAAAGCAACATGGATAGTCAACTTACTCCTCCCTACCGAAAATTCTACAGGACAGGACTTACTCCTCCCCATGAAAAGCTCTACAGGACAGGAGAGGAGGAAGGAGGCGGGTGAAGAGAGGTCTTTCCAGCATATTCATGGTACACAGTTCAGAAAGGATGACTACAGACTGCTGCTGGAAGGTTTACCAGCACTCACTTGCTTCTTCTTTGCCAAGTAAGTGGCCTAAGTCAGCAGGACCTAGGAATCTGTATATTATAGCTGCCCTGATCCTAAGGCACAGCCGGGTTTGAGAGTCACAGCTCAGGAAACAGCTTTCACTAGCACATGAAAGACTGAAGTGGATAGAGTCAAGAACCATCAGTAGGAAGGAAAGGAAATGACACATGGTCCCAGTGCAGTGCTTGTGGCCAGGTAAATTCGTTGAGGTGTTCAGTTGGCATGATTTAGAGGAAGACTGTTCTCTCCTTGATGTCACCTCAAAGAAGAGCCATCCAGAGGCACAGGATTCCTGAAAAATAGTCATAACGTTCCAGTCCTTGCTCCGCTGCTGTTTGATCATGTTACTTTGGGGCAACAGAGTTGGCTAGTATGGTTGAGATGGTCACAAGGGGAGATGAACCTACACGATTTCCATCCATCTGATTCCATTTCATTTACCCAACACTGGCACGGATGCACAACTTAGTAGGAAGAGCTCTCGGTTCCAAGGATTGGGCAACAAAGCTGATCTGAATCAAGAGCTGCTACATTCATCTTCCTCATCCTTCCCCCGGCACTTTGTGCTTCTCCTCAGAGACTTTGTTCTTGGCTCCCTGGGCCTCTCCAGAAGCTCAACCCAGCCAAGCAGCTTCTGATCCCTTTACACATTTCTGATCAGGCCAAGGAGAGCCTTAATATTTCATAAAGTGATAATGGTTGAAAATGGAATAATACAGAACCCCAGATAACCTAATCACATTTTTAAAAGTAACCACTGAGTTACTCGCGTGGAACTTTCAAGTTTGTTAAGGCAAAATAGGAGAGAACATATGGTTTTCCAAGTAAACTAATACTACTTTCAACACATCAGTTTGTTCATAGGGACTTTCTAGGTCACAGAGAATTAAAAAATGGATAAATAAAAAAAATGTTTATTAGCTATCTTTCCCCCCAAACATAATTTTCATGAAGGCAAAACCTTGCCTGTCTTTGTCTCTTACATATCTCTTGCTCCTTCAAAAAGCCTGGCACAGAGTAGGCACTCATTTCTTATTTATTCAACAAATTGATGAAAAAAGCAATTTACAATTATTAAATACAATTTGTGGGCCTTAACCCAGCAGATTTATCTTTTTTAAATTAGATTTCTCCTTCAATTAATACTAAAATAAATATGAATTCCTTAAGTATATTACTGAAGAAGTAAGAGGTAAGGAAAATAGGATAGGAAAAATATCTGATTGTGGAAAATCTACAATGAGAACATCATGAGGTAATTTTAGTTCAACAATTTTGTCAACTGATTTTCATTGTCTTTAAGAACTAAGCGCCTGCTTTTTTGTCTAAATGTAACATTCTAAATGTCCCTAAAGAGGGTCGCCTGGGTGGCTCTGTCGGTTAAGCATCTGCCTTCGGTCAGGTCATGATCCCAGGGTCCTGGATCGAGTCCCACATCGATTCAGCCTCCCTGCTCTGCGGGAAGCCTGCTTCTCCCTCTCCCTCTTCCGCTCCCCCTGCTTGTGCTGTCTTGGTCTCTCCCTAATAAATCTTTAAAAAAATAAAACAAATGTTCCTAAAGAAATTAAGACAATTAGTGTAACATGACAAATACCCCAGTTGTTACAGGAAAACTATAATCTCCAACATACTTGGGGGTTCCATTACTTACTGTGTGTGTAACCATCAACAAGTTACTTAGCCTTGCTCAGGCTCAGGCTGCTCACCTGTACCTACCTCAGAAGCCAGAGGTGAGGACGCTTACATTAGACCATCTATGCAGTACTTAGCACAGTACTGGCTCTCAATAAACACTGATGCTTCCTGTTACTAAAGAGCTTGAAATATATTTCATTTGGGTTTTTGAGATTGTGGTTTAAAGGGAATTTCTCTAGATCTGTGTATTTACTAAAACTGTCTCAAGAAAACACCACATGTACTGAGTAAATATGGCTATCTTTATCACATCACTTTGTTTGATTTGACTTTCTGTAGCAACATTGTGAAAGTTAATGTCACTTTCCTAAACTAGTGAAAAAGACACACTTAAGCCTGTAAATTCTGTTTGCAAACTCCGTTGAGAAATGACAGCTACTCCCAGAACCATTCCTGTCCTCCTCCTGCCTCATCCTCATAGAGAACATGTAAGCAATGGCTCTGAATCACCAAAATCAAAATTGGTTCAGAGACCCTCTCCTCCAGCTTCAATTATTTTGTTCTTTCAAAGCACGGGCCCTTCAGAATAAGCCACTTCTCACATATAAGGGTTTAGTAGTCTGGACTTCTTCAGAAGTCAGCTCTATTAATTACAGACATCCTCAAATGCAGCTTTTCTTTCTTTTTCCCTTTTGATGTATTAAACTGGCTGTCAGAAATTAAATTAATTCAGAAAGGAATGACTGAATATCTCTAAATTGAATCAACTGTTAAAAACTCCCTGGAAAATGATTTTTTGTTGCTAATGCTAGACTTACCAACCTACAAAGTTGACTTACTTGTTATTTAAGAGGACAATGGGCATTAATATTGTATAACTGCATAGGTCTTGCCAAAAAAAGTCTCATATAACTGGTTTACATTACAATAAAAAATGCTTAGATGTCAAAAATAGAAAACCATCCCTTTAGTGTTCATATATAAGTCTGCTTTGTAAACAGGGGAAAAAAACAAATGTTTTAGGATTCATCTATAAAACAAGAATTTAAAATGTCCTAAAACTAGTTTATATTATAACCAGAAACACTTAGATACTAAAAATAGAGTTTATGTATCAGTTTGTATCCCAAAACAATAAGAAATGAATGTATCGGGACCCGGGAATTTAGAATGTCTATAGCAGAGAAAACAATGAACTTTTTCATGGAAATAATGATAACAAAACTTCATTTCCTAAGATTTATGTACTCAGAAAATTTTAGGAGCAGAAGAAATCTCAGATATCAACTCATCTATCATTCTACTGCACGCAATATAAAACATAACCCTGCAAGACAGATGAGAATCTATTCTATTCTGTATCAAGATTATAGATTTGCAATTGAGTAATAATCTGTCATAATTTGCAAGGGTGGTGTATCATTATGTAATGAATATTAAAACCTCTTCTTGGTTGTAAAGTCTCTCCAGCCCTCTCCAAAGACTTCCATGCATGCCAGTCAAGAGCTTCCATCAAACTGAGGAGAGCGGGCTGATAGCACCCCAGGTTTCTATAAGGTGTTTGCACTGCTTTCAAATCTGTTTCATCATAAGGACACTGTCTTTTGATGCTTCCCTCCTGCATACGAAGCTGAAGGAGGGAAGATGAAGTTCTTTGTTACTGTGATTCGAGTATCCATCTTTTCCAGTACTCTCGGTCTACACACACAAAAGCCAAAAAGCCTCTTAAAAGAAGGTGATTTATGAACTTGTAAAACCCAAGAAGTCGATCAATATGTAATGAAGTAAAGAGAAAAAGAAAGAAAAGCAGGCAGGTGTGACAGAACGCTTGGTCGATGGCAATTACTGACATGCCTGGATTGAAAGCATTCAGTTCACTTACTAAGACCTCCAATTCTGATAAACACTGATTGATGAGTGAGAGACACATTTCAGATTGCATGCGCCTCTCTGTGCGTTAACTTCTAAGTCACAGGTGGCGGGTCTGTACTTACAAACACCGCCTGCCTTGTTACAATCTCCCATTCCCCCCTCAGTTCATCATTTTTATCTAAATTACTCCCTACAAGTTCACCGGAGGTGATAATGTTTGTTTCCAAAGTGACGCAGCTGTCAAAATGTTTCTGTTTTTCACAAGCAAAATGCAGGTACTTTAACTTACTTTTAAGCCACAAAGAAGTCTTTCAAAGTGCCCACTACAACCTTAAAATACAGCCTTAGATGCTGAAAACACTGAGGTGTTTAAATCTAGATGGCTACTTGGTGATGGAGCACAGAATCTGGACTTTAGAATACTGGATTCTAGCTCCTCACTAGGTCCCTAATTGATCCTGGGCAACTCATTCGAGCTCTCTCTGTACCTCAGTTCATCTGTAAAAAAAAAAAAAGATTAAATCAGATTCACTCTAAAGTTTCCTCCAGCCCTAACACTCCGTGATTCTTGTATCAGTTCAGAATCATTACTGTAGTTACGTTACTGAAATTCATTCTGCCCCTTAGAAACTATCTACTACAGGTTATTTAAATACAAAACTATATGTCTCACCAAAATGTATGTGAAAATGTCACTGTCATGCAGTAAGGTCTGAGATCCTATGTCTGACTGCCAAGTACTACCCCATCAGCTGTTTCTCTTTTACCAATATCTATTATTTCATGGGGTGCCTGGGTAGCTCAGTTGGTTAACCAATATCTACTATGTCCCACAATGACAATATAAGCCAAGTTGGGCTAGAGTTTTTTAAAAGAAAGAGTTTAAATTTGTTTTTAATGTTTTAGTTTTCAAAATACTGGTGGATGTCAAGTACATGGTAAACTTTTCTCCGCAGATTTGGTCAAAAGGTAAATTTGTATACATTCCAGCAAAACAGATAGGGTATTCATAATATCTGACAGCTATTCTAATCATCTTCCTCCAACATCCATTACCTTTCATATTTACATCTTTCCTTTCGCAATTCCAAACTGGAGAGAAAATATGCAGAGGGTAATGCCATGTGCATGAGATATGAAATCTAGTGTGGGATGTGTTGATTCAAATACAAAAAATGATACACTCTTCCAATTCATTTTCTCTGATTTTTTTCAACTGATACATGAGCATATGAGATATAAATCAACCCATTCCTGTTAAAAAAAAAAAAAAGGAAAGCTTCAAAAACAAAGACAAATTTAAAACCTAGTCCTCTTTTCTGTAGGTAAAAGAATATGGTTATATATATATTAAGAGGCGGAGAGGAAAGGGAGGAAGGACTGGAGCAATGGGGAGATAATCCTTTTGAAGCATGGATCCTCTATGGTGAAGCCATTTTAACCATTTGTTCTAAACTCTTCTTAAATTTCTATTTGAATGTTATCCTTATTTCATTTATTAAAGTTGTCATCTACATGAGCTTGAATTTTTTAATGGAAAGGGTTCCAGTTTGTTTTTAGAAGAATCTGAAATCAGAGGCATGAATATAAAAAGACAAGTGAGTCGAAATCTTTTACAACAGACAGGCTTCCTCAGAGAAGTCAGCCATGATATAGACTGGAAGTTATCAGCAAAGCCTAACAACTCCTAATCCTTGGTAGAGAGGGAGACTTGTTCTCTCTTGTATGGAAGAAACCGGAAAGTGACTCCCTTCTGATTTAGAATGGACACTCACAGAATTTCAAGTTACCAATAGAGAGGTAGCCTATGTGTCTGAAATCTTTCTTCATGCTTCTGCCAGGTAGAAAAAAATGAGGAAAGAGGGGCGCCTGGGTGGCTCAGTCGTTAAGCGTGTGCCTTCGGCTCGGGTCATGATCCCAGGGTCCTGGGATCGAGCCCCGCATCGGGCTCCCTGCTTGGCGGTGCTTCTCCCTCTCCCTCTGCTGCTCCCCCTGCTCATGCTCTCTCTCTCTCCCTCTGTCAAATAAATAAAATCTTTTTTAAAAAATTTTAATTAAAAGAAAAAATGAGGAAAGAGAGAGTGAAAACGTGTGGTGAATTGCTTCAGTAGTCACAGAAAGAGGTATGTCACACCTAGCAAGGGCAGAGCAGACAAAAATGAGCAAGGAATAGCAGCCCTGAAAAAAACAAAACAGAAAACAAGGTTCTGCTAGGTAGCAAAGGTTCAGGCAGGTGGAGGATTAAGTCTTTTCTGCGTGGCAAGAGCTTTCTCCTCTCCTGCCATCATGTCATGTGACTTCGAGGTCCACTCTGCTCACCTCCCCACCAGACTCCCCTCAACACCAGACAACACTGTCTTCAACTCCACTCCAGAGTCTAATGCCACAGCCACCGCCTAGCTCTCTGTCATTCCTTGGAACGGCCCCATCTCTGAAATCACTATGAAATGCCAACACCTCTAATAGTTTCCAGTCTTCTCCAACCCCCTTACATCTCTCTCTAAACCTCTCCTTCATCTTCCCCAAGACTCCGTGTGATACAGGGACCACTCTTGTTTTCATTCTCTCCTGCGCTTAGTTTTTCTTAACCTTCCCATTCATGGGCATCCGAAATTCTATCACTCCATGTCCTTCCAACCCATCTCTCTGAGCAATCTGAATTCTGAATCACCCCTCCATCTGTTTGGCTTTCTATAGTTCCCAGGCTGCTCTGGACCATGGGAGAGTTCCACATAACAGGAAGATGTTCGTGCCCTGATGGATGAGCTTCAGCCCCAGCAGGGCCCTCAGTGCTGCCTGGCAAGCTTGGTACTCAGCTTTGGCACACTCCGCCTCATCGCCTATTCTAAGCCTTCACCGATTTCCTTAAGATCCCTACTTTGTCCGCCAGTTCTTCACTCTAACCTCGCTTCCAACTTCCCCAAGGAACAGAGGCAGTCCTCCGGGAACTCCCTTGCTTCCCTTCACGAATGGAGTGATCCTCACCCACTCCTGTCTTGGAAGGACTTCACCTTTTGCAGTCCAACGGGCAATCCCTGCAGGCTGTCTTCATCCCTTTCCAACCTGTGTCTTGTGAGAACTTTTTCTTCATTAATTCTCCCCTCTCTCCTGTATTTGCATCTGATCCCTTTTCAGTGCATGCTGCACAACTCCTGGGGTATCATTTTCTTAGGAGACGGTGTGCGTGCAGGCCACGTTTCTGTTTCTACTGGCCTGATCCTCTCTGCCCATAAACAAACTTGTTTTCCTCTATCCTCATTAAAAATAAAACAAAACAAAACAAAATCTCCCCAGACCCAGCTTCCCAACTTTCTCCTTAGGCTTCAGCCCCAACCCTTTCCTTTCCTTCATTGCCAAACTTATTGAAAGAGTATTCAAAATTTGCAGCCGCCACCTCTTCCCTCACTTCAGCCCACTGCCATCTGGCAGGCATCCCCCTCCACTGCTCTGTTCCACAGGGAGCATCACATCCTAACGGCCAAATCCAATGGCCTTTTTCCGCAGCCAGCCACTCCTGCATCCCTAATGGCCCCGCCAACAGTGGGTGAGAGTCACTCATGCTTTCATTCTTGAAAATCAGATTCCTTGGCTTTGGGGGTACTCCCCTCCTCTGGGTGGTCCACCATTGCTCAGACTGCTCTTTCTCTGGTTCCTTCTCCTCTGCCCAATTCTTAAAACTGGATGACCTCAACTCTCGCCTTTTCTCACCCTACTACAGGGGTTACAAACCATAGCTGGCTTATGGGCCAAATGGGGCCAGTCGCATGTTTCTGTAAATAAAATTTGGTTGAAACATACCTGCACCCTATTCATTTACATATCCTCCTATGGCTGTTTTCAGGCTAAGAGTTGAGTGAGTAGTTGTGGCAGAGATAGTATGCCCTGCACAGCCTCAAATGCTTACCGTCTGGTCCTTTCCATAAAACATTTGCTGGTCCCTCTCTAGATAGTCTACACAGTGACTCCCAAAGTGTGGTCCCAGACCAGCAGCATTCACATTACCTGGGAATGTGTTAGAAATGTAGTCCTTGAGCTCCACCTGAAGCCTAATAAATGGGAAATAATGGAGGGAAGCACAGGAATCTATGTTTTACAAATCTTCCAAGTGATTGATGTTCAACTGCAGTTTAAGAACTACTGGCCTGGGGGTGCCTGGGTGGCTCAGTCAGTTAAGCATCCAACTCTTGGTTTCAGCTCAGGTCATGATCTCATGGGTCTTGAGATCGAGCCTCGCATCGGGCTCCATGCTCAGCAGGGTGTCTGCTTGAAGATTCTCTCCCTCTGCCCCTCCCTGCACTCAGGCTCTCACTCTTTCTCTCAAATAAATAAATAAATCTTAAAAAAAAATAAATAGAACCACTGGTCCACATGATGACACTGGACAATCTCCAGGGCTTCAAGTACCACCCATGCAGGTGCCTAGGTGGCTCAGTTGGTTAAGTGTCTGCCTTCATCTCAGGTCATGATCCCAGGGTCCTGGGTTCGAGGCCCGCACCGGGCTCCCTGCTCAGTGGGGAGCCTGCTTCTCCCTCTCCCCCTGCTCCTCCCCTCTGCTCATGCTCTCTCTCTGTCAAATGAATAAATACAACCTTTAAAAAGAAAAGTACCACCCACGCATGTGATGGTAACTCTTGAATTAAGCTTTACTGTGCTCTACATTAGTATTTTCAACTACTGGATATTTCCAACCAAAGGCTCCTTCCTCCTCATTCAACGAACACTTTCTCCACACCCTCTATAGGATAAGCTGCAGTCTGTGCAGGAGTCGAGCTGCCAGATAAAAATGTGTCTTATGCAATATTTGAGACATACTTATACTGAAGAATTGTTCACTGTTTATCTGCAATTTAAATTTCATTGGAGATCTGTATTTTTATTTACTCAACCTAGCAATGCTATGCAGGCCATGAAGTGAACATGGAAGAGTTTTTACCCCAAAGTAGCAGAGTTCATTCAGGGAGCCAGTGATATAAACACAGTGCAGAACAATATGATAACCTCAATATCTCACATTTCAAAACTCTCTCTCCTCTCTTCCCATGTCAGTTAACAGTTGCAAGGTCTTTTGGGGCTAAGCTACTTCAAAAGCCTGTTCTAAATACCCAGAAAAGGGGATTCTGACCCTCAAGTGGAGGGAAAAGTATAAGGCAGAGAGGAACATTCTAATCAAGTGTGTGTATGAGAAACAGATTGCGATATGAATCACAATGGAATGATAAGACACACATTAAATATACTTAGATGCTGATTTCTCTAAACTTTGATCTTTATCAACCGTTAGATATAACGAGCAGTCACATAGCTAAAGTTTACTATTTTAAGGTATGTTAATAAAAATTGGGTCCATTGTTTAAAAAAATGATACCCAGTGAAAAGTTCATGGTTTGGAATCTGGATCTAAAATTAAAGTCCTTGGCTTATGGTCTAGACCACAAACCAAACCCTGAGGCTCATCTGGTAGCATTTTACCCCATTAACAAGCCAGGAAGAACTCTTCCACAAAGGGGTTTGTGAAGTCCAGTGACAACAGTGAGACTAAAGCATTATATTAACCGGCATTCTTCGTAATAAGAAAATAGATTTTTAAAACAATGAATTGGGTGGGATGCAAAATGTCTGACCTACCAATTAAAAAAAAAATTCTGACAATTTTCTAATTAGAAAAAAAAAGACAATTTCTTAAAACATAGAGCAAGGCCATTTTGTTGTTGTTGTTGTTGTTGTTTTATCAAGGCTTCCGGCAAAAAACATTTTCATCTCACTCTGAGCAAACTCATGTTTAAGACTTTCTCCGAAAGCCCCAAAAGAAAACTTACTGCTATTATAAGTCACCCACGCCTGAACACAGTCCATGGAATCAGCTGTGGACATGGAAAACAATGACAGCAGAGACAAATGAAATTCAGACTTTCTCTCATTTTAGCTAATACATACTCTCTCACTTCATCTCCTCTTCTCATTTTAATCAATACTGGTTGATTTCAAGCCAACGAGTCCTGCACTCAACATCTGGTTTAGGTGGAAAAAGGAAGACAAGAGAGAAGAGGCAGCTGCCCAGCACCAATATAATCTGCAAACTGAATACAACTATCCCCTGATTTTAAATTCCCAACATAGTTTTAGTAAATCCAAATTTGCAACTCATAAATGACATTTGTTTCTTTATGCAAATATAACTCGTAGGGCTTCTTGAAGTGAAGAGATCTCATCACAATTTTGTTTTTAAAACACACCTCTGAAAACTACATATCCAGTTTCTCAGAACACACCTACTAGATAAAATAGCATTTCCTTCTACTTGTTCCTTGAATAAATAAGAATTGCCAGCACAGATCAGAAGCATCAAGTTGAGAACCTTGACTCTTCAAGTGGTAAATTACTGGGTAATGAGCCACCCTCAGCTCCGGTGCCCAGATGCACCAGCATCGACTGGGGAGTCCTGCTTTCACAGAAGTGACTGGAAGACTCAGGTGAGTTCAGCGAGGACACTGCCACGTCCAAACCAGCAGAGCACACCCACTACAGAAATACCCCTTTCTACTCCTCAGCGGTTACCAGCAGCCCTTACCTCATCCCCACACCTTCAGTTCCCTGAGGTCCAGAATGGTGTTGTATTTATCTCCTTGACCATACCAGCGGCCAGCAAGATGTCACAGGATAACAGGGTCTCCGTCAATATGTATGAATAGGACAAGAGGTGGGGAACCACACAAGGGTGGTTCAAAGCCTTCACTTGGAAGTTGCACTTAACCAGCCCTTCAAAAAATAACCATTCCACTATTTTAACTACTCACAGTTTCCCCCTGCCCTTGATCCAAATCATAAGGAGTAATGCTTCTTTCAGCACAATTCAAGATAACCCGTCATTATCAGATGTCTGAGCAGTCCCTCACGCCAGTAGGCAGTCAGATAAAGCACTTCTAGTCAGGTGCTGGTTTATAAAAGGCCAAAGTAGCATCTTTTAAAAGGATCTGTATTTGATTCGATACCTTAATCCAGAGACACCTTCTTAATCCTTGAAAGGAGTCAAGCCCTCGTTCTAGAGATCTCAGTATTAAAACACAAAGTTGCTCAAATTCCCCCTTCTAGCAAAGCCATCATTTCAATTCTTAATGTGTAGCATGAATGTTCTCCACAGTTCCTAAGCCTCTACATCGAGTGTGAGGTGTGTTTTCTTTGAGTTAGTATTTATTTTTGCCAAAGTCACAGAACAAACTCAGTGTCTAAACAGCACTGTATCTGAGGGTGTACAAAGAATATCCACTGTACTGAAATAGTCACTAAAAGAACAATTACTCAGTGAGTTAACCATTTAAATAATGGCCAGTTGCTCAAACTGTAAAAGGCTCATTCATAACTGTAGTAATAAAAGAAATGGGTATTTTTATAACCACATTAAAAAATACCTAGCAGACTAGTGAGTTAAGAAAAAATCCTTTAACCAAGCAAACGAAACACCAGCAATAATCTGTACTCATTAAAGGTAGTTGGTTCTTACTGAATCAAAATCAGGTTTCTTCACCTTCAGTAACTACTTACTATTAACAAAGCTGTGAAATCAATGAAATCAAATTTGAATTGCAGACAATTAATTTTAAAATAAGTATTACCTGAACACTTAGCAGTGCAGACCTACATTTTCTATGAAATATTTCCAAGAACTTGACAAAGATGCAAGTGAATAAAACATCTATCTAAAAATACAGCAATGATAAAAAATACTTGAGACAGCTAAGGAAACACATCACAAATAAGCTTTTTCAACACGTCTTGGCATACAAACAAGTGTATCTTGCAAACAGTTGAGTATTAAGTTTCCTGAAGTCCCCACAGTGCCCAGAGGCAGAAGGGAGAAGCAAGGAGGTCCCTAAAATGAAGACATCCACTGAAGGAGGAGCCATTCAGCTCAGCAGCCTTGGAATAGCAGGTTCAAAGCCAACAAAGAGTTAAACACCTAGGCTAGCTCTGTAATGAATGCTTAGTAAGTTTGGCCAAGGAATATCAAGTAGATACCAGGGCTAGAGCAACTGCTAAAGGGATGACCTCCTTGAATCCTATTTGCATAGCAATGAGATGTCACAAAGGCATTAAGTCTGAAACTGCAATGCTGTTTCTAATCCATGCTTTATTTTGTTGTGACATGAAGCAAACTGCTTTTTAAAGTAAAACAGAAATGATTCCAGCAATTCAGGCATAGGGGAGGGCGCAGGGAAGGGGAAACAAGTATAGATTATAAAATAGACTGGAAAGTAGCTATGCAAAGAGCTACTAAGTCACTCTGGGAGCAAAACCAGCTGGGGGGTGGGGGGGAAACAGTAAAATAGTAACTTTCAAGGATATTTCCAAAGTGAGACCAGGTAAGTAAGTTGCTGGCTTTTGTCAACTAATATATGTTACTTGGGCCAAGAATAATGCATGTCTGCTCACAACAGACAAAATATCAATAAAATGAGCCAAACTCAAAGTGTATCTGTTACAGCCTCAGGCTGTTGCCTATAATGATGCGAAAGCCTTCAGTTAGAGTTTGGCGTTTGTTTTTGTTTTGTCTTATGTTGTTCTCAGGAATTGTGCTTGCAAGTATTATTATTAGCTAATACTAAGGGAGACTGGGGGACTTTTTCCTTTACCATTGAAGAATGCAACTTCTTTTTAATATACTGGATTAAATTACACATACATACAGCTAAGGCTGCAAAGAGAACAACGAGAAAAACGGCACTGAAATCAAGCTTTTGTGTTAAAGCAGTTACAAAATGAAAAGGCATTCAACAAAATCATGAATACTCAAGGTCTACCTATATTTCTTTTAAAAAAGGAGAATACTTCTAAGCTTCAAATGTCGTAAGTTCATTTCTCTCCCAGAATCTTACGCATCAAATTCAAACCCAGTCACAGCGCAATTAAATGAAAACAAAACAAAACAAAACAAAAAAATCTCCTCCATGATGTCTTGAACATGCAACTTACCCAGTAATGGTTGTTTTCCTGCTGTAATTACCAAAGAACATCGAGATTTTTACTCATTTCTGTCACAAAGATAGGCAAAATGAAGTTTTAGCTGCCTGTTACTCAAATCCCTGAACCACCTTTCCGAAGGCATAAAAAATAACTCTCTTATTTTGTGATTCTGAAAGAACCTCAAGTTATTCACCAGACCATATGAATCTACTTCGGGCAATGAAATTAATATTTCAGTAAGTCTTCTTCCATGAAACAGAAAGCCTTTTAGTAATGACCTTGGACCAGATAATAGGAAAGGCAAGAAAAGCAGGGTCCAAAGCCAGAGGGTAATTGTGATTCAAAGACTCTTTTATGCAAATAAGACCCCTAATCATGCTAATGCAATTTTCTACATTTTATCTTCCATCTTTTTATTTACATTCAGCTGAGAAGCCAAAATCAGAAAAGAGCCGATTTCCGGCTTCTTGATCCAACCTGTCCTGTGTAAGCACAGCCCTGGCGAGCTGCAGGATGGTTACTGAGCATCTGACAGCCCTATCCTAGAAGTAACATGACAGAACTCAGAACATCCCGAGTATACTGAAGTTAGTTCCAGCAAGTGGTAAATGACTCCGGCAGGGTGCGATAACCCACACTGATTGGGCACTGGTTAACATTTCCATTTCCTTTTGTATTATCAGATTCGCCTGAAAGGGAAAAGTCATTTCTAAGAGGGAGCATCCATAGTGTTGCCCTGACTCTCTGGATGCACTCAACGTGCTTCCTGCTGACCTGGGTGCACACTCCTACTTGCCATGTACTGGCAGGTGTTGTCCGGGGCAGTGTGGTCTGGAGAAGGCTGCACGCTTCCAGCAGGATCACTATGGGGTCACGGTAACTATGAGTAAGGATGGGGACAGGCCAGGAGCTCAGAACTCCACTCAGGAGAGAAAGAGTTGTTAGGTGAGCAGAGGCATAAAGAGTACAAGTTGTAAAGTCAGACAAAGCCAAGTTAGAATTCTGACTCTGACACCTCCTGAACCATGTCACCTTGGACAAGTCACTTACCAGCTCTGTGCCTCAATTTCTTCATCTGTAAAGTAGAGATAATAATAGTACTTGTCTCAGAGAGCTGTTGGGGGATAAATGAGAAAATATGTGGAAACCTCATATCAGTGTTAGTTATTAACAAATACAAAAACACATAAAGAAATTGTAATAAACTCAAGTTACTATTACCAATATTGTCAATAATTTCTTTTTAATAGTCTATCAATTCTATCAATTCAATGCCTACTGACCAGCAGGAAGTTTGGGAGTGTTCTGTTTTTCAGGATTCTTTATCCATATTTTCCTTTTTTCAAGTTTCTCCCATAAACTTGATTATCCATACAGTAAAACTGGGATAATAAAACAGCCTATTGTAGCTAACTTTATGCAGGGTATTTGTCATTGTCGTCCTTGTGATTATCCAAATGATGCAGGGCAGTATGGCTTGTGCCTGCTTCTCAAACTTGATTAACAGCAGTTACATCAATGGTCCTCAAAGCACCTGAATAAACAGGATGAAATCATGGGGAGTTTTAGCACCTTCCCCATCTCTAACAGGTCAGGCCATGGCAAATAAGCATACAATCTAAGTAAAAAACTACACCTGCTATGGAAACAAAACTTCAAAATAGATGCCCCAGTCTCTCTTCCAACCCAGTTTCCACCTCTGGTTCTCTCAGAGGATATAGTTGGAGCAACTTTTACGTGTGTCAATTTTATTTATTTTTTTGAAAGTTTTATTTATTTATTTTAGAGAGACAGCACGAGAGGGAGGGGCAAAGGGAGAGAGAATCTCAAGCAGACTACATGCTGAGCGCAGAGCCTGACGTGGGGCTCCATCCAGGGACCCAGAGATCATGACCTGAGCTGAAATTAAGAGTCAGACGCTGAACCGACTGTGCCACCCAGCTGCCCCAGTGTGTCAATTATAATTAAAGATTTTGGGGAGAAAATTTAAGTATACTGATAGCTAAGTAATTTAAAATATTATTTCACATTTAAATCAACACATTAAGAATAGGAAAAAAAAAAAAGACAAAGATAGCAGGAGGGGAAGAATGAAGGGGGGGAATCGGAGGGGGAGATGAACCATGAGAGACGATGGACTCTGAAAAACAAACTGAGGGTTCTAGAGGGGAGGGGGGTGGGGGGATGGGTTAGCCTGGTGATGGGTATTAAAGAGGGCACATTCTGCATGGAGCACTGGGTGTTATGCACAAACAATGAATCATGGAACACTACATCAAAAACTAATGATGTAATGTATGGTGATTAACATAACAATTAAAAATTTTTTTAAAAAAAGAATAGACTGTAAAAGTCACATAAAGCTTTAGAAAAAGTACTCAGCCCTCAAAGAAATCTGACTGATACCCATGGCCTATCTTTGCACTCCACCACCATGCTCTGAGAGTATGAGCCCATCCTCCTCTTTTGGTACAAGGATTTGGATGGCTACATTTGAGAAGCCCTGGTTGTAGACAAGAGCTGTGGGTTCAAATTCCGGTCCTGCCAATTAAGGTCCATGACCTTGGTTAAATTCCTAACCATATCTTTGTTACCTATGAAATAATGATGCTGAGGTGCGTGGGTGGCCCAGTCGGTTAAGCATCTGCCTTAGGCTCCACCAGCCATCGGGCTCCTTGGTCAGCGGGGAACCTGCTTCTCCCCTCTCCCTCTGCCTGCCGCTGCCCCTGCTTCTTCTCTCTCTGTCAATAAATAAATAAAATCTTTAAAAAATTTAAAAAAAAGAAATAATGATGCTAACATCCACCTACTAGAACACAGTGGATGCTGGAACAAAAGTATATATAGAAAGAGCCTGATGCAGTAATGCTCAACAAATCTTAGCCATTTTCTTCTCCCCCTGCCATTTCCCCTTTCCTACTGATTATTTAGGATCTGAGATCATAATGATGCTTGGAACTCCACCAGCCATCACCTGTAACTTCTCAAGGATGCTAAATCAGGGGCGCCTGGGTGGCGCAGCTGGTTCAACATCCGACTCTTGGTTTCAGCTCATGTCATGATCTCAGGGTCAAGAGATGGAGCCCCGTGACAGACTCGGCACTCAGTGTGGCATCTGCCTGAGATTCTCCCCTCCCTCTCCTTTGCCCCTCCCACTCATGCTCTCTCTCTCTCTCTAAAATAAAAGATAATAATAATTAAATAAATAATCAAAATAAAATCAAAATAAGAAAATGAAGAGATGCTAAATCAGTCCAGCATTGAAAATCTATATATCTCATTCGTTTATCCATTTGACAAATATTCCTTAAGCATCTATTTTTTGGCAGACACCACCTATGCATGAAAGGGCTCAGGAGGCAAGAAAGAGTGTGAAAATACACCATTCCAGGTCATCACTTCACAGAATGAAGTGTTTTCCATGACAGCAAATGGCTACAGAGTCTTCTCAGTTGGGGGAAGGAGAAGCAATGACAAAACACACTGGTATCCCAAGTAATTCCAGCATAGTTTAATGTTCTCACCAGTATTCACCAGAACACCAGGGTCCCAATTCAGTTCCCATCAGGGATATTAATAATAACTAAAAGCTATTAGTGAGGCCAAGAAAAAGAAAGAAAAGCCCACAGACCCAAACAAAGAAGGCTTCCAGCAGCAAAGAGCCACCAAGAAGAAATTGCTGGAACTTGGTCACCAGTGATTCACCTCTGCAGCCTGCCCATTTACTCTCTTTCCAGTTCAGTGGTAACAGCGATCACACCATTTAGACTCAGCACTCAGACTGCTCCAGCCTGCCCGGAAATCTGCATGGAAGGAAAGGATCAAAATGTCTTTTCACCTAAAGAACTGTGAATTAACTCTCTGCCTTTTTAATTACTCTCAATTACTTTCCCACTATTTATAAGGATTTTTTTTTTTTTTTTTTGCCTAACAAAATCCAACTCTAATCAATATATGCAGTATATCCCAGCTGATTAGTGTAATTCTTGCCCCACCATGATGCTGGAGTTTTGCCAGCCTTACCTAGCACACAATTAAATGTCTGGTAATGCCTGCTGTTACGCAGCAGGCCTCACGAGTTAATAGGGAAAAAACGGGATTCACATTTGCCTCGACCAGCCCCTAAGTGCCCTCGCTCTCTCTCATCTGCTTGTAGACACGTACGAAGTATGCCTGGAGAAATAAAGGCCTGGAATGATCACACAAACCTAAAAGACACAGGAGCATAAGAAAAGGATCTCCCAGAGTCTAACTTGTCATCTCCTCATTTCAGTAAATCCTTCCAGGAATAAGCTATCACTCTTCCCACCCTCTATTCCGATACTGAACCGCGAGAGCACATTCTGCGTACAGAAAAGATTCAGGTATCTGGACCCACCTAAATCCAATATTATGAATTATGTTCAGTGTACCTTCAAGCCAATTTTCAATAAACACAAATCACTTAATAAGAAATTAAGAGCATTACACACTTCTCATGCTCCCATGGATTTGGTGTTAATGAGATTTTGTTTGTTAAGCTCACAGAATGACAAAGTGTCCTAAAAGACAGACACAGCCTTTTCCAATTTCCATTCATTCGAGAAATAGTTATTGAGCATTTTTTGTAGTATGACATTCCTAACACACACACCTGTTCACATGCTGATTTTGCCAGGCTGCCCCTGAAATAATGCTTTATTGCAGTATAATTGAAAAAAAAAAAAAAAAAAAAAAACTAGGAATTTGGAATTTTACAAGACATTTTAATCTATTCTATGACTATCAGCCAGGTAATCTCATACATTCATTCATACACACTATGTGCCTGACGCTGTAAATCCAATGCTTTAAAGCAAGATTCTCTAGCCCACAAAGGTCAGAACTGAGTAAGTAGTACCCGTGGGAACCTCTATGTCTCAGTGTACACTGGAATGGTGTGTTAATTGGTTAGTATAACAATACATATAGCACACGTGTTTACAAATGATTTGATTTTTTTTTTAATGAGAGACAGAGAGCATGAGAGGGAGGAGGATCAGAGGGAGAAGCAGACTCCCTGCTGAGCAGGGAGCCTGATGTGGGACTCGATCCCGGGACTCCAGGATCATGACCTGAGCCGAAGGCAGTCGCTTAACCAACTGAGCCACCCAGGCACCCACAAATGATTTGATTTTTAAATGTAACTTAGAAAGACTCCAAGGATCCTCGTAATAACAACATTCTTATGTACATATGTATTCTATGCTTTCTGGAGACAGAAAAGACTCAGCACTGAAGTGTGTTCCCACCTCCCAGTGTATTTTACCTTTGACTGTGAACATTAATTTCCACGCAGCTGTACCATTCCGTACAAATTCCTCTACCAGGACCTCCTCGAAAACAAAGTGGTGCCCCTAAAAGGTAACCAGATATTTGGATGTGTCCATGATGCCTTTTTGGTGTATTCACCACACTCCTCGAAAACTTACAGGAAAGAGCCACAGCTTTGACAGGCCAGCCAATCAAGAACCGGGGCGTGTCTATGCCTGGAGGATCTTTCCTTGGACTAGAAAATGTGGACCTCAGATATATTACATCCCACCAATACCAGAATCATAGTGCAGCCCCAATACCTCAGAGATATCTTTCAGTATTTGGCCATGGATGTTCCATTGTGAAGGTCAATGATACACTATTCAAGTTGAACATAAACAGATATGGTCATTCAGTTTTAAATATTAAACACTGGTAAAATCCAGCAATGATAAGAGTGGAGGAGTAAAGGTTAATGTAAAAAACTAGGAATTTGGAATTTTACAAGACATTTTATTTATTTATTTTAATATTTTATTTATTTATTTGACAGAGAGAGACACAGGGAGAGAGGAAACACAAGCAGGGGGAGTGGGAGACGGAGAGGCAGGACCCTGGGATCACGACCTGAGCCGAAGGCAGATGCTTAACGACTGAGCCACCCAGGCTCCCCAAAATTTCTTTTTTTTTAAATATTTTATTTATTTGAGAGAGAGTGTGTATGAGAGAGAGAGAGCATGAGCAGAGGGAAGGACAGAGGGAGAAGCAGACTTCCCACTGAGCAGGGAGCCCAATGCAGGTCTCGACCCCAGGACCCTGGGATCATGACCCGAGCCGAAGGCAGACGCTTAACAACTGAGCCACCCAGGCACCCCTACAAGACATTTTAATCTATTAAATGCAGAAATGGGAAAGCTGAAATTACCTGTGCAGGTGTCTCTTCCCCCCTAGAGACCATCGGGAAATGATGGTCTCTAGGGGGGAAGAGACACCTGCACAGGTAATTTCATTACAAGGCCGATGATATTAGGTGCCGTAACAGTAATACAAACTGTAGTGGGGATGTGACTGCAGCAACGTGGAAAAGCAATGCAGGAGGTAAAGGTTTAAGCAAACCTGCAGGATGGCATAGGGCTCCAACTAGTGACTACAGGGGTTGGGCAAGGTGGACACATATAGAGGGGCCAGCAGCCACCAAGGAGAGCAAAAAGTAGGAGGGGGCCCTGCAGCAAGTGAGAAGCTCTGAGTGATCACGTCCACTTCTCTGGACGTTACCGAGTCTGGGAACAGGAGTGATCCTTATTCAGTATCTTCACACAAGAGTTGATATTGTCAGAGGTGTGATTCTGGGTGGGACTGGCCTAAGCCCACTGCCCCAGAAACTCTTCAGCTTTCCCATTTCTGCAAACTCTCTGTAAATGAGGTGGATTTTTCTCTAACTCCAGTCCCACTCTGACTTGCCCCTCCCACTTGCCCTCTGATGCTTCTCCTCAAAGTAGTGCTGAAGGAAAAGGTCACACTCTAACTTTCAGATCGTCACATATTTGAAATAAAATATATTCCCCAGATGTGTACCCTCTTGCCTTTCTCTAAGAAATCGGATATATGAAAATTTAAAGTTAAAAAACAGACAAATTAAGGAGAAACAAAATATTCTTTAGAAAAGAATGTGCCCCACAATTTGCTTAAATAGTGAGTTTTCCCTAATTGAATGCATTTAAAATGTGATTTGCTTTGAAAAATGTGATTTACACTCACGTTTAAAAACGTTATCTATTGTATAAGAGCAATCTGGGCTTATTCACTTTGATTATTATAATAACCACTGATGAGCTGTATGAAAATGGCATATTTCATAAAATACCTGTATCTCTCCAGATACTCTCTTTGAAGAGGAAGTAGAATATGTTATTAATCCTACCTATTTAACAGAAATATAGAAAGTATAAATTGAAAAGACTGTGCGCACTACTGAAAAAAACTTGGGAATAAAGTGACACACGTAAATAATTACACATACAAAATCCACACTTCCAAAGTAAAAGAAGATTATCTAATTATTGGATAATTCAGGAAGATCTAGGAAATTGATCTGGCTATATAATATGTTTTCATCTTACATTTCCCAATCAATTGCCTGCATTGCATATTTCCTCATCACAGTAGTTGTCTTCTGAATGTAAATAAGGTATTATGGTCTCATTTTTAATCCAGGCACTTCCAAGCAGATGAGGTCACTTCAACTCAATAAAAGATTGCTTGTGTCATCTTTCTGACTTAGGGCACACATGCTTCTGTCCTTTTCTGGACCTACCTAGGTAAACATCATTCATTCGAGAAAGCTAAATTTTCAAGGGTCAGGCACCACATCTGTTTAATACGCTTTCATGCAAAATCAGTCCAAGGTCATTAGAGCACTCAGTACATTTTTGCCAAAAACGGCATGGATCTGAAGAACGAATGAAGACCCCCAGAAAGACTAACAGTGTAATGTGTACACTGTACTTACACCCAGGCTGTGAAGGATCAGCTGCTATGTCTATAGGAGAGATGGAATGGTAGATTATTTTAGACAGCTCCTAAAGAAACATGCTTATGAAGATGAGGAATTAAGAAATCTTATAAAACTAGTTGTTTACATTAATACCGTAGCAAGAGAGAGCTAAAATTTAAATTGTAAACAGGTAGTGACAAATCCTCAAGGATTTGGCAAGCTGTGTTTCTCACATCTTCACTTGTTGTCAACATTCCCAATTTATTTCTTTACTAATTGTGGCACTTTCAAGCATTTATAATCATCAAAAGCAGTTCAAAAAGAAATCTATCCCACCACAAGGATATTTAAAAAGAAAAGAATTTCTCAGTCTCTTATATGATTGGAAACTTTTCCATGGCAACAATCTGGAGTCAAAAGGATCTATATCATTAACCCATCAACCATAAAACTGAAAAGGACACTGAGAAATGCGGATGTCAGGTAAATACAACATAGGGCTGATAGTTACAAAGAAGAAATTAACCTCACAAATTACTTTTAAATTACTAGAGCAAAAATTCCGCTATGACTTTCACTTCCCCATCCTTGTTTTTCAGAGGTACAAAGCCCTGCCTGTTTTGGTGACACTTCATAATGTTAGGAAATATCATGGGCTCATTCCATGGGGATGGCCATCAATGAGAGAAGCAAAATCATCCTAATCAGTTGCAAAGTAAAAAAAAAAGCACACACCACTGAAGTCAAGAAGCACAAAGTGGCAAATGATCAAGTTCCAACAGCTAAAAAGATCCAAGACATTATGAGCTTTTAATGAGTGAAACATGCCATGAGAAAGAGACCTTCTGTCAATAAATCCAAATCCTGGTTCACTAATTAAACCATCTAATACAGTGTCTGAATATGTAGACACCAGACTTCAACATTTCTTAATTATATTCAATTCCAGGCATATTTTTCCATTTAATTGACATTCTGAAATGCCTTTACAGTCCTATCAGATAGGTACCAAATTCTCAAAGGAGATTACTGCACACTTCTGAATTCTGATTCATCTGATTGAAATTGTTATTCTGAAACTTTTCTTTGAAATGTGGAAAAGACTCACACCCCATTTTGTCCATAACTCTAGCAACATTAAGGTCATCTATCTGCATCTGGCCCACTTTCTTGTGCACAGTTCTTGCCAGTGGGGATCTCCAGAGCCAGGCCAATCTTACGAAACCATGGCTACAAACCCTGGCCTGGCATGGGACGATAACCATGGTGTTACACACAACACACCGTTCAACCAATCACAGCACCAACCACCATCATTTAGCCACCACTTAGAGCCAAACACAGAATCTCAAACTGCAACCTTGAAATAGACTTTAGATGTCCCAAATATTTTTCAGATGCCCAAAATATTAATCATATACTTAGACTTAAAAAAAAAATCAACAAAATGTCATTTGCAATAGATGGTCTAGGTTTCAGAAAAGACCAACCTACCCCTCTACGACTCCTTCCAAGACGCAGTCTCATTCTGCTTTTGAAGAACATGCACGCACGCGCACACATACATGCATGCCATGTTTACCTGATAGGAAAAAAATGACATTTATACTATCATTAAGCACATTTGTCACTAGATTTAATCTGTATTATCTGGCATGCTTTCAGATGTTTACAAGAGTTAAGTAATGTTCAATGATATTTTGTAGCATTAATAATTTGGGGTTTATTTCAAAATGTGAAATGTAATCGCTGCTCCAACATGCTCACTTTTTAACTTTCCACGGTACTGAAAGGTTATTATTTTATCAGATTGTTTGGAATTTAATTTAGTTGAAGTCCTGAAGTTACAATTAAACTTCTAGTTAACCTTTCATATCTGTGCCTCATTCAACAGCTGGGCTTATCTCCGACATCTCAAAAAAAGAGAAGAAATAAAGAATAACTGAAGTATCATTTGCAACTGCTCTGCAAAGTACAGCTATCAGCAAGTCATGGTGAACAGCCACGGTAAAAGTTCGAGCCTTTTCACACACATTCTGGAAGCCAGCATTACCATGCATACTATTGACTTTATATATATATATATATATATATATATATGTATATATATATATATATATGGGCTATAAAGCAAGCAAGAGACATGAATGCTCAATTCCCAAAGGACAAAACATCTCAAAGTTCTCTGTGCCAAAGCTAATTCATAACTAAGCCTCAGAGGAAAACAGGGAACTAAGAATATTCCAAGTACATCAACCTATAGGAATGAAGCTGCTTCCTAGCACGTCCCAGAAGTATGCCTGCCAAACTTAGTAGGTTCCTTCAACCGCCAACATTAAATGGTGCTGTGATTTTTTTTCCTTAAGTGTACACATCTTTAGCCACAACTAGACTGTAAGCTCCTGGAAAACATGATTCATTTTTCTATGCAACACATCTCTTGTAACCCCTACATATAAAAAGAAAATTGAGCAGATGGTCAATTTATATCAACTTATTATCTTTATTATCTTTTGTGGTCCCTCCACCCCCAACTTTGAAGAAGACCCTTGGGTGTTTTAATGATGTCTGGGAGCCTGCCTGCAGGTGCATGTGCGGGCCCCCACTTCCTCCCAGACCTATACACACCCTGGCTTTCTAGTGGTTATATCAACAATTCTGGGATTTTTTAGTTGACTGTTGGCAGTACCTAAAAAGTATCGTTGTAAATGAATCACTCTTTAGTAGGCCCTTTAAAGAATCATTCATTTTTGCTGTTTTCATAAACTTTAATGGGTTGTTTAAGGCACAAATATGGCCATGTGTTGATTTCTAGTTTGCATACATGGGTAGCTCCCATCTTCCCAAGAGAACAGTAAGCACATAGAAGCAAAGCATATATTTTACTTTGACAAAGGCTGTATCTGAATCCTGCCCACGGCCTTGCAAAGGGAGGTAGGTTGAGCAAATATTACAGAAAAGAAATTTAAAAGAAATGCATTTTTAAAGAGATAAAAGAAACAAAAAGAAAAAAGTGAAGCCTTCCTTAAAGAAACAAAAATAAAGGAAATGACTTTACAGAATAAACACAAAGGGGTAAAATTTAAGACATACAAGGGAAAGAGTTAATTAAACAAATTTCCTTTATTAAATAGAGGCTAAAATCCACAGTCTTGAAAGCCTGTAAGTTCAGAAAGGTGAAATACTAAAATCTGCTCAAGGATCCTTCTCAAGGTTCCCTACACAACTTTTCTGCCCAGACAAGGCCACACTCTCATAAAACATCATCGAAGGGAGGACAATCCTACAACCCTCCTCCCAGGCCTCCCATTCATACATATCTACCCAGTGAAGGAAGCAACACACTTCCATTATATGAAGGGTTTGTTGCTAAGTTTTGAAATTTGTGCTCTATTTTCTCTGAACATCATCAGGCCAGTAAATCCATTCTCAAATTTTTACCCCTTCTACCTAATACGAATATATCTCAATCCTAGAATAGGCTAAAATTAAGACTAACCTAGGAGTGCCAGTCCAATCCAGAGCTACTAGAATGGTCATTTGTCACTGTTACATGTAACTGACAGACTATTTTAGTTGACCAGAAACTGGCTGGAAGCCACTAGACAAGTGTCAAATATGTTCTCAATAAATTCAATCTATGGCATTCGGCTGAATCTTTTCATTTTTGTTTCCTTAAGGAAAGGCAAACTGTCCTAAAATTAGTCTTAGAAAATTGGGGAAAAGGAGGCAATGTAAACAAAGACAAGAGCTTATTAGAGGAGTAGATACTCTTCAACTGACAGAAAATCAGTGCGTTTGAGAAGTCTGTAGAATCAAATTGGCCAAAACACAGAAAAGATATTAACCCTCAAGGTCTTCACCCAGGAAGTCACCTAAGCCACAAGAATCTATTTGTGCCTCTTAGACAGCAGGCACTGTGGTCAACCTCAAGAGGACAAACTTATAAAACACAGACCCAACCCCCACAACTGGGTAGAAGGATTCCCACAACGACATATTCAACAACTACAGAATGAAAAGTATTTTGGAAAAGTTTATCAATAAACAAGGCGATATACACAGGGGGTGCATTTCTGCCTTTAACATCTATGGAAATCAGGGGTTCTCTTCTCTGCAGGAAGGAATTAAGCAGGAGACATGGCCTTCCCTCTAGGTCTGTCAGATCCCTTTCTTTTAAATTCCCATTCCTCCCTGGTGTTTGTCACAATCAGCAAAGACAAGAGTTCATCAATAGTCCTTCCCCAGCAATCAAAGGAAATCAATCGGAATGGCCCAGCCCACCTGATCCCATCAGATGATCCCCACTCAATGCTCCTCCTGCCCGAGGAAAAAAACCTAAGAATGGCCCATAATGGAAGAAACCAAACACTTCCAATATTATCCTTTCCCTCTGGCCCCAGAGGAAAAAGCCCACCCACCAGTTAACCAGACAGATGTGGGGTATCATCGAATGCCACACCCAACTCCACAATGGGTAAAATAAAACTACCTTGGTCCTATTTGCATTATGAGCTATAAATATAGCATAACACAACAGCCACTGGGAGCACCCCTACCACCAGCTGGTAATGACTAAATATCCTCTCCTCACTGGTAATTGCCTACTTCTTTCTATTTGACATAATTCATCAACCAGATTACAGCAGGTCATTCTGCAACATATGAAGAAAGCAAGGATAACATAACCTGACACATCAAAATGTTCTTCTGCGAGCAGCCTGAAGAGCTGCTTTACAAAAAGCTGTGAGCTGGCAAAATAACCATATAGCATACAGGTCAGTGGGCATCCACTCTGCTTATTGCTACTCATTTCATTTTTGAGTAGCTCAGCACAACTGTAATTGCTAGTTAACAGATAGAATGGGTCCTGACTATTTAAAAAAATTCCCAAAATGACTCTGCCAGGAACCAAAATAAATAAAATGCGGCGGGGGGGGGGGGGGGGGGGGGGGGGGGGGCTGATAACCCGTCCCTGGTCAAGAACATGGGCTATGAAAATCCTGCAGCTACAAGAGATGAACCCAGCCCAGCAGCCACTGATTTCTGATCTCTGAGCCAGCTGCCTTTCATGTGGAGTTCTCTGTGTGGTTAAGATATGAAGACATTATAACTGGACAGTTCTGGGAACTTTCTCATCCCAGTGCACTGTGTATAGAAACTGGCCCCAGCAACATTCATTGTCCAAGTTCCAAAAAGGCAACCACATGGATTCATGATTAAATATCAGCATTCGGTTTAATTCTAAGAGACAACTTTTCTCCTTGTAAAATGTTAAAAACCCTTCCCCCACTCCAACGCTACTAGGAAAAAAAAAAAAAAAGCACATCAAAGCGCTTAAGTTATTATGCATTTTTTGTCTTTGTCTCTTGGCGCCCTGGTTTTCTTGGCTGTTCTTTATTCTCTCACTGCTCAACTGCTCCAATTTAGGAATAAAAACTTAAAAAAAAAAAGAAAAAGAAAAAGAAAGAAAGAAAGAAAAGCAGGAGCAGTGGCCTCTGCAATTCCCAGGATTCCGCAGAATCTCCATCTCTCAATCTCTTCTCCCTCCTTCTTCCTCCTCCACCCCCTCCCTTCCTTGCCTTCTCAGATTCAAATCTTCACGTCACAAACCAGAACAGCATTCAAGCGTTTGATAAACGTTAAAAGAAGTTCAGTGCCTGAAGGTAGAGGCAAAATCTGGGCTGTCCTTGGTCGACAGTGACAAGGGGGTACCTCAAGTCCTCAATTCCTAGATGGCGGGCTTCCCCATTTTACCACCTGAACTTGCCGCCTGGATCCCAGGCAAAGTCGTCTGCAGTCTTTCTGGCTGGTTCTCAGTCTCTGCATTTATTTTACCTTGGCCCGGACGCAATCAGAGAATCTAATCCTAGCAACAAAGCCAGGAGCCCAAATCCACCGTGATGAACTGGTCGGTCTGCTCCCCCGCCCCCTTCCTCCCACAGCCCTCTTCCTCCCACAGCCCCCTTCCTCCCACCGCCCGCGACTCGCCTTTGAAAAGACAAGCGTTGGGGCCAGAAAATTAATACGTCCGAAGCTAGCTGGAGAAAAGCGGCGGAATACAAAGTGGTCAGGAGTGGTCTGGGTTTCGTGGTTTGTTTACGTGTTATCTTTTTAAACAAGGACCCACCGAGGTGAACCCGGGCTGGGCAATCCCTGGGTGGGAGCGTCGAACAGCCCCGGGCGCCGCGCAGACAGCTCGCCCCCGCCCTCTCTCCCGCCTGGCTGGGGCCGGGGTGAGAGGGGGAGGTTCGCGCGGGTTTGTCTGACACTTGTAAATGGAAGTGGGATCCAACTTGGAAAACAAACGCGCCGGAGTCTGGGGGCGGGGAGGAGCAGGAGGAGGGCTAGGGAGGAGAAAAGACTCTTCAACCATTTGCGCGGTCCTCTATTGCCTCCCTCCCGCCCCGGCTGCCGCAGGTTCGCCCAGACCCGAAGCGGAGTCCCAGTGGGCCCCCTGCTCCGCGGTGAGACGGGGCCGGCCACCGAGGCAGGCCGAGGCCGCCAGCCGCCACCGACCACCGCCGACGACCGCCCACGCTCCGGGCCGCAGGGGCCTCTCCCGCCCGGGAGCCTCTCCTAGTCCCCCAAGGCGACATCGCCCGGTCACCGCAGGCTCGCTCTCTCCTCACATCCATTCAGGGATCCCTTCCACTGCCCGGTTGGCCCCATTATTACGAGGAGCTGCAGCCGCACGATGCCATCACCACCACACACACACACACACACACACTCACACATACATCCCGGGGGCGCCCCCCTTTCCTCTTGTTGCAGGCTACCCTAAAGGCTTCCTCAGCTCGCGGCCAAACTCCCGCCACCCCTGCATCCCAGCCGCAAGCGCGCCGCCGCCCACGACAGCAGAGCAGGCGAAAGTGCACAATAAAAGTTGCTTTCCGCGAAGCCTAATCCAGGTCAATGTTTAACCATCTCGGAAAGCACGCGCGACAAAAGTCAGCGGGAGAGGGGAGGGAGGACTAGACCACAGCACCGCTAAAAATACCCGGGCTCGCCGCCTCACGCACGCCCGGGGGCCGGATGCACTTTAGCTCAGCGACCCCCACTGGCGGAATCCTGGCGCGCATGGCGCGCAGCCCGAGAACGGTCCCCGCCGTCTCGGCTGCCTCCTGGCCGCTCCCCCACAGACCCCGGCCCCGGCCCCGCACCCACACTCGTCCCGGCTAGGGGGTCCATCCACACCCGCCCGGGAAGGGGCCCCCAGCGCAGAGCTGGCGCGCCCTCGTGTTCCCGCCTCCCGACCCAGAGCGGGAGGCAACGCACCCCCAGGGCGGTGAGACCCGCGCCGCTTTCTTTTCAAAGACAAGCAACCTTCACGCGTGCAAGCCCGCCCGCCAAAAATCATGCACTCTCCCTAGGCGCTCCGTTTCCTTCTCCCTGTGAAGGTAGCAGGAAAAATCCTCCCTCCCCGCCACTCTGTTAAAAGCTGTCGCCCCAGTCTAAGAGCCGCTGCCTCTCAGAACATTTCACCCTGCCCGTGACCCCCGCAAGCCGGAGTCAAGCGTGGAGCTGATCTGCAGACAATCCAGAAACCCCTTCCCCTCCCTGGCGAAAGTGGAGTCTGGGCGCCCTGCTCCGCCCTGCGCCTCGCCAAGCAACGACCCAACTTGAGCCTCCAGGTCGCCTAAGTGCATCCATCGGCATCTGGACATCCCCGCTGCGCCCGACAGGCACCAGCTACTATACAGGCTAGCCGCCTGGATCCTCTCATCCACCTGCAACCGGCGGCCGGGGCTTGGGGGACCCAGGGATAGGTGCACCGATCCGCAAGCCCCCTCGCGGCCCTCCCCAAATCCTCAGCCTCAAACTTGGCCAACTCTCCATGCCAACCTCCCAGCTACTGCCGCAGGAACGAGCCTCGCTTCCCTCCTGGCGGCGGCGGCGGCGGCGGCGGCTCGGAGCCTTGCCGAGGCAGGAACTTTACAAGGTGAAAAGTTTCCCCACGCGCTCCGCCGGTTCTCGCCTCCCCGAGCCCATCTCGCAGCCCATTTGCACCCGGCAGCTGGAGCTGTGCTCCTGGAGACGCGCTTCAGCCGGTGCACCGGGCAGCCAAATAATCACGCTAAAGTCCCCACGCACCCTTGCCTTCGCCGGCGATCCACGGCTCCACCAGGCGCTGCCTCCGTGGTCTTCCTCTCCGAGCGCTCCAGCCCAGGACGAGCCGGCCACCCGGCCGCCGCCGCCGCCGCAGTGCCCGCCGCGCGCCCTCCCGGACTAGAGCCGCGGGCAGAAGCGCTCGGCGTTCGGAGGCTCGCAGGCGGAGGAGGGGAGCCGAGAGGAGGAGAACGGCCGCGGGAGGAGGGGGACGGGGCGCGAGATCCCCAATCCGCAACCCAGATCACAGCGCAGCCTGCCGGGAGCAGCGCCGGCTCTCGTGTCTGCTCCGTGCTGCCGCCGCCGCCGCTACTGCTCGCCGCCTGGCTGCTCCCAGCTCCCCATCACAGCCGACGCCGACGCACAGCCAAGCCCCTCTCTCGTCGCCCCCTCTCGCTTTTCTCTCGCTGTCTCCTCCTCCCAAACCGCGAGCGAAAAGGGCGAGGGGGAGAGAAGCCTCGGCGTCCGGGCTGACTCGCGATCTCGGAACGCCGCGCGGGGGGGAGAGGGGGCGGGCGGGGAGGGGGTTGTGGGAGAGGCGCGGCGAGCTGGAGGGCGCTCCCGGCGCCGGGCCTGGAAGCTGGACTAATTTTAGAGCGCGAGTCTTCCCCCACCAGTCTCTCGGGGCTCGAGGATAACACCGCCGTGCCTTCCTGCCTCGCCTAGAGCGTGGTGCCGGCTTCAGGGAGCGCACACACAGCGCTCTCAGCCGGATCAGCACCACGGCCCCGCGCAGGGATCAAGCTCACGTTACTCTGCGAGGACAGATGAGGAAACTGAGGCACGTCGAGGTTAAAATGGCTTTTCTAAGATCCCAAGGTTGGTTTGTAGCATGAAGACTAAACCATCAAACGTTGCGCCTGGATTCCAATTGTGCTTCCCAGACAGGGCTCCTCCCTACTACTTTGAACAGGTTTGAATCCTGGGCTCATCTGATTCCCTGTGGAGAAAGGGGTGGTATTCGACTAAAAAGGTAACGGGGTGCATTCTCTTCCCTCCTTCTCTGACCCCAAATGGTTTTAAACATTTTTGTCGAAATGAAGGAGAGGTACTCTGAAGAGAATGAGTGATTCACGTGCGGCTTGAGTTGCTGCTCCAACTCGTCATACTCCTGTTCCAGTACCTTCCGCGCCCGCACCCCTCCTAGTACTCGCAGACCACACCCACACGTCCACACTCTGTGCAGCGGAGCCTACACTGGTCCCCTCTCTGTGTATCCTCGCACTTATGCTTTTCTTCCCCAGAAAGTCTTAGCACCCGCCCCCCCCCAGCTACTCCCCCACGCACAGCAACGCACATCTGTCCCTTAAAGCTGCACACAAGCAGGCGCGTGGCCTCAGATGCGCTCTCCCAGGCGCTTTCTCCCCCACTCTACCATTGGCACCGGGGGGAGAGGCGCGCTGGGCCTGCAGATCTTTTCTCCAGAAGAAATCCCTGCTCTTTTTGAACCGCGAGATTCTCTCTGGGGAGCGAGGTGGGTGTTGTTCCTGGGGGACTTTGTGCTCCCTCACTAGAGCGAGCCCTTTGAAGAGCCAGTCGAGTTTATCTGTCTGTCCTTCCAGCTCGCAGCCTGGGGCCTCTGCCCTGGTGCCATCACACAATGGCCCCACTACTCCCCACAGGTGGAAAGTTCCCCTTGAAAGCCTCCAGCAGCCTCGCTGCCTAGACTGCTCCATAAAGCACCGGCATGCTCTGGTCACTCTGCCCGGGAGAGTTTAATGTGAATACTAAAGAACACTGACAGCTCCCCATACATCAGCTAATTCAGAGGTAATCGGCATGATGTAACCTCGGGCTTCATTGTCATAGAAGGCCAGAAGATGGGTCTCTAGTGAGGGAAGCCACTCTCAGGGCTAGGCAGGCGGACGTGCCCTCCAAAATGTGATCATTTGAATAATTTTATTCTGGTTTTATTTTTATTTCAGCATCTTCCAAGGGCACTGAAAACTTTATTATCATATAAATATGTCTCTGGCATGGCATTTTCCTCTCGACAACAGGATGCGGCTGTGTATCCGAGATGTTAATGCATCAATGCATTTCCCACCTGAGTGCTTCTGTGGAAGGGCTGAAACAAGTTGGCTCCTGAAATCAGGCATTTGGGGTAGAGTCAGCTGGTGGTTGTTTGGCCAGTGGGATGCTCAAGGAAAGAGCGCTGGCAACGAGACAGGGCATCTTCCACCTTCTGCCTGGGAAGATTGCCAGGTGTGTGTAGGTGTGGTCTCTGCTGCCGCTGCTGGTGATGCTCCTGGATTCCAGCTCCTCAGACTGTTCTCTTATGCCTAGGAGGCACCTTACAGATAAGTACAGAAATCTGTCTAAATTTCAGCCTCCCCTATCCCAAGGCAGTACATTGATAATAAAGTAAACAGTCTTTACTCCCAGGGCAGACATAAGCCATTATAGCCAGTGGGTAAGAGATTTCCTGCAAGGATGACAGAGTGGTTTATTTAGTGGGACATCCCTCTGGTCATGTAAGACCTCCATAGTACTTCATACTCATTTACTACTGATTCTATTGGAAGACTCTTTTCTTCCCTTAAAAAATGCCTACTGTGTGCTAGTACTGTGGTAGGCACAGACTTGATAATGCCATAGGCTGTGTGACAGCAGAGAATCTCTTTATCATATTCATATTTCTATCCCCAGTTCCCTACACAAGCCTGACACACTCAATGAATATTCATCACAAGAATGAACAGATAATGAAAGCTGGAGACTCCTCTGCTAGACCCAGTGAATAGGATATACGAGACATTAAAGTCCATGTAGGAAAGGAGGCCAGCAAATGAAAAACTGTGAGTCTATGAAAAAATAATGTTACTTTCTATCTCGCACCTCCCATGTACCATTTCAAATCCTCGGAGCCTACCTGTCTATTTTAGGCACTGCAAGAGCAATCAGTTCTAAGTGGGCTCCAGCCAGCTTCATACAGGTTCAATCTGACAGTGCCTCGCTCTAGGCCTCGCTTGCATCTCTCCTCCCACCCAGAGGCTTCTTGGTTGAAGTTTCAGTGTAGACTAAAACCCACAAAGAATCATGAGAGATTAAACACCCCGCGGTAAATAAATCTTTGCCTAATGGGAGATGGGGGCCCACGGATAAATGCTCCCCTTTTTATCTTCTGACAACGGATCCTGAAATGTGTAACAAAGAGCTCCTTAGTTGGTCTTGTTGAATTAAGCAGCCAGTCACCTAAATCAGTGGCCAGCTTCATAACCTATCCTTGTACTGATTCTTCATCCTTTGCTTGTTCCATCCCTGGGATCACACTCCCGAGTAAAGTATGTTCAGTAAGTCCTTGTGTCAGGCAGGCTCTACTGTCTGGCAACCCCAAGCTGAACACCTGACTACTGCCACCAATCCAAAATATTTACATCAAGGGAAAAAAAATACATCAAGGAATAGTCAAATGATTTTTCAAAATGCCCTACAGCATACACACACACACACACACACACACACACACACACACACACACACGAGCTCCTCTTTGTGATCACTTATATCCTGCCCACATTTGTTCTTATTAATCCCAATCATTTTGTTTTTGTGTTCATAAAGTCAATGATCTGGGAAGTAACTGTCTAGTGTAATAGACTAGTGTAACTGTTAACCTTCCACAAACATTCAATAATTGTTTCCTTTACAGAAAAGTTTGTTTCCACAGTGGGCTATTGAGGAAAGTGGTAGAATTTCCTTCACTGGAAGTATTTAATCAAAGGATAGGTGCTTATCAACTTGGGATAGGACTGGTTCTGTCAAGAAACTCTGGTAATACAAATTTTTGAAAGCAGATAAATTCAAGTTATATCGTAACAGGGAGTCAGTTTAAGGTGGTCATTAAGTGAGCCGGCCCTGGAGGGAGGGAGACTGAGTTAGAATTCTCATTTTCCACCTTCAACCTGTTTTATCTGGGATAAGTTACCTTCCCTAAGTCTCAGTTCCTTATATGTAATATAGGATGTATGATGGTATCTATCTGGTAAGATTATTTTAAGAATAAATGAGACAATTCATAAAAGCATGTGTTCAACATATGGTAAGCACCTAATGCATTTCAACTATTATTATTCTTTTAGAGACAAATCATAAAGCAACTATTTCATATCTTCTGAGCTTAAAGTCAGTGCTAGAAGCCAGAACAAAATTTCAGACTCTACCACTATCCCTTCCATGCTAAAATTTTATGATTCTAATCCCAGATCTGATATGACATTTTCATATCCACATAGTTACAGGGCAGACTTTTATTCAAATACAGCAAAATGATGATGTTCCAGATATTCAGTATCATGCAATCCATTATATATATACATATGTATAGATATGGATATATATATATATATATATATATATAGTGGGTGGGAACATTTACTTATCCTTTTTTGCTCCTCTTTTTACACTTCCTTAGATTTCAAATTCACCTTTTGCAAAATGACATTGTATAATGAAGATGACATATACCATATACTTCATATATGACTATAATTTTAACTCAAATATTTTTATAGAAAACTGTTTCTGCTCATTCCTCCTCAATACAAAACATGGAAGAATGTAAAAGATACATTGGATACATTTTTTTTTTAATTTTTTTATTCTTATGTTAATCCCCATACATTACATCATTAGTTTTAGATAAAGTGTTCCATGATTCATTGTTTGTGCATAACACACACTGCTCCATGCAGAATGTGCCCTCCTCAATACCCACCACCAGGCTAACCCATCCTCCCACCCCCCTCCCCTCTAGAACCCTGTTTGTTTTTCAGAGTCCATCGTCTCTCATGGTTCGTCTACCCCTCTGATTTCCCCCGCTTCATTCTTCCCCTCCCGCTACCTTCTCCTTTTTTTTTTTTTCCTTAACATATATTGCATTATTTGTTTCAGAGGTACAGATCTGAGATTCAACAGTCTTGCACAATTCACAGCGCTTACCAGAGCACATACCCTCCCCAGTGTCTATCACCCAGTCACCCCATCCCTCCCACCCCACCCCCCACTCCAGCAACCCTCAGTTTGTTTCCTGAGATTAAGAATTCCGCATATCAGTGAGATCATATGATACATGTCTTTCTCTGTTTGACTTATTTCACTCAACATAATACCCTCCAGTTCCATCCACGTCGTTGCAAATGGCAAGATCTCATTCCTTTTGATGGCTGCATAATATTCCATTGTATATATATACCAACCCTTCTTAATCCATTCATCTGTCGATGGACATCTTGGCTCTTTCCACAGTTTGGCTATTGTGGACATTGCTTCTATAAACATCGGGGTGCACGTACCCCTTCGGATCCCTACTTTTGTATCTTTGGGGTAAATACCCAGTAGTGCAATTGCTGGATCATATGGTAGCTCTATTTTCAACTTTTTGAGGAACCTCCATACAGTTTTCCAGAGTGGCTGCACCAGCTTGCATTCCCACCAACAGTGTAGGAGGGTTCCCCTTTCTCCGCATCCCCGCCAACATCTCTCATTTCCTGACTTGTTAATTTTAGCCATTCTGACTGGTGTGAGGTGGTATCTCATTGAGGTTTTGATTTGGATTTCCCTGATGCCGAGCGATATTGAGCACTTTTTCATGTGTCTGTTGGCCATTTGGATGTCTTCTTTGGAAAAATGTCTGTTCATGTCTTCTGCCCATTTCTTGATTGGATTCTTTGTTCTTTGGGTGTTGAGTTTGATGAGTTCTTTATAGATTTTGGATACTAGCCCTTTATCCGATATGTCATTTGCAAATATCTTCTCCCATTCTGTTGGTTGTCTTTTGGTTTTGTTGACTGTTTCCTTTGCTTTGCAAAAGCTTTTTATCTTGATGAAGTCCCAATAGTTCATTTTTGCCCTTGCTTCCCGTGCCTTTGGTGATGTTTCTAGGAAGAAGTTGCTTCGGCTGAGGTCGAAGAGGTTGCTGCCCGTGTTCTCCTTTAGGATTTTGATGGACTCCTGTCTCACATTGAGGTCTTTCAACCATTTGGAGTCTATTTTTGTGTGTGGTGTAAGGAAATGGTCCAGTTTCATTCTTCTGCATGTGGCTATCCAATTTTCCCAACACCATTTGTTGAAGAGACTGTCTTTATTCCATTGGACATTCTTTCCTGCTTTGTCAAAGATGAGTTGACCATAGAGTTGAGGGTCCATTTCTGGGCTCTCAATTCTGTTCCATTGATCTATGTGTCTGTTTTTGTGCCAGTACCATGCTGTCTTGATGATGACAGCTTTGTAATAGAGCTGGAAGTCCGGAATTGTGATGCCGCCGGCTTTGCTTTTCTTTTTCAACATTCCTCTGGCTATGCGGGGTCTTTTCTGGTTCCATACAAATTTGAGGATGATTTGTTCCATTTCTTTGAAAAAAGTGGATGGTATTTTGATGGGGATTGCATTGAATGTGTAGATTGCTCTCGGTAGCATTGACATCTTCACAATATTTGTTCTTCCAATCCATGAGCATGGAACGTTTTTCCATTTCTTTGTGTCTTCCTCAATTTCTTTCATGAGTATTTTCTAGTTTTCTGAGTACAGATCCTTTGTCTCTTTGGTTAGATTTATTCCTAGGTATCTTATGGTTTTGGGTGCAATTGTAAATGGGATCGACTCCTTAATTTCTCTTTCTTCTGTCTTGTTGTTGGTGTATAGGAATGCCACTGACTTCTGTGCATTGATTTTATATCCTGCCACTTTACTGAATTCCTGTATGAGTTCTGGAAGTTTTGGGGTGGAGTCTTTTGGGTTTTCCACATAAAGTATCATATCATCTGCAAAGAGTGAGAGTTTGACTTCTTCTTTGCCAATTTGGATGTCTTTGATTTCTTTTTGTTGTCTGATTGCTGTGGCTAGGACTTCCAATACTATGTTGAATAGCAGTGGTGATAGTGGACATCCCTGCCGCGTTCCTGACCTTAGGGGGAAAGCTCTCAGTTTTTTCCCATTGAGAATGATATTCGCTGTAGGTTTTTCATAGATGGCTTTTATGATATTGAGGTATGTACCCTCTATTCCTATACTCTGAAGAGTTTTGATCAAGAAAGGATGCTGTACTTTGTCAAATGCTTTTTCTATGTCAAATGCCTTTCATATGAGAGGATCATATGATTCTTGTTCTTTCTTTTGTTAATGTATTGTATCACATTGATTGATTTGCGGATGTTGAACCAACCTTGCAGCCCAGGGATAAATCCCACTTGGTCATGGTGCATAATCCTTGTAATGTACTGTTGGATCCTATTGGCTAGTATTTTGGTGAGAATTTTTGCATCCATGTTCATCAGGGATATTGGTCTGTACTTCTCCTTTTTGATGGGGTCTTTGTCTGGTTTTGGGATCAAGGTAATGCTGGCCTCATAAAATGAGTTTGGAAGTTTTCCTTCCATTTCTATTTTTTGGAACAGTTTCAGAAGAATAGGTATTAATTCTTCTTGAAATGTTTGGTAGAATTCCTCTGGGAAGCCATCTGGCCCTGGGCTTTTGTTTTTTGGGAGATTTTTGATGACTGCTTCAATTTCCTTAGTGGTTATAGGTCTGTTCAGGTTTTCTATTTCATCCTGGTTCAGTTTTGGTAGTTGATATATCTCTAGGAATGCCTCCATTTCTTCCAGGTTATCTAATTTGCTGGCATAGAGTTGCTCATAATATGTTCTTATAATTGTTTGTATTTCTTTGGTGTTGGTTGTGATCTCTCCTCTTTCATTCATGATTTTGTTGATTTGGGTCATTTCTCTTCTCTTTTTGATAAGTCTGGCCAGGGGTTCATCAATCTTGTTAATTCTTTCAAAGAACCAGCTCCTAGTTTCGTTGATCTGTTCTACTGTTCTTTTAGTTTCTATTTCATTGATTTCTGCTCTGATCTTTATTATTTCTCTTCTCCTGCTGGGTTTAGGCTTTATTTGCTGTTCTTTCTCCAGCTCCTTTAGGTGTAGGGTTAGGTTGTGTACTTGAGACCTTTCTTGCTTCTTGAGAAAGGCTTGTATTGCTATATACTTTCCTCTTAGGACTGCCTTTGCTGCATCCCAAAGATTTTGAATAGTTGTGTTTTCATTTTCATTGGTTTCCATGTATTTTTTTAATTCTTCTTTAATTTCCTGGTTGACCCATGCATTCTTCAGTAGGATGCTCTTTAGTCTCCATGTATTTGAGTTCTTTCCGACTTTCCTCTTGTGATTGAGTTCTAGTTTCAAAGCATTGTGGTCTGAAAATAGGCAGGGAATGATTCCAATCTTTTGGTACTAGTTGAGACCGGATTTATGACCTAGGATGTGATCTATTCTGGAGAATGTTCCATGGGCACTAGAGAAGAATGTGTATTCCGTTGCTTTGGGGTGGAATGTTCTGAATATGTCTGTGAAGTCCATTTGGTCCAGTGTGTCATTTAAAGTCTTTATTTCCTTGTTGATCTTTTGCTTAGATGATCTGTCCATTTCAGTGAGGGGGGTGTTAAAGTCCCCCACTATTATTGTATTGTTGTCGATGTGTTTCTTTGCTTTTGTTATTAATTGCCTTATATAATTGGCTGCTCCCATGTTAGGGGCATAGATATTTACAATTGTTAGATCTTATTGTTGGATAGATCCTTTAAGTAGGATATAGTGTCCTTCCTCATCTCTTATTACAGTGTTTGGTTTAAAATCTAATTTGTCTGATATAAGGATTGCCACCCCAGCTTTCTTTTGGTGTCCATTAGCATGGTAAATGGTTTTCCACCCCCTCACTTTCAATCTGGGTGTGTCTTTGGTTCTAAAATGAGTCTCTTGCAGACAGCATATGGATGGGTCTTGTTTTTTAATCCAGTCTGATAGCCTGTATCTTTTGATTGGGGCATTTAGCCCATTTACATTCAGGGTAACTATTGAAAGATAGGAATTTAGTGCCATTGTATTGCCTGTAAGGTGACTGTTACCGTATATTGTCTGTGTTCCTTTCTGGTCTATGTTGCTTTTAGGCTCTCTCTTTGCTTAGAGGACCCCTTTCAAGATTTCCTGTAGGGCTGGTTTTGTGTTTGCAAATTCCTTTAGTTTTTGTTTGTCCTGGAAGCTTTTTATCTCTCCTTCAATTTTCAATGACAGCCTAGCTGGATAGAGTTCTTGGCTGCATATTTTTCTCATTTAGTGCTCTGAATCTATCCTGCCAGTCCTTTCTGGCCTGCCAGGTCTCTGTGGATAGGTCTGTTGCCAATCTAATGTTTCTACCCTTGTAGGTTACATATCTCTTCTCCCGAGCTGCTTTCAGGATTTTCTCTTTGTCTATGAGACTCGTAAGTTTTACTATTAGATGTCGGGGTGTTGACCTATTTTTATTGATTTTGAGAGGGGTTCTCTGTGCTTCCTGGATTTTCATGCCTGTTTCCTTTCCCAAATTAGGGAAGTTCTCTGCTATAATTTGCTCCATTATACCTTCTGCCCCTCTCTCTCTTTCTTCTTCTTCTGGGATCCCAATTATTCTAATGTTGTTTCGTCTTACGGTATCGCTTATCTCTCGAATTCTGCCCTCGTGATCCAGTAGTTGTTTATCTCTCTTTTTCTCAGCTTCTTTTTTTCCATCATTTCATCTTCTATATTACTGATTCTCTCTTCTGCCTCATTTATTCTAGCAGTTAGCGCCCCCATTTTTGATTGCACCTCATTAATAGCCTTTTTGATTTCTACTTGGTTGGATTTTAGTTCTTTTACTTCCCCAGAAAGGGTTTCTCTAATAACTTCCATATTTTTTTCAAGCCCAGCTAGTATCTTTAAAGTGATGATTCTGAACTCTAGATCTGACATTGTACTAATGTCCGTATTGAGTAGGTCCCTGGCAGTCGGTACTACCTCTTGTTCTTTTTGTTGAGGTGATTTTTTCCGTCTTGTCATTTTGTGCAGAGGAGAATAGATTAATGAGAGAACAAAATGCTAGCAGAGTAACAACGTCCCCAGAAAATATACTCTAAACAAATCAGAAAAGACTTGAAGCAGTGGGAAAAGAAAGGGAAAGAGAGAAAAAAGAAAAAGAAAAAAAAGAAAAAGATAAAGATAAAAACAAAAACAAACAAAACAAAACAACAACAACAACAACAAAAAAAACCAGAATGTGATCAAATATGATCAGGCTGGTATATAGATCAGTGCCACACACTAGATTTGGGGTGTATTTTGGTCTTTTAGAAGAAAGTGCCTCCCAAAATTTTAAAGAAAGAAAAACTTATATATGTACAAAAATAAGGGTTGATGAAGGGATGGAATATGACTCTAAAAATGGAAATTATAAAAAATTATAAAAAATTTTATAAAAGGAATTGATAAGAAGTTGTTTGAAAAAGGGAAAAAGAAAAATTCAAAAAGAAAAAAAGACAGTTAAAAAAAATTAACTTTGAAAGACTAAAGAATCATGGTAAAAAAGCCATGAATTCTATGTGCATTATTCCCCTAGCGCTGGAGTTCTGCCGTTCTCATTGATCGGTAAACTTGGCCTTGGCTGGCTGTTCTCGCTGATCTTCTGGGGAGGGGCCTGTTGCCGTGGTTTCCAAATGTCTCTGCCGGAGGCGAAATTGCCCCGCCCTTGCCCCCTCCCGGCTAAGTAATCTGCTCAGGTTTGCTCTCTGGGGCTTTTGTTCCCTGCGAGCTTTCCCTACAGCTTTGGAGGCGGAGAGTGAAAATGGCGGCCTCCCAATCTCCGCCCCGGAGGAGCCGAGAACTCGGGGCCCCGCTTCTCAGTGAGCCCCCAGAGAAAAGCCGTCAGTCACTCCCGTCTCCCCGGTCTCCAGCCGCACTCCGTGCTCACCCGGCCTGTGACAGCGCGTTTCTATCTCTGGCACCCGACCCCGGGTGGAGTCTCCAAACCCAGCAGATCCCTGCGGTGCACTCCCGCGTGGCTCCTCCCAGGGGAGGAAGGTGAGTCTCCCCGGATCTGCCGCTTGTTGGGTCCCTGCTGGAGGAGCAGTGGCCTGACTGTGCCGCGGATCACAGTTTATGGCAACCCCGAGCTGAGAGCCCGCGCCTGGGCTCCGCCTCTGCAGCCGGCTTCCCTGCTCCGTTACCTGGGAGCTCTGCCACACTCAGGCACCCCCGGTCTTTCTGTGACCCTGAGGGTCCTGAGACCACACTGTCCCGGAGGGTTCCACCCCCCGCTTAGCCACCAGGGTGACGTCCCTCAGCGGAGCAGACTTTTAAAAGGTCCGATTTTGTGCTCCGTGGTTCTATCACTTGCCAGAAGCGGCCAATGGAGGCCCCTCCCCCGCCGTCTATCCTCCCGAATATCGCCTCGGATTCACTTCTCCGCACGTCCTACCTTCCAGAAAGTGGTCGCTTTTCTGATGAGAGAGTTGTTGCTCTTCTTTTCTTCGATCTCCTGTTGAGTTTGTAGGTGTTCAGAATGGTTTGATCCCTATCAAACCATTCTGAATTCCTGAGAGGAGACGAAATCCAGGTCTCCTACTCCTCCGCCATCTTGCTCCGCCCCCCACATTGGATACATTTTGTCCCGGTGGCTCTTAATGTTTTTGGAGTCACAGACCTCTTTGATGAAACTTATGGAACCTCGTTTTAAAAATACACACACACACACACATTTTTGTTTCAGTAGGTTTTGAGTGCCTCTGAAGTCCCCTCCATAGAATCCAGATTAAGGAAAATATTGTGCATGGAAAAACTTTAGCCCAGTACTCAAGTTCTGTTTCTTCAAGTTGTTACTTACTGTGTTAACATTGCTTTTTCAAAATCTGCTATTTAAAGGAAGGAATATGTAGAACCGCAGGGGTTCCTGTAGTGAACTTGGAAAATCCCAAACTCTTAAGAACTCACTCTTAAAACAAGTATTTGTAGGCAAGGCCACCTTTGTTGAGGACCCAGTATGCAACTAGAAGTTCTCTGAATTAACCTCCACTTAGACTACAAAGTTTATTAAAAGATAAGTAATTAAAAATTCAACACTGGGATACCTGGGTGGCCCAGTCAGGTAACCGTCTGCCTTCCGCTCAGGTCATGATCCCCAGGTCCTGGTATCGAGCCCCACATCGGGCTCCTTGCTTAGCGGGGAGCCTGCTTCTCCCTCTCCCTCTGTTGCTCTCCCTGATTGTGCTCTCTCTCTCCTTCTCTGACAAATAAAATCTTAAAAAAAATTAAAAACTTAAAAATAAAAATTCAACAGTAAGTAAATTAAAACAACAGTAACTGCAGAATTTTTTAGTATTTAGACCAAAAAAGACCTTGTTACAGAGGAATATTTTATTACTGATGTTTTTTAGAATTGTAGGTATATAATAATACTAAAAAGCAGAATGACTTTTCTTTTCAAATTTTCTTTTTTAATTCTCTACAGATAATGCTTCCACCCAACCTATTGTACACTGTGCAGACTTCTACTGCTGCGCCATTGGTATGCACACCCCTGAGTATACCTGCATGGGGCCTTCTTTGCCCCTTAACTATCCTAAGGGCTGATGGATCCCAATCCCCCTTATTTTGAAGCAACAACTAAGTGTGCTTGGACAGACCTAAGTATTTGATTTTCACCAAATAAACTGTCTTACCAACTGTTCTCATCCTTGGGGAAATTTATTTTTATACCCCAATCTTTGGCTATGACTCTCCCCTCTTTGGCTACACGGAGATTAATAATAAATGTAATTTCAGACATTCATTTTTAAAACATCTATATTTTTAACATAACACAATTCTGTATTCTTTAAGCCAATCCTTTTTTTTTCTTTATTCATTCATTCATTCAAAAAGTACTCTCAAGCAGCTATGTAGTTGGCTTTCCGCTAAGTGCTGGGGATACAATGGTTAGCAAAATCTTATAAGATATCTGCCCTCTTGGGTCTTTGGACCAGTGGAGAAGTCATCGTTTATCAGATGATCATATAAATACATGTAACAGAGAGAAGGGCTACAAATGAATGCTTCAAGTTGTTTGTTTGATGATCACCACCACCTCAAAAAAGAGGACTTTTCATTCCTCTCTCTATAAAGTGTATTTATAAACTATACTAAGCTAAAGTTCAACACTCACTATGGCCAATACATAAAACAGGATATTTAATGCTACACCAGATACATGTTTTGACATAATCTTATAAACGACAAATGTCATCAGATACTAAGGTATTAATAGTTTCAGGATCCCACTTGAACATCTTCACCAAACATTTTCATCTACACTTTTGACCTCTTGAGACCTTCTTTCCCTCAAGTATCCTGAGATGAAACTTTAGAGTTTTTTTATTCAAAATCACTGCTTTTAAAATTATTTATACATTATGGGTACTTATCTGCCTCTATATTTCAGTACAATAGATAAGTTGTGAATGAAATATGCTTATGTGGGCTAATCTGAGTAGACCACAATTTATAACATATTTCTGTGGGAAAAGCATTCTGAGGTTGAAATAACTGGCTTACAGACTTTTAGAACATTACTTCTTTGTAAATTAGGACATTCCTTTACCAATCAAAGGTTAAGTTGCTATGTAATATAAAAGTGAGGTAATCATTTATTGTAAGTTCCATAAAATCTTAGAGTTAGAAAAGTAGAGTTTATCTGCCTCACTTTTAATTTGCCTATATGTCATAGCTGCTTATTATTTCTGTCTTTACTTACTTCTCTAGTATACCTTCAAAAAGTCATCTTGGCACAGAATGGAGAGTTTTGTCTACTTGCTAAAAGGAAGAAGTATGTGGTCTTCTACTTTATTCTTTGACTAATGAAGAAAGGAAACTTAAAAAGAAATCTGTCTAAACTAAGGAGCCCCCAAACCAAAAAAAGCCTTTCTAAGGTTAGTGAACAACTTATAGCAATTGATTTTTTTAAACTTGATCTTAATTGAATCAGCAAAGTATTATTAAAAATAAATATTGGCATATTGTCCTAAATGAAGGAACATAGGACCCCCCTTTTTCATTTTGAATTCATGGAAAGATCTATTTACCCTTATTTTTTGAATACTGTAGCTAAGCAAGCTAGTAACTATTCCATTTCACCAGGCCACGTGTTAGCCATGAATGTGAATGTAGTTTTTCAAAAATGAGTTGCATCGGACTATTTGCATAACAAAAATGCCACTTTGAACCAGCAACTTGCTGCCCAGGGCTGTTGTCAAAGGAAGCTGGAAGAACATCATCTATTTTCATACCTGATAACTTTGTTCACCCGAAAATAACTGCTCCCCCCAATACAGTTGCTTTTCAGTAAAGTGAAAAAGCTACTGATTATGAGGAAGTAGTAGGTTCAAGGAGTTGATAATAGGATTCAGTTTTTGTTTTTTGGGTTTTTTTTTTTTTCATTTCAAAATCTGCCAGCCTAAATTCAAACCAGATTTATGGTGATTAAAAGTTCTTTTCCTTTGGCTCCAATTCAGGAGTCAATTTGAAACGAGCTACTTCTTCACTACATTTTCCATTGGGCAGACTGGGTCACTATAGAGTACCTCTATAATGGCTGATTCGAAGCAATGCTTTTATACACTGAAAACCTACTATGTGCAGAGGGGCAGATGACCCCCAGCCCAGATGGAATTTCTGTGTTCCCAGTGGCACCCGGTCTTTACTTCTGTGGTATCACTTCTCACACTGCTTCATCCTCATCTTCATCTGGTTGTGGCCGTCTCTCCACCAGACTGAGAGTCCCTTTAAGGATAAAGACTGGTCTTTAACCCTGTATCACCAAGATAAGCATCACACAGTGGATGTTTGACAAACCGCTTATTTGTTGAATGAACATCTTAGTAGTAGTTTGGATTTTGAGAGATGGGAGGAAATATAATTGCCATAGGAAGCCTCCCATTGCTTTCATCTTCCTGAGACAGAGAGAGAGAGAGAGAGAGAAGACTAATTCAGTTGTTCCCAAAATGTGGTCTCTGGACCAGCAGCATTTGCAGCAATTGGGAACTTGTTAGAAATGCACATTCTGGGGCGTCTGGGTGGCTCAGTTGGTTAAGTGTCTGACTTTGGCTCAGGCCATGATCTTGCAGTTCTGGGATAGACTCCATGCTCAGCAGGGAGTCTGTTTGTCCCTCTGTCCCTCCCCCTGCTCCTGCTCACTTGCTCGCTCTCTCTCAAATAAATAAATAAATAAAATCTTTAAAAACGCACATTCCCAGGCCATACACTACACCTAGTACACCAGAAATTCTGGAGGTGGAGCCCAGCAACTTGAGTTTTAACAAAGTCTACTGGTGATTCGGATGCTTGTTAAAATTTGAGACCCACTAACCTAGATCTTCCTCACTCTTTTTTTTAATTTTTAAAATGTTAATTCCAGTATAGTTAACATACAGTGTTATATTTCAGGTGTACCTCTTTAAAAAAATTTTAATTCTAATTTATAGGTCTTCCTTACTCTTTTTTTTTTGTAAAGATTTTATTTATTTGTCAGAGAGAGAGAGCACAAACGGGGGTGGCAGGCAGAGGGAGAAGCAGGCTCCACACTGAGCAAGGAGCCCAATATGGGACTCGATTCCACGACCCTAGGATCATGACCTGAGCCGAAGGCAGCCACTTAACCGACTGAGCCAACCAGGTGTCCCAGATCTTCCTTACTCTTAACATATACACATGTGCTCATAGTTCAGAGTGAGTCCATGTAAAGCCTGATATTGTGTCCCCCAAAGACAGAAGTGCCACACCCCTTTAACTCAACCTTTCAATCATCTTCAGGATGTATTCATTTAGCCTAATTTGGCAAAAACGCCAAATTATCCTCCTCTGCTTCTCACGGGGAGGTATTTGGGCTTGAATTGCCAGGTAATTGCTTCAACTAACCAATTCATTTTGCTTAGGTAAGCAGAGCCGGTGGTAAAACCATCCACAGGATCCTACAAGTGTTCTAGCCTATTCCCCTCCAGCTGAAGCCAACCAGAGACCTGCTAGGGAGGGGAAATTAACCACAAGGAGAGGGAAGAGGATCGGAGCCTGCATCCTACTTCCCCTCTCACAGGTTTCTTTTCTAACACCTGGGTTCGTAGGATTTCATGCCACCGACATCTGGCATGTGAATGATAGAAGGAAGTGCTTCCCAGCGCTTTCTGAGTACACTGTGGGTGCGTTTGCCCATCACTAGAATCACACACACTAGGACAGCGGGGCAGGTTCTCCGGGCTGTTGCCTCAGCGGCTTTGATTTTCCTGTCCCATTAAGTGCAGCTGTGCACGGGTGTGAACTGGAAGTTACGTCTGTTCACCGTACGTAGGTTGTCGCCATCGTAGTCGCAGGGCACACAATTTCTGAAACCTTTAGATGGGAATTTTGAGGCAAGTGATTACAAGTAGTCCTTCTGGTTTTAAGAAGTAATCAGATTACTGACCCGGATTAGGGCACCTCCAGAAACGAAAGAATGCTTAAGGAGTTACATGGAAAGTATTTTCGTTTTCTTCAAGTTGCACCTAAAACCAGTAACCTTTTTGGTTTGGGTTTGTTTTTTGTTTTTTTTTTTTTAACCATGCTACAGGTATTACTTTCCCTGAGATACTGGAAACCTCGTGCCAATAACTTTTTATTTGCCTTTAAGACAAAATTGACTTGCTTGATAGAACCCTCTATCTTTCTGAGTTGGAAGGCTCAAATGAAGGAATGTCTGAAGAAAATTTCATTTCTCGGTACATATTTCTGAGCTTGTTTGGGAGTGACAGTCATAGCATTACAAGGTATCGGAGCGCTGCTCCTGGAAGCTAGCGGAGAGCCCAGAGCAGTGTGAAAATCTCCTGCAAATCTGTCGCGCATCCTCCAGCTCCTGAAGGTAGTAGTGCAGATCGTTTTTTATGAGTGGTCACAGTCAAGGAAGCCGGCCCGGTCTTGGTATTGACAAAGAACATTTAGAGGTCACATCATAATTGTTTGTGTAGTGTTTTGTATTTTTTTAGTGGGGGGCAGCATGTTTTATTTTAAAACTCTGAGTAAACATGCATGCTTTAGTCCATTATGGTTAGAGTATTTGGAAGCTATAGAGAATTCAGGAAACATTAAGTTTTAATTATGGTAAATTTGAGTGTTACAGTAGAGGATTTGTAACAATATTCTGATAATCTTGGGCTAATATTCAAGAAGAACCAAGACAGAAAAAGACAACCACTTTTGTTCATTTATTAGCCCATTTATTGACGTGTGCAAGCATAAATGCATTCCATAAACACTCCAGAGTGTCAATTATGTTCCAGAAGCAGAGGGCATAGAGGTTAACAGGATGTAGCTCCTGCCTCAAAGAGCTTGCATCCTGCTCTCGTTGTAGCTAGTCCCCTTCACTGGGCCCAAGAACACAAGTCAGCAGTAATTGAATGCAGTGTACTATTTAAACTTGCTTCCTTTCCAGAAGGGCTTTCCCTGTCAGAGTATCCCTAGGTCCCTAACTTACTTTTACTGTTCAGAGAAAAGGAAACCACTTTTTTTTTTTTTAAGTGAATGACTAATTAAACAGCATTTCCAGAGCAGCTATTAGGATCTCAGGTGTGGGCCTCTGTTTCACATGGTGTAGGGCCCCCAGCTGCTTCCTGAACAGTCTTTAGGGGATTATTCCCAGTGATACTTTTTTTCCCCCTTGGAGCAATGGGATTCCTCTGGGAATAGAAGCAGCTGCTGCTGAGCGACTGCTCAGCACAAATCATTCTCTTACCCCAAAAGGGTTAGAAATGGCCCTCCTGAGAACGGACTTGGGCAGCTTTATATCTGTTCTGGTGGCAGGTGCGGTGCAGGAAGGAGATAAATTCTCCCGACCGCCACTCTAACACAGCACGTATTTAGCCAGATTCATTAGCATTTCCCCAACAACTGATGAACTTGGAAGAAACCGTAGTATTTAGTCTGAATGATCCTCCCATCTTGAGTATAAGAAGAGTATCATTGTGGTTTTGCATTAACAAGGGTGGATAAATAATCTTTTCGAAGCCTTGCTTTTCACAGTGCCAGTCCCCAACTTGGCTGGCATATTGAGTGGCATTCCATCATGTCCCTGTTGAAGTCACTGAGAAACTGCATCAGCGGTAATCTTGCAGCAAAATCTGCCACTCAGAAGTCCATAGTTCTTGAAGGGAGCCAGCTTGAAATCTTGGCCAGGATCTTTGAATTCCAGTCCAGCCTCAAGGCTGATATGACCCGGCATTTGTCTCACTTTTGTCTCTGACCCTGCATGCTAGCTTCCAACATCGACAGTCTCTGCTCTGCAAGAGGGACATAAAAGGACCCTCCCAAAAGAAAAGGATGAGGAGGCAAAGAAAGAGGAAAGGGAAGGAATATTTTACTGTATTGAGATATGAGAGTTAGCCCTTTTTTGTTCTAAATCAATAACCTCATCTATATAAATGTTACGTGTGTGTATATATATATGTTATGTGAGCTTTTTAGCCCTTTTTTGTTCTAAATCAATAACCTCATATATATAAATGTTATGTACATATATGTTATGTGTATATATATATATGTATGTCGTCTAGCTAGCATAACCTAAAATACTTAGTTGCATTAACCATTCAACCAATAATTCTTATATGCTAAATATAGTGTTTGTTTTGCTTGCTTCTGGCCATGTTCCTTGCTCTCAATAGAAGGAGAGTTGAGTCGTAGAGACATGGGAATATAATAAAGACCAGGAATCATAAGGAACATTATCTAACTGCCTAGAGAGTAGGATACATAATGATAAATTATTGCATGCTGAGATAGTCAGAAAAGCTTCACTGAAGAGGTACAACTTTTGCCTTAAGGGCGGGAGGGGACCCAGAGAGGTGGGCAGGATGAATTGGTAATTTCCAATGACATATATAAAGGGAGTAAGATCGAGGACAGAAATGCATAAGCCCTGTTCCAGGGATAGTGAGAATACCGGGCTTGAGCTTTTCTGTGGGAAATAACACGATGACCAGATTTTAAAGGTCTTGGGATGCTAGGCAAGGGAGTCTGAAATGTCATCTTAAGGCGGCTGAGAGACACTGAGGATCTTTAGTTGAGAAGTGACAAGATGAAGATAGTGTTTCGGGCACTAATGGTGGTAGTATACCATCTACTTTGCAACAGGGAGACAGGGAAACCAGTAAGAGTGGCTGAGAGGGCAGGACTTGCGATCCGATGGATCTGGGTTCCAGTCTCTGCCTCCCTCCCCCATTTCCTAGCATGTATAAGTCACTTAACCCTTCTGAGCCATAGGTTTGGATAATGTTCTCTACTCTTTTCATACATTCAGCAAAAACTACTGAGAAGCTACTTTTCCAAGCACTGTTTTAGGCACTGGGGATAATAATGGTGAGCAAAACAAATTCCCTACCTTGAGCTCCAGTGCTCCACGCAAGTAAGAGAATTGAGAGGATTAAATGAGGTAATGTATACAGTAGATACTCAACAAATGGTGACTAGAAAGTGCACTGTAGCAATACTCAGGTTACAAAATAGAAAAAGTCCAACAGTGTGCTTTTCCAAAGCCATTATTTGCCAGAGAATAAGAACAGGTAAACATTTCAGGATATAGATTCCATCCCACTGGCTCTTTCTCAGGGAAGCACCGTCCTCCAATTGGGCTGGATTTCAATTTCTTGTACCTTTTCCTACCTGCATGGATGTACCATGCTTGCTGCAGATCCACTGAGTCAGAACCTGGTGATCCAGGGCCTGCTTCCCCTTCCCAGATGCCTGGGCTCTGGAGTCAGCCATAGGCCTTTCCTTAGCCCGAAACAAAAAAGCCTTTGCTTCCCTCAGTCACTCCCATCACTCCCTGCTTTCCACCTGATTAGCTGATGAGAACTGGAATTATCTCCTCAACATCTCTGGGCTCAGGCCCACTCTGCTCAAGCAAAATGTGTCCTTGAAGGATTTGTTCATGATCTGAGCACCTACAGTTTCTGTCACCAGATGGTTGACCAGGAGAACAAACTATGTTTGGGATCTTTAATATTCTCCAAAGCAATGCCAAGCAAAGCACAAAAATACACTTTATTTTTATTATACATTAGCAACTCTATAATTTGACTTGGAGTCTGCTGCCAGTTCATTATTCAACAGTATTTACTGACTATCCATTACATGCAGAATGTTGTGCTAGATGTTAGGGTTGAAAGTCTGGAGTTAGGATCCATACTCTTCATGGTTATATCTCAGAGGAAATTTCGCTAGACTGGGAAGCAGAAAGCAAGAGCTCTAGTCTTGGGTGTGGCATATGATCCTGAACAATGCATTTAAATTCAACGTGAAATCAGAACAATATAGACAGTTAACATTCACCGAATTACTATACGTTTGGCAATGTACTAAGTGCTTCACATATATTATTTTGTTCTCTTGGCAACCCAACGAAGTTCATATTATCCCTACTTTCCTTTCTACGTGAGTGGAGTGAGGCTTGGCATACCCCACCCCCACCCCACTACCACTGGTGGAAAAACCAAAGTTGAAACTACATCTCTCTTAATCCAGAGCTCCAAGGCTTACCCTCCATTCCCCAGGGTTGTTTATTATAAACATCTAATTAAGTTAATATCAATTAAAGAGCACTTTGAGTTTGTAACAAATGCAGAGAATGCTTTTTTCAACTGTAAAACCTTTGAAATAAAGGGTTGTGCCTGATTCTTGTGTATATCTCACTCGTGCTTAGCATGAATGAATAGGTGATCAAACAGTATTTGTTGGATAAAACATTTGTATATTTGTGCTACCTTATTCCCAGCCCCACAGCTGTATCAAATTTTATCTCCTTGTCCACAGAACTGCCCCAAGTGTTGATATTTACAGAATGGGGGTTTGATACTATTTATGTGTTGAAATGAAGTGCCCCTAGCTCTACAATTCTGTTTTAGATTACTTCACAGTTTTTAGTACATACATACATATAAAAGGCTAAACAGTCATACTTGGGAATTTCTACCCTGTTAAACTGAGAATCCATCCTACAATATTGTCATGCCTGCAATATGAAGACAGTGCAAAAATGCCAAGGGAGCACCAGGCAAACAGTGCTCATTCAGGGAGAATAAATAAAGAAAGGCATCCCAGAGCGGTTATTTTTAGGAGGATTTTGAAGGAAGGAATGGCAGGCGGTTGTGAATGCTCTACTCGGATATGATACACCAAACCCTCTCCTCTGGTTTTCTTCCCCCCCTGCCCTTTGTCTCCTAACATTGTAAGACTAACAGTAAAATATTTCTTTTAAACATTTATTGGGGCTTTCTTTATATTTGTTTTGTGTTTTAAATAGTCATAAAGTTGCAAACACAGAGTAGATGAGGCATTATAGCAGACCCCTCTTCTGCATTGCTTGAGATCTGCCTCTTTTCCAGATGCCCCTCTGCACCAGCTCCCACGACTTCATGCAGACCCAGCCTGACCAGGCCTTGCCTCACACCAGTGACAAGACACTCCACCTGATGTCCATGTGTGTGCAACCCCGAAGTGCAGGAGAATTAACACTCTGTGTTGTGAATCTTTGTCCAATGGGAGGCAGGTACCTGTGGATAAAGTCTCTTCTTTCTGTCTTCCTATGGATGATCTTGAGATTCTGATTATACAGCTTCCTGGACAACACTGTGGGGACCAGCTTGATAATGCATTCTGTGTGGGCTCTCTTTCCTTCCCTGCTTCTCTCGCCTTGGCCCCCTCCCCACACCCACACCCCTGACTCTCGCTTTCTTGGAATTTTGTTTCCCATAAATAAGTAGCACACATACCCTCTGCCACAGGCTCTACTTTCTGGGGGGACACAGGTTATGGCAAACACTGAGAATGGAAGGTTAACATCTTAGCAATGAATATCCTTAAAATGAGGTCTTTGTTTAGCCCTCTTTAATACCCATCACCGGGCTCACCCATCCCCCCAACCCCCTCCTCTCTAGAACCCTCAGTTTGTTTCTCAGAGTCCGTAGTCTCTCATGGTTCATCTCTCCCTCCAATTACCGTCCCCCATTTTTCCCTTCCTTCTCCTAATGTCCTCCATGCTATTCCTTATGTTCCACAAATAAGTGAAACCATATGATAATTGGTTTTCTCTGCTTGACTTATTTCACTTAGCATAATCTCCTCCAGTCCCATCCATGTTGATGTACAAGTTGGGTATTCATCTTTTCTGATGGCTGAGTGAGTCCTGACAGCATAAAGATGTTGTCAGAGCACAGAGGTGGACATGGTCCCAAAGTCTAGACTTAATCACCATTTCTATAAGGCATCCTGGCAGCCCTTAGCATCACCCTCCCATTGGTGATGATTGATAAGGAGAAATAAGTACAGAGACTCTTTTGTATTCTTGGCATCATAATTGCTTCACATACAGGTAAAGTAGGTGACTGCCTATGTAGGGCAGCGAGGAGATTATGCCCAACCCCCAGTCTGTCACAGATGCCTGAAATTCCACCATCATTACCTCACTGTGATGGACTAAGTAATATCCACCACCCAGGCTAGACAGAGTCCCTCAGTGTATTCCTGGGAAAATTTGTTGATTAAAAGGACAGCAGATCAAAACGACAAGGAGGAAAGAAAGGAGAGAATTTGACATCAGACACTCAATAGAAGCAAGTTATTGGAAAGAAGTAAAGTGGATATGTACTAGTTGATATCTATCTATCTATCTGCCTGCCTACCTACCTACCTATTTATCTCTCCGTCTATCCATCCATCTAATCTCCATCCATCCATCAAACATGACCTCAGGTCTATTTGACTGCAAAGTTCATATGGTAAATTGCCCCCAATTCTTCACCTTTTCTATATTTGCTCCCCTTGCCATGTGACTTTATAGTTGTTCCCTCTAAGCTTTGAGCTCAGCCATAAATCTTGCTTGGGCCAGTGATGAATGAATGGAAGTAAAGCCCTTGCTTATTTCCATTTGTTCCACACCATTGTCATGAGAAGAGCAAGTCCCAACTGGCCCATTGATCCAAGAAGGATGAGAGATACTTGAAACAGAGCCTCCCAAAGTGAATGCAGACTAGATCAGCTGACTCCCAGGTCTCCCACGGATGCATAATCAATAATTAGTGATTCCTATTTTAAACCACCAAGTTTGGAGTGATCAATGACAGAGCAATAGCTGAGTGATACACTGCTCTTTGAGTTTCTACACTCTAAGTTCATTGCATCATAGCTCAAATAATTTTGAGCATCTTGTGGACAGGAAATATTTTTTCTCCAGCAAAATGTTCAGCACATGGTATATGACTGACAATGTTTATTGAATGAATCATTCTTTGCAATAGTTCCCAACCTCCTTTTCCTGCCTTGATGTTGTGGATTAAATTGGATCCCCCCCCCCCAAAAAAGATATGTTGAAGTCCTAACCCCCTAGTACTTCAGAATGTACACTTATTTAGAAATAGGATCTTTACAATAGTGATCAAGTTAAAATAAAATCATTAGGGTAGATTGTAACCCAATATGACTGATGTCCTTATAAAAAAGGGGGAATTTGGATACAGAGACAGGCACACAAAGAGGGAGACAATGTGTAGACACAAGGAAGAGGATGGCCATGTGACAGGACTGAAGGAACGATGTGTTAAGGAACACCAGGGGTGACCTGCAGCCACCAGAAACTAGGGAGATGCAAGAAGAGATCCTCCCCTCGAGACTACGGAGTGTTGCCCTGGTAACCCTTGATTCCAGATTTGTAGCCTTCAGCACTAGGAGATGAGGCATTTCAGTGGTTGGGGGCCACCCAGTGTTTGGTACTTCATTATGACAGTCACAGGAAACCAATACGCTCCACTGCTCTGCTGCCCACTGTCTACTTCGGCCATGTCACACCACTCCCTGCCCATTTACTCCTCTCTGCCCTTATCCACACAACTCCTCTGTTGAGGAATTCTCTCCTCTCTCTTCCTCAGCTATTTAACTTATTATTCAACTTTCAAAACCCAATAGAAAGCTCACCTCCTCTGAGAAGCCTGGTCCAAATACCACAGGGAGAGTTCATTTCTCGCTCTTCTGTGTTCTCATTTTCCTTGCATCACGGTGCTCCTAAGGTATGTGTCACTTTGTAGTTAACTCCCTGTTTGGATGCCTCCTCCCACCACCAAGACTGTAAACTCCTGGAGGACAGGAACTATGTATTATTTCTTTCTCCTTACATCTTCCTTTTCTACTATAGTTCCTGGCTGGTATAGACCTTTGGTAAATATCTGCTGACTGACCACGGAGGTTTAAAGAATGAGGCTTTCCTTTGAGAATAAAAACCCGAGAGGTGGACAGGGGGACGCCTGGATGGTGGTAAGAGGACACTGCTGTCGTGGGGAGAGGGCAGTCCACAGGGCTGGCAAACTGGGCTAACGGGAGGATAAAGAATGGCTACTTACGCTCTTTCTCAAGGAGAGTCCAACTCTCCCCACAGCAAAGCTGTGAGTTAAAGTGCACTCCTGGTTCAAGTCCACACACTGAGCATCTGTTCTTTGTCTTTGGAAGTTCGTAACAGCAAGAAAAAGAACAAAAACGCTCAACGCCTCCTTCTAACCACCCCACTCAGAGCCCTCATATTGAAGAATGAAGATCTTGTGGGGTCTTTGAAGTCAAGAAGACCAGGCTTGGAATTTCCTTCCTACTAATTGTGTGACCTTGGGCAAGTTTTTCCACTGCTCTGAGCCCATGCTTCCTTATTTATAAAGATGGAGACGGTGCTTCCCACTTCATAAGGCAGTTGTAAAGATCAAATGATTCACACAGCCTGGAAAAGCGTGGTGCATGGTAGGCATTCTTAAATGCCAGCTTCCCTGCTTTAGGCCTACTCAACTAATAATTCAACCCAGAATGGGAATGTTGCCTCTGTTGCAACACAGGCAAGTGATTAGAACATTCTGATCTTCAGAGCACACTGGCTTATTCTGCGGTAATCACAGTAAAATATATGAAAGTGATTAAAGGGCAGAAAAAAATTGTGCAAACCCTACACCTCTGAAGAATTTATGTCAAGTTCAACCCTTTATACAATTTTATAGATGAAGAATTTACAGAAATCAGGGTGAAAATGACAGTGGATAGAACCTTAACTCAAGCAATAAAAGGGGTCTCTCTTTGTAATGATGGAAGTATAATAACTTGGTTAAATTTATCAGGGTTCACAGCTTTTTAACTGTTGGATAAAAATCACAGTATGGTACCTGGGTTCAGGAAAGAATATAAATAATATATTTATAAATGCCAACAATTTTGTGGTCTCATTTCATACCTGTCACCTCACATTAGGAAATACATCTTTCTGTGAGTATTCAAACACACTCACCTTCCTTTCGTCTTTAGAACTATTTCAATTTTCATTATCAAAGGCTCTTCAGAGGCAAATTCTTGTTCTTGAAAATGGCAGTTCGTGAAAACCCTCTTCAAACTGAGAAAGATTATTTCCATAGTGTCTGGTTCCTCCATGTATGTATTTATTTTTATTTATTAGAAGAGATATTCTGGCAGCCAAACATAGATTTAGCAATAGGTTGGCAGGTATGCCAAGTGCCCGACACCGCTGTTCTTACAGCCCTGGGTCAGCCTCCACTCAGAACAGCCACCCCAAAGACGCCTCCTACGTGGCGTGGCGACTCTTCTCAGGCTCAAAGACAGAGTAGAGACAAATGGAGCTTTGCCTTATGGTGAATACAAATATATTTAAAATATATTTACCCCTGGAGGATTAAGTTTTACTGTGTGTAAAAAAGAGAATGTGAGTTTTAGTGCCTTTCCTAACCAAGTTCTCCTATTAAATTCTTTAAATTACATATGAGAATAAATTACATATGAGAATAAATTACATATGAGAAAAATGAAATTAAAGAAAAGCAATATAAATAACCGAATTGTAGAGCATGTATCATAAACACCTCTAAATCAGAAGGACTCATAAAAATAATATTTTGAAGTTTTTACTAATAATATTAATATAAAAACACTTAAAGATTAATATACCCTGTGCTGCCCTTTTTCCCTCCAGGAAGCTGAAAATGCTTCACGGGTAGTCTCAGCCAACCTTTCACACGTGCTATGGGTTGTGGGCAGCACACACTTTCTCCCGATTTATGTATGGGTATAGACCAGACCACAGGGAGGTTAGGTAAGTCTCCTGATTGCTAACACCCGCATCACCGGTTTAGGATTATACTTTTGTGAATTCTTTTACCTAGTACATCTCACTTTATGCTAGCCCAGAAGATCTGGCTTTAGCCTTCCCACACCGCCTTCTCCCATCCCAGAGCCAGGCGGCTTCCTTTATAAGTCTGGTGTTCACGCCTCCCTCCCAATTATGAAGTCACTTAACTCCTCTCCCAAAATCTGCCCTCAGGCAGAAGCCAGCTCAGATTACGAAGGTTTTGCGCAATCTTTCCTCCCACTAACTCCTGTCTAACAATCAGACATTCCTCAGGGTACGAACTCAGATAGTATAAAGCTAGCTGAAAAATATGAAAACCAAAGGCAAGAGTCAGAACCGACTACTTTTAAGCCTCAAGACAGGCCTGTACGGTAGGCGTTATTTTCTCCTTGAATGGAGTCATGCATGTCTGCATTGATGCATCAGTCACTCGCGTGGGAGCCTTGCTCATTACTGGGAATACAAAGATAAGAGAACTTATGTCAGGGTATTGTTGTAAATTGTGCATGTAAATACTACTTTCTCCCCCTGATAGAAAGAAAACCATACAATGAGAAATTTTTGTGCTTTAAAACAAGGCAAGTGTCAGGGCACCTGGATGGCTCAGCCAATTAAGCTCTGACTCTTGGTTTCCGCTCAGGTCATGATCTCAGGGTCGTGAGACTGAGCCCAACGTCAGGCTCCACGCTCAGAGCAGAGTCTGCTTAGAATTCTTTCCCCCTCTCTCTTCCTCCCTCTGTGCTCCTCCCCCTGCTCAAGCTCTCTTTCTCTAAAATAAATAAATAAATAAAATCTTTACAAAATAAATAAAATAAGATAAGTCTCTTCATACACCAGAAATGAAATAAATGAAAAGTAAAGCTGAGAGGATCTCCTGTTGGCCTCCCAGCCTCCGGTTCAGAAATTGTCAGGGTCAGGCAGGAGTCCAGTTTATGCAGGACAGCTGCACTGAAAATGTTTCTCAAAGAGGTGGAGACCTGAGCCAGGCTCACAGCTTGAAACCAGTGGCAGAGGTGCATCTCCCACTGGTGAAATAATGTGGGAAAGGCATGTCACCTGCCTGCTAGGCTGCAATTTATATGCAGCTACAGAGCTATGGAAGCCGGAAGACATTGTCCCAGCCGCAGGACCAAGAATGGAGTCAAGTTGGCTACCGGTCCTGCAAAAGGTTGAGCGAAAATAAGTTCAAAGGCTTGACAGGGAGAGGTGGGAAGCGGAGGAGAGAGAGAGAAGGGAGAAGGAACAAGAAAGGAAGTAGAAGAAGGAGAGGGAGAAAAAGAGGGAGAGAGTTACAGATCTAATCTCTCCTGAGATTAGTCTGCCACCCCAAATCTAAAATACATTTAAAATAAACAGAACAAATAACAAGGACATCCCAAAAGTCCACAAATGGAGGAGGGATTTACCACAGAATAAAGAGGAGTAACAGAAGAATTTGAATAAAGGTTATATAAGTATGTTCATTGTTTTTAAAGGCGCAAATGAAAAAATACCTCTATTATGAAGAAAAGATCAGGAAGGTATTTTTAAAGCACAGTAGAAATAAAACAAAAATAAGTGGATATGAAAATAATTTACAGCAAATATCATACTTTATAGTAAAATAGTAAGGCATTCTTTTAAAAATATGGAATAGAAAAAAGATGCCACTATGGAGACAGTAGCCAGTAAAATGAGATTAAACAAATATTGACATTAAAAGCTTATTTTTAAAATTCAAAGACAGCACTGAAAAAATGAAAAGAATAGTCATGAACTGGGAGAAAGTATGAGCAACAAATCCACAAAGGTCTAAAATTGAGAATGCATAAAGAATTCACACAAATCAATAAGAAAACCGCAACCACTGAGCAGAAACATAAGCAAAAGTCATGAACAGGCTCCACAAAAGAAGAAACCTACAAAGAACAGATGAAGAGATGTCAACCTCATCAGTAATTCAGGAAAATGAAAAATATGTGATTTCACACCTATCATATTAGCAAAAATTAAAATGGCTTATGATACGAAATGTGGGTGAGGATATAGGTCACTGGAATACTAATGTAGTACTGGTGTGATAGTTTAATTCTCTCGCATGTTCACTACAATAACACTTACTGTGGCAATGTTTGCAATAGCATATGATCCAAATGTACATTGATGGGAAAAAGGAGAAATTGTGATATATTTATATAATGAAATATTATACAGCCGTGAAAATGAATGAACTAAAGATACACTCATCACCGTGAAGACATGTCACAAATAATTATATTAAGTAAAAGAAAAAGCAAGATAGAGAAGAATACTACATAGGGTATACCATCTGTATGCATTTTTGAAATGTGCAAAACTATTGTAGGGGTATATAAATCTATAGTAAAACTATAAAGAAAAACCAAGAACTTATGTATACAAAATTTAGAATACTAGTTTACTTCTTGTGGGAGATGGGAAAAAAAATTGGGAAAGGCTATAAC
>NC_058413.1:70923677-70944935 GCF_002201575.2 Neomonachus schauinslandi | reverse complement strand
ATTTATTTATTTATTTATTTATTTATTTATTTATTTATTTATTTATTATGTAGTGTTCCATGATTCATTGTTTGCGTATAACACCCAGTGCTCCATTCAATACATGCCCTCTATAATACCCATCCCCAGGCTAACCCATCCCCCCACCCCTCCTCCCCTCTAGAACTCTCAGTTTGTTTATCAGAGTCCATAGTCTCTCATGGTTCATCTACCACTCTGAAATCCCCCCCTTCATTTTTCCCTTCCTACTATCTTTCTTTTTTTTTTTTCTTTTTAACGTATAATGTATTATTTGTTTCACAGGTACAGTCTGTGATTCAACAGTCTTACACAATTCACAGTGCTCACCATAGCACATACCCTCTCCAATGTCTATCACCCAGCCACCCCATCCCTCCCACCCACCACCACTCCAGCAACCCTCAGTTTGTTTCCTGAGATTAGGAATTCCTCATATCAGTGAGATCATATGATACATGTCTTTCTCTGATTGACTTATTTCGCTTAGCGTAATACCTTCTAGTTCTATCCAATGACATCATTTTTTTTGATGGCTGCATAATATTCCATTGTATATATATACCATTTCTTCTTTATCCATTCATCTGTCGATGCACATCTTGGCTCTTTCCATAGTTTGGCTACTGTGGACATTGCTGCTATAAATATCAGGGTGCACATACCCCTTCGGATCCCTACCTTTGTATCTTTGGGGTAAATACCCAGTAGTGCAATTGCTGGGTCATAGGGTAGCTCTATTTTCAACTTTTTGAGGAACCTCCATACTGTTTTCCAGAGTGGCTGCACCAACTTGCATTCCCACCAACAGTGTAGGAGGGTTCCCCTTTCTCTGCATCCCCGCCAACATCTGTCGTTTCCTGACTTGTTCACTTTAGCCATTCTGACTGGTGTGAGGTGGTATCTCATTGAGGTTTTGATTTAGATTTCCCTGATGCTGAGCGATGTTGAGCACTTTTTCATGTGTCTGTTGGCCATTTGGATGTCTTCTTTGGAAAAATGTCTGTTGATGTCTTCTGCCCATTTCTTGATCAAATCATTTGTTCTTTGGGTGTTGAGTTTGATAAGTTTTTTATAGATTTTGGATACTAGCCCTTTATCTGATATGTCATTTGCAAATATCTTCTCCCATTCTGTCGCTTGTCTTTTGGTTTTGTTGACTGTTTCTTTTGCTGTGCAAAAGCTTTTTATCTTGATGAAGTCCCAATAGTTCATTTTTGCCCTTGCTTCCCTTGCCTTTGGTGATGTTTCTAGGAAGAAGTTGCTTTGGCTGAGGTCAAAGAGGTTGCTGCCTGTGTTCTCCTTTAGGATTTTGATGGACTCCTGTCTCACATTGAGGTCTTTCAACCATTTGGAGTCTATTTTTGTGTGTGGTGTAAGGAAATGGTCCAGTTTCATTCTTCTGCATGTGGCTGTCCAATTTTCCCAACACCATTTGTTGAAAAGACTGTCTTTTTGCCATTGGATGTTCCTTCCTGCTTTGTCAAAGATGAGTTGACCATAGAGTTGAGGATCCATTTCTGGGCTCTCTATTCTGTTCCATTGATCTATGTGTCTGTTTTGTGCTACCGCCATACTGTCTTGATGATGACAGCTTTGTAATAGAGCTTGAAGTCCAGAATTGTGATGCCACCAGCTTTGCTTTTCTTTTTCAACATTCCTCTAGCTCTTCAGTGTCTTTTCTGGTTTCATACAAACTTTAGGATGATTTGTTCCATTTCTTTGAAAAAAGTGGATGGTATTTTGATGGGGATTGCATTAAATGTGTAGATTGCTCTAGGTAGCATTGACATCTTCACAATATTTGTTCTTCCAATCCAGGAGCTTGGAACATTTTTCCATTTCTTTGTGTCTTCCTCAATTTCTTTCATGAGTATTTTATAGTTTTCTGAGTACAGATCCTTTGCCTCTTTGGTTAGATTTATTCCTAGGTATCTTACGGTTTTGGGTGCAATTGTAAATGGGATCAACTCCTTAATTTCTCTTTTTTCTGTCCTGTTGTTGGTGTATAGGAATGCCACTGATTTCTGTGCATTGCTTTTATATCCTGCCACTTTACTGAATTCCTATATGCGTTCTAGCAGTTTTGGGGTGGAGTCTTTTGGGTTTTCCACATAAAGTATCATATCATCTAAAAAGAGTAAGAATTTGACTTCTTCTTTGCTGATTTGGATGGCTTTTATTTCTTTTTGTTGTCTGATTGCAGTGGCTAAGACTTCTAATACTATGTTGAATAGCAGTGGTGATAGTGGACATCCCTGCCATGTTCCTGACCCTAGGGGGAAAGCTCTCCATTTTTCCCCATTGAGAATGATGTTTGCTGTGGGTTTTTCATAGATGGCTTTTATGATACTGAGGTATGTACCCTCTATCCCTATACTCTGAAGAATTTTGATCAAGAAAGGATGCTGCACTTTGTCAAATGCTTTTTCTGCATCTATTGAGAGGTTCATATGATTCTTGTTCTTCCTTTTATTAATGTATTGTATCACATTGATTGATTTGTGGATGTTGAACCAAACTTGCAGCCCAGGGATAAATCCCCCTTGGTTGTGGTGAATAATCCTTTTAATGTACTGTTGGATCCTATTTGCTAGTATTTGGGTGAGAATTTTTGCATCCATGTTCATCAAAGATATTGGTCTGTAATTCTCCTTTTTGATGGGGTCTTTGTCTGATTTGGGGATCAAAGTAATGGTGGCCTCATAAAATGAGTTTGGAAGTTTTCCTTCCATTTGTTTTTTTGGAACTGTTTCAGAAGAATAGGTATTAATTCTTCTTGAAATGTTTGGTAAAATTCCCCAGCTAAGCCATCTGGCCCTGGGCTTTTGTTTGTTGGGAGACTTTTGATGACTGCTTCAATTTCCTCAGTAGTTATAGGTCTGTTCAGGTTTTCTCTTTATTCCTGGTTCAGTTTTGGTAGTTGATACATCTCTAGGAATGCATCCATTTCTTCCAGATTATCTAATTTGCTGGCATAGAGTTGCTCATAATATGTTCTTATAATTGTTTGTATTTCTTTGAGGTTGGTTGTGATCTGTCCTCTTTCATTCATGATTTTATTTATTTAGGTCCTTTCTCTTTTCTTTTTGATAAGTCTGGCCAGGGGTTTATCAATCTTATTAATTCATTCAAAGTACCAACTCCTAGTTTTGTTGATCTGTTCTACTGTTGTTTTTATTTCGATTTCATTGATTTCTGCTCTGATCTTTATTATTTCTCTTCTCTTGCTGGGTTTAGGCTTTATTTGCTGTTCTTTCTCCAGCTCCTTTAGGTGTAGGGTTAGGTTATGTATTTGAGACCTTTCTTGTTTCTTTTTTTTTTTTTTAAGATTTTACTTATTTATTTGAAACAGAGAGAATGAGATACAGAGAGCATGAGAGGGAGGAGGGTCAGAGGGAGAAGCAGACTCCCTGCCGAGCAGGGAGCCTTCTTCCCCTCTCATGCTCCCCTTGCTTGTGTTCCCTCTCTTGTTGTCTCTCTCTCTATCAAAAAAATAAATAAATAAAATCTTTTAAAAAAAAAAAAAGAAAGGCTTGTATTGCTATATATACTTTCCTCTTAGGACCACCTTTGCTGCATCCCAAAGATTTTGACCAGTTGTGTTTTCATTTTTATTTGTTTCCATGAATTTTTTAAATTCTTCTTTAATATCCTGGTTGAACCATTCATTCTTCAGTAGGATGCTCTTTAGCCTCCATGTATTTGAGTTCTTTCCGACTTTCCTCTTGTGATTGAGTTCTAGTTTCAAAACATTGTGGTCTGAAAATATGCAGGGAATGATCTCAGTATTTTGGTATTGGTTGAGACCTGAATTGTGACCTAAGATGTGATCTATTCTGGAGAATGTTCCATGGGCACTGGAGAAGAATGTGTATTCTCTTGCTTTGGGATGGAATGTTCTGAATATGTCTGTGAAGTCCATTTGGTCCAGTGTGTCATTTAAAGTGTTTATTTCCATGTTGATCTTTTGCTTAGATGATCTGTTCATTACAGTGAGGGGGGTGTTAAAGTCCCCCACTATTATTGTATTGTTGTCGATGTGTTTCTTTGAGCTTGTTATTAATTGGCTTATATAATTGGGTGCTCCCATGTTAGGGACATAGATATTTACAATTGTTAGATCTTCATGTTGGATAAACCCTTTAAGTAGGATATAGTGTCCTTCCTCATCTCTTATTATAGTCTTTGGTTTAAAATCTAATTTGTCTGATAAAGGATTGCCACCCAGCTTTCTTTTGGTGTCCATTAGCATGGTAAATGGTTTTCCACTCCCTCACCTTAAATCTGGGGATGTCTTGGAGTCTAAAATGAGTCTCTTGCAGAAGCATATCGATGGGTCTTGTTTTTTTATCCAATCTAATATCCTGTGTCTTTTGATTGGTGCATTTAGCCCATTTACATTCAGGGTAACTATTGAAAGCTATGAATTTAGTGCCATTGTATTGCTTGTAAGGTGACTGTTTGTTACTGTATATTGGTACTGCTTGAGAACTGATTTGTGACCCAGGATGTGATCTATTCTGGATAATGTTCCATGTGCATTAGAGAAGAATGTGTATTCTGTTGCTTTGAGATGGAATGTTCTGAATATATCTGTGAAATCCATTTGTCCAGTGTGTCATAAAGCCTTTATTTCCTTGTTGATCTTTTGCTTAGATGATCTGTCCTTTTCAGTGAGGGGGGTGTTAAAGTCTCCCAGTATTATTGTATTGTTGTTGATGTGTTTCTTTGCTTTTTTTACTTATTGGCTTATATAATAGGCTGCTCCCATGTTTGGGGCATAGTTTTTAAAATTGTTAGATCTTCTTTTTGGATAGACCCTTTAAGTAAGATATAGTGTCCTTCCTCATCTCTTGTTATAGTCTTTGGCTTAAAATCTGATTTGTCTGATATAAGGATTGCCACCCCAGCTTTCTTTTGATGTCCTTTAGCATGGTAAATGGTTTTCCACCCCCCTCACTTTCAATCTGGAGGTATCTTTGTGTCTAAAATGAGTCTCTTGCAGACAGCATATCGATGGGTCTTGTTTTTTTTATCCAGTCTGATACCGTGTGTCTTTTGATTGGGGCATTTAGCCCATTTACATTCAAGGTAACTATTGAAAGATATGAATTTAGTGCCATTATATTGCCTGCATTATATTGTCTCTGTTCCTTTCTGATCTATGTTAATTTTAGGCTCTCTCTTTGCTTAGAGGGCCTCTTTCCATATTTCTTGTAGGGCTGGTTTTGTGTTTGCAAATTCTTTTAGTTTTTGTTTGTCCTGATAGCTTTTTATTTCTCCTTCTATTTTCAGTGACAGCCTAGCTGGATATAGTATTCTTGGCTGCATATTTTTCTCATTTAGTGCTTTGAATATCATGCCAGTCCTTTCTGGCCTTACTGGTCTCTGTGGATAGGTCTGTTGCCAATCTAATGTTTCTACCATTGTTGGTTACAGACCTTTTGTCCCAAGCTGCTTTCAGGATTTTCTCTTTGTCTCTGAGACTTGTGAGTTTTACTATTAGACATCAGGGTATTGACCTATTTTTATTGATTTTGAGGGGGGTTCTTTGTGCCTTCTGGATATTGATGCCTGTTTCCTTCCCCAAATTAGGTAAGTTGTCTGCTATAATTTGCTCCAATATACCTTCTGCCCCTCTCTCTTTCTTCTTCTTCTGGGATCCCACGTATTCTAATATTGTTTCATCTTATGGGTATCACTTATCTCTTGAATTCTGCCCTCATGGTCCAGTAGTTGTTTTTCTCTCTTTTTTCGGCTTCTTTATTTTCCATCATTTGGTCTTCTATATCACTAATTCTGTCTTCTGCCTCATTTATCCTAGCAGTCAGAGCCTCCATTTTTTATTGCACCTCATTAATAGCCGTTTTATTTCGACTTGGTTAGATTTTAGTTCTTTTATTTCTCCAGAAAGAGTTTCTCTAATATCTTCCATGCTTTTTCAAGCCCAGCTAGTATCTTTATAATCGTCATTTTGAACTCTAGTTCTGACATGTTACTAATGTCCATATTGATTAGGTCCCTGGCAGTCGATACTACCTCTTGTTCTTTTTTTTGAGGTGATTTTTTTCCATCTTCTTATTTTGTCCAGTGGAGAATAGATGAATGAGAGAACAAAATGCTAACAGGGTAACAATGACCCCAGAAAAATATATACTAAACAAATCAGAAGAGACCTGAGACCCAGGGAAAAGAAAGGGAAAGAAAGAAAAAAAAAAGAAAAGAAAAAAAGGATATGATCAAATATGATCAGGCTGGTGAATAGATCAGTGCCACACACTGTATTTTGGGTGTATTTTGGGCATCTGTTAGAAGAAAGTGCCTCCCAAAATTTTAAAGAAAGAAAAACTTATATATGTACAAAAATAAGGGTAAATATGATGAAGGGATGGAATATGACTGTAAAAATGAAAAGTATAATAGGTTTTATAAAAGGAAATGATAAGATAAGAAGTTGGTTGAAAAAAGAAAGAAGAGAAATTTTAAAAAAGGGAGAAATTAAAAAAAAAAAGACACAGTCTATATAGCTCATACTTTAAAACCAGAACAGGTGATTGAAATCAGTATAGAATCTCATTTTTACTTAAAAACAATACAGAGGGTACACACTGGGAATTGAAATACCATATTCTTTCTTTCTAGAAATGTGACATCCGTGTTTTCTGGTCAGTAATTTCTATGAAATATTGTGCTAAATCAAAGCATACAGGTGACCAGTGATCAGGCAGGAGACTAGAACAAAGCTGTACACTAGAGATTTAGGGTATATTTTGGTCTGTTAGAAGAAAGTGTATCCCAAAATTTTAAAGAGAGAACAACTTATATATGTACACCAAAAATAAGGTTAACTACAATAAAGGGATAGAATAGGACTCTAAAAATGAAAAAGAAAAAGGGTTTAAAAAAAAGGGATTGATAAGATGTTGGTTGAAAAAGGGAAAAAGAAAAATTAAAAAAAAATACATGAAAAAAAAAGAAAATTAAAAAAAATAACTTTGAAAGAGTAAAGAATCATGGGAAACAAAGCCACGAATTTTATGTGCTGTATTCCCCTAGTGCTGGAGTTCTGACATTCTCATTGATTGGTACACTTGGTCTTGGCTGGCTGTTCTTGCTGATCTTCTGGGGTAGAGGCCTGTTGCCGTGGTTTTCAAATATCTTTGCCGGAGGCGGAATTGCCCCGCCCTTCCCGAGTCTGGGCTAAGTAATCTGCTCGGGTTTGCTCTTGTTTGCCGCTTGTTGGGTCCCTGCTGGAAGAACAGTGGCCTGACTGTGCCGCAGATCACGGTTTATGGCAACCCCGAGCTGAGAGCTGAGAGCTGAGAGCTGAGAGCTGAGAGCACACTCCTCGGCTCCGTCTCTGCAGCCAGTTTCCTGGCTCCAATACTGGGGAGCTCTGCAGCACTCAGGCACCCCCATTCTTTCTCTAACCCTGAGGGTCCTGAGACCACACTCTCCCAGCGAGGGTCCACCCCCCACTTAGCCACTGGAGCGACATCCCTCTGTGGAGTAGACTTATAAAATTTCCGATTTGTGCTCTGTGGTTCTATCACTTGCCAGTAGTGGCCGTCGGAGGCCCCCTCCCCCACCATCTATCCTCCCAAATATCACCTCGGATTCACTTCTCCACACGTCCTACCACACGTGGTCCCTTTTCTGTCCAGAGAGTTGCTGCTCTTCTTTTCTTTGATCTCCTGTTGATTTCGTAGGTTTTCAGAATGGTTTGATCCCTATCCAGCTGAATTTCTGGGACCAGACGAAATTTAGGTCTCCTACTGCTCTGCCATCTTGCTCCTCCAAAATCACTTATACTTATATGAGCTCTTTAATAAGAGTTCTGCCACTCCTAAACCTCAGCAACACTTGGCTCTTCGGACTTACATTTTTTTTTTTTTTACAATCTGGCAGATATTACTTAAGATATTTGCTTTTTAAAAATTATTAGTGAGTTTGGGGTGCCTGGATGAATCAGTTGGTTAAGCGTCCAGCTCTTGATCAGGTCATGATCTCAGGATGGTGAGATGGAGCCCAGCATCACGCTAGGCGTGGAGCCTGCTTAAGAATTCTCTTGCTCCTTCTCCCTCTGCTCCTCCCTCCTGCTCTCTCTCTCAAAAAAAAAAAAAATTAGTGATTTCTTTATGTTTAATTATTTTGTATATTTTACTTTATGATTTGAAACTTTACAGCCTTTGTGGATTTAGGAGTTTTTTGTGGGGTGGAGGGGTATCTAGCCTCTAAGATGAGCTCCAATATTCCCTGCTTCCAAATTTCATGGCTTTACATCATCTCCTTCTACATTGTTTCAGGATTTTTTCTGTGTGATTGATAGAACATAGCACAAGTGATTATATCTGATCTCCAAGGCTAGGTCATAAAACACATTTTTTGCCTTTCCTTCTCTCTAAGATCACTCTCTTTAAGGGAAGCTAGCTATTATGTTCTGAGAACAATCAAGCAGCCCTGCAGAAAGGCTCACAGGGTAAGGCACTGAGGCCTTCTATCCATAGTCATGTGAATGAGCCATCTTGGAAGTCAATCCTCAGCCCCAGTGAAGGCTTCAAATGAATACAGCCCCAACCAACATCTTGACTGCAACCTTGACTGCTAAGGTTGAGGTTTTAAGTTCTTTAAGAGTTTATTTCTACTATTTTTTATGAATAATTAAAAAAAACACTTTAACTGGTATCTTTTAATTCCAATATGGTGGATTGGACTAACAGAGACTACCTTACTACAAATATATAGAAATGGTGCATACTACATGACCAAAAAGAAAAAAAAAAAGTATCTGAGCACAAAAGAAAGAAATGGAAATTCTCACATGCTAGAAACAAAGAGGGAATTTAAAACCAGGCAAATTCTCAAACTGGAAGTGTAGAGACCCCAGAGGAGCCTTGTATAGGCAGAGTTGAGGTCCTGGGAAGGCTGCCCTTATACGAAAAATGACGAGAAAAACACCTTTTACTAGCCAAAGTAAAGCTGTTGAGAGCTTGTTTGGAGGTTCTAGCAGGGGAGCACAGCTACTCGTATACCCTTGACGGAAGAATGGTCCTTCTCTCTCGGGGAAGGTCGTCCTCTTCGACCGAGCGTGCAGCTTCGGGAGGGATGCACATGGAGCGATGAGGGAGGAAGGGGACACCTGCCTAGCCAGCCAGATCAGCCGATCACCCTGGCGATCAATGGGGTGACAGATGTTGCAGCCAGATCGCCCTCACATCCCAAACTAAAGCTGTTGAAAGTGTGACTTTTTGGCTCTGAATGGGGGAAAAAGCAATAGTTACCCATGAGCGATCCTAAACTCAAGCCTCCCTTATATGTGGATGCAGATTCCAATTCTTGCAGTACTGGGTTTGTGAGATTGATGTAAGTCTGGTATTGAACCAGAGAAAGCCTTAGCGCTCTTGGCAGATGCACACACAAAGCCCATTGTAGGGATGCTCCCAGGACACAGAACAAATGGACTCTACACAACGAAAGACTCTGCAGGGAAGATAAGCTCACAACAAAAATCACTAACCACATGCTATGTAATATACAATGACCTGGAGGATTAGCAACCCAAGAATTTCAGATAATGGGAAAATATGAAGGCATATAAAAACTTACATTTAAAATAATTTTAAAAAGAGAAAGACTACAAATCATAATGAAAAATAGGTTACTATGAAAAATTCTAAATGGAGTGGAAAAAAAATGACAAAACTTGATCAAATAAAAATATATAGATGAATTTTATGGTATGGGAATTATATCTCAGTAAAGCTATTATTAAAAGACTTAGACAAAATTGTAAAACAACGCTGAATGTTAAATCATTATGTCTGAACAGCATGTTAGGCACAACTGAAGAGATTCAATATAATAATGAGATTTATATGAAGAAAGTAACCAATATGGACCACAAAGAGAAAAGGAAACAAATACAAAAGAGTTCAAAAGACATGGAGAATGCATGTGTTCATTTTGCAGATACTAGTAAATTGAGCATCAGCTACATCTATGACATTTTTCCAGTTGCTTGAAGGCGGAGGGGGAAACTTGTCCTCATTGGAGTGTATATTTTATGGGGAAAATGAGAGAGATGATAAAGAACTTTGGTAACTAAATCCACAGCATTTCAGATATCGGTAGCTGTCCTGGGATAGGGCAGGATATATGGGAGCAAGTGTGGATGAAGACCGGTATGGTTGTGCAGTTTTAGTAGAGTAGTCAAGAAGATCTTCACGGAGAACTGACATCGGAGCAGACAGCTGAGAAGAGAAGTCAGTGATGCAGACACATTGGGAAAGAGGTTTCTAGGCAAAGGGAAAGGACTGGGGACACGCTTAGCACGATAGAGGAGCAAGAAGGAAGTCCATGTGTTGGGAGTGGACTGGGGGGCAGAGCGGAGAGACAAGAAGTCACAGAGGTAGACAGGACTGGGAATGGGGAGGATGTTTTTGGACCCTGTGGGACTGTAAGGACTTTTGCTTTTATCTGGAGTGAAATGGGAAGCCATTGGAGGGTTTTGACTAGGTGTTATATCATCTGAAAAATATTTTTACCAGGACTCTTCTTGCTATTGTTTTGAGAATAAACTGTAGGAGGAGAATGGAGAAATAAATCAGTGAGGAAACTTGCAAAAACTTAGGAAACATGATGATGGTTTGGACCAGGATGTAGCAGCAGAAGTAAAGATAAATAACGAGATCCTGGGGATATATTTGAGTAGAGCCAAAATTTCCTACAGGTTTGATATGGATATTAGAGAAAGAGAAGTAGAATGTTTATGTCTAATGCAAAGCTAACAGGAATTCTAGAAGGAGGGAATGGAGAGAATGAGGAAAGATTTTGTCTCAGAATTTTCCAGTACAGATGACAGAAATATTAATCCTCAGGTTAGCAATATAGATAGAAGTTTATGTGTTTTGTGTGTGGTGAAAGAGAAACATTTGGCATGTATGGAGCCAGAAGTCAGGCTGGAATCTTGCAGCTTAGCCATGAAAGGAACTTGATCCAGATTTTCCCAAACATGACGGCAATTCTACAAATTTTACTGACATTACCATTAACGTGTTGTGGAGCTGTTAAAAAAAAAGTTTTCTAATTTATAAATGATAAAAACAAATTTTAATCAACCATGCTAGAGGAATGGCAAAATTATCACTCTCTCATCACCATAAAAAATGTTATAAAATTATTGTCACGTAAATATGTGATCAAAGAGAGTGTAGCCAGAAAATGAAGTTTAGATAAAGGATAAGCATATTATAGAGAAGTGTGGTGACGGTATTTAAGAAAAATATTATGTTTTCTGGATTTTGTATCTTTGGTACTTGTAATTTTTTTCAAAATTTGTAATTTATTGTGATTTCTTTCTGCATTCTAACTCATATTTAATAACGTAAAATAAATATTTATTCTGTACCTAATTTTGGATTTGTAAAAAGCATCATGCCTGGCACATTGAAAACACCAATGCTAATAGTGATGCTGCTGTTGTAACATCATGAGAAGCTGATTTCCCCAAATATAACGATCTGTGACATGGAGTTTCTAGTATAACTAAGTGTGAGAAAAAAATTGGTTCCTATTAAAAGCTGGCCTGGACTACTTGTTCAGCTGCATAGAAACTGCCTGATTACTTGGCAATAATACAGAAAGGATTTCAGTGTCATATAGGAGGTCGGAGTAACTTATCTTTCACTTCACTTCCAAAGCTATAACGTCCTGATAACTATACCTTCTACTCTCGGTCTGGAGAAATTGCCAGAGTCAGGGTCTAGAGTCCTGGGGGCATTGGAAATGATGAGAGAAGTCATGTCTCCCCATAGGGACCTCTGTGTGCAGGCACGGAAGGGCAGCATTGGGGTGCATTTAACCTGTGTCACAAGGGGAAGATGGAAAATGCCTGATTTAAGCTTTGTTTAAAATTCTGCCCAGTGCACACCTCAATTCTCAGTCAATCAGAACTGGTTCGATTATTCCTCAAATGGAACTCTCTGGCAGTATTTAATTTTTTCAGCTAATTATCCATCTAACAAGTTACAGAGAAACTTTGGATATATTAATAAATATAGCCCTCTGGGATGTGCACAGAGAACTCACCATGAACCTGAGCCTGTGGTTTTCATGCGACTGTTCTATTTTTCTTCCTCTCCCAGGAACATGCCACTGGGAGAAATGCTTTTCTACATAATAATGAATTTCTGTCATTCTACAGGCAGTTAGTTTGATCAGAAATTAGAGTTAAATTTAGATTCAAGGATAAAAAAAAAAGGAGTGATATTTAACTTTGGAAGGCTACATTTGCCTTTCAGCAGTCTGCAACATGGTAAAGGAACATTGCCTCCATTTTCTTTTCCCCAGACTATTGCTCCTCAGAAGTAGGTTGGACACTGCTTTGTTTTTATAAATTTGGTTAATTTATTTTTTTCTTTTGGTCTCTGCCATGTTTCTTCTTTGATTGTGATGAATTCTATAGGGCTCCTATCTGAATACCTGGCTGTGATGAAATGTGTTTGTGTGTGTGTGTGTGTGTGTGTTTGAAGTCTTTCACACTAGAACCTATGAGAGGCTAACATATATAGGAGAGAAAGTTGGAAATATCTCACCACAGAAGTGAAACTCTTGGCAGCCTAGAGGTTATTTTCCATAAACTCTAGTGGAAATAGGGCCTTTTCATCCTAGCATGTATTTCCCACATCATAAAAATAAAAATTCCTCCTTTGTCAGGTTTACTATATCACTGGCTGTCTGTGTCCACTCAAATCTAGAACAACTCATTGATTCATATATTTGCTGACCAAATCTGTCAAACTGCATTAAAAACTTCTGACGGCTAATTTGGCAGAAACTTGATTGGATAACTTGGCATAATGGGCAGCATTGTAGTTTTTCACCCACTTAAGTTTCCCATACTTGTTTTTCTAAAATAACATGTATTTACTTATCAAGTTTCCTAAGCCATGCAAGTGTTCCAGCCACTGTGCGAGACACTGTGGAAGATGGGTATATGAGACCTAATGCCTTCCCTCAGAAAGTTCATTCCAGTGAGACAGATACCCGAACAAATTTTATGTACAATGCGCTGGAGGCCGGTAGGCACAGGGTGCTGGGGGAGCATACTTCAAACCAGCTGAGACACACCTTACAAGCTGTAGGGAAGTCATAGAGTAGGTATAGGTCTGGACCCACAACATGTATGAGAAGTAGAGCTTAACTTTTTCCTACAACCCGACAGTTTCTTTAATGTGTCACTCTGGTGGAGGGTGATAGAAAATTAATTTCGATCTGGGGGTTCAAACTCTAATATTTTCCCTGAATTTCATTACATCCCAGGGAGTTTATTTCATAACAAAGCATTATGAGACAGGCCCATTGGGTCCTCCTTGTCATATAATTATGCAGGCCTCCTCTGACATCCCTATTGTTCCATCCCGGGCTTGGTCAGAGTTACAAACAAGAGTCCCTAGATCTGTCTACTTTTAAATGGCAACTTCTGGTCTGGCCACTAGCTTTGCCACATTCCAGCCACTCTTGGGGGCATGCATGTCATTCTTCTAGACTATGTTTGGGGTATTGGCAAGTGTCCGAGGTTCTCTAAGTCCTGTCTATGAGAACCTCTCTAGGCACCATGGAGTCATGCTTCTTTCCATCCTTCCAGGATGTGGGGCTCAGAGCTCCTCTGCCGCACAAGCCAGCTCCCAGAGCTCATCTTGAGCTCCTCCCGTTGGAACACACAAAATCATGACTGCCCTTTCATTTCTGACTTCCTTTCCCTTCAGTAGGGTATCCTTGAGAGTGAAGATTAGGTCAGGCTGACTTGTTGATATATATTTTCTATCTTTATATATTATTTATATATGCAGATATGTAATTATTTACATATTATTTATATATGTATATATATTTATATATGTTATCTTTCCAAGTGCCTAAGCTTTTAATGCATAAAAATCAAAGTGCGGGAGGATGCCTGGCTCAGTCAGTTAAGCATCTGCCTTTGGCTCAGGTCATGTTCCCAGGGCCCTGGGATCGAGTCCCACAGCGGGCTCCCTGCTCAATGGGGAGCCTGCTTCTCCCTCTGCCTCTGCTGCTCCCCCTGCTTGTGCTCTCTCTCGCTATCTCTCTGGCAAAATGAATTTAAAAAAAAATCAAAGGGGAGCCTCCCTCTCCTTCTCTCTTCTTGGGACTGTCACAGCCATTTCCTAAGTGTCCTTGAAAACAGCTTGACTGCTGGAATGGTGAAACAGGCCAAATGGAAAAAAAGCAATAGAAATCAGGAAAAATAGTTATTTTAAAAATTATTATATTACCTCATTTATTTCTAGTAGAAGATCATTTTAGACACATGGAATTGGAAGTCATTTCAAGAGACCAATTATTATAGCCTCTTAACAAATGCTGGGATCATCTCTACGTACAAATAATGGGCTGTGGCGGGAGTTTACTGTGCTTTCTTGACTGAGGTTTTAATATGTTGCGAATGAAGCTTTCCTGTTATTGCTGGTTTAGTCAGTCCTATACATAGCAGCCTGATTGAACTTTACGTAGATGTCATCATATACTTCCTCTGCTTAAAAATGCTCCTCAGAACTCATACTTGTTCAGGATATCTTACTTGCAAAAATTTGAAATTGGTCCTCCAGTTTCCAACCTTTTCTCCTTTAACCATTATAAATTCTACTCTTAGATTAAGCTGTCTATTCTCTCTCTGGCATTTAAGGCTTCCCAAGAAGCCCTCCATGGTTTAGCCCTTGTACAGTAAAGGGTTAACTAAGCAGATCTGAGATGCTCAAACCCTATACATTCTAAAGAAAGACCTGGCCCTTGACAGTGTCTTGAAGATAACCCCTAAACCCTTAGATTATCCTGCCTGACAAGAGTGTTTTTGTATATCTGGGGGACTTGCACAGATAGTCTATGCTAACAATGTGATTTATGGTGGGTACTTTGGGCTATACTGTCTATCAGTCTGACCTCTGGAGAGGCTGCAAACTGGGTACTAAGGTCATCAGACAGGTGCCCCAGGCCTATGTGACTGACCCCCAATAAAAACCATGGATATCAGGGCTTGAGTGAGCTTCCCTGGTTGGCCATACTTCCATACCTGTTGTCACATATCATTGCCAGTAGAATTAAGTGTTGTCCCTAGGACTGCATTGGGAGAGGACAATTGGAAGCTTGCCGCTTGTCTCTCCTGGACTCTGCCCCATGCATTAGCTAACGTTTGCTGATTTTAATCTGTATCCTTTTGATGTGATAAACTGAAATCTAGAGTACACCAACTTTTCTGAGTTCTGCTATTGCTTCTAGCAAACCACTGAAACTGAAGGTGGCTTGGGGATTCCTGAGACATTCTCCACCTGTTTTTCTAGCCTTGACTCTCATCCCTCGCTCCAGATATTCAATTTCCAGCCAATGTAACAGTTTACCTTTTGACATGCTTATTCTGGGCCCGAGTATTTGTTTATCCTGTTTTGTTTTGTTTTTCCCCATAGAATCCTCCTAATGCTTGCCATTCAGTGAGTGAAGGCAGAAGAATTACAAGGTGGTCTAGCTCAGATCCTAGGCTGCTCTGTATCCTTAGACTTTTGAATTATGGTAGATTCTCTCATGACCCTGCTGGTATTCAGAAATCAGTTTAAATATTAATTTAAGGTGTCCTAGTCAAGCTCCCAAACCTCTACCAATTTCTCTTCCATGTTCTGAATTCAAAGTCTCTTCCTACTTTCCTTTTGTACAGCTTACCACCTGAATGAATGTGAATTCTGTCCAAGTAACTTCCAGTTACTTAAGATTAGCAAATCGCACTCTTCTGACACCATAAGGGATTTTGTCATCCTCATCTCAGATCCATACACGTAACAACTATTTTTAAAGGCCAGATTAGGTGATTGGAAGAAGAGGAATAAAGTCTCAGACCTAGCAACCTCTCTGGCTATGCAAATCTGAAGTCTGTACGTGCTATTCCCCTGGGCAACAAAATACAAGCATACATCTCTGCATAGATTTTTTTTTCCTGGTGAATAGAATCTTAAGTATTCCCTATACAACTGTGAATAATTGAGGGTTGAAAATTTATGCTTTATTGAAATGTATCTTCATAGGAAAGATGTACAATTTTCTCTTACAGGAAATCCCAATTGTTGGTAACAAGATATAATAACAACATACCAAAGGCAAACAAGTAAATAATTTACATCCCTAAGTAGCAGAGCCTGAAAATGTGCAGGTTTACATTGGACATTCTCTAAGATCTTACATAAGGAAATTGCATAAATTGTCCGTTGCTTTGTAGAAGCAGATGGGCTATGGCACTAGAACATTAAAGGTAGAAGAGTGGTTGGTTGGCCTCTGCTGCTGAGGTCTGGGAGAGAATAGGCTTCTCTCCTATGGGCATCTGCATTTTGGTTACTGCTGTGAGCAGCCTTCCATTGTTCTAGGGCAGCTTTTGTTTATGGAATAGTCCCAGCTCAGGTAAAATTTGAAGCAACAAGGTGCAAATGCTTCTGGTTTTAAGTGGCACTGCAAACTCAAATGTGGATCTCAGAGGCCTGACCTTGGTTGGAATTCATAATAAGTTTCTTAGTCTTCTGTCCCCCGGAGGGTCATTTCTATGATATCCACTCTCCTTGCCTACTTGCATTACTTAGGAAGTAGAATTTTTTTAGAGAAATCTCATTTCCTCTCTCAAATCTTCCCTAAAGATTTGAAACTTGCATGGTAGTTTCAGGTCTAGGAGTCAAGAGGCCTAGTTCTGAAACTTGACTATACCATTAAAGCTATATGACCTTTGGCAAGTAATTAAAATATTAATCCTCAGTGTCCTCATCTATAAAATGGGGGATAATAACTAACCAGCCTGCTTCACAGAGCTATTGTGAATATCGGCTGTAACAATGGAAATACTCTTTGCTATTAAGCCATATATAAATGCAAGCTTCGTCTTTTCTATTTTTTCTTTCTATTATCAGACACTTTCTTTGCCACCCAGTATGTTCAATGGTGTCTTCACAGGCCACAATGAGGGTGCTGTTAATACATCTGTGCTGTCTCTGCCTAGCCACTAGCCTGCTGTGCTGTGCTGCTTGAAGACAGGGACCACGCTGCTTCTGGTGTTGGGCCAAGACTTCTGGTGTTGGGTCAATGCCTAAGGAAGGTGGGCAGGAACTCCCAGAGGAATTCCAGCTCCAGGATTCAAATAGCATTTAACCTAGAGCTCTGCAAGTGCACTTCTCAGGGAGCATTTTACTTTCATGGGCTCAACCTGTTTTGTTTTTTTTCTATTTTTAGATTCCTCTTCCAAGTAACATTTATTTTGACAGATCAAAGCTGGAAAGAAAGAGCTCTGGGACCAAAGAGAAGACCGTATTTCTGATTGGAGGCAGCATATGTGTGAGGGAATATAAAGATGAAAAGACAGGGCATTTCCTCAAGGAGTTTATAGTCTAACTATGAAACAAATATGCAGTTAAGCAAGGCAAAGATAATCACTACATAAGGACCATATGTACCACGTGTAGGGTAAGGATAGGGCTAGGGGTGGGGATACGTGGAAGAAATACAAAATGGGCCTTGATGTGGGGTGAGGGAGGAGATACAGGAAAGGCTTTATGGGAGGGGAAGACTGGAACAAAGACATACATACAGATGCTTGCTCTGGAATGCCCAATAAAAATCGTGGAATTCCTTGAGAGGAGAAGCCCTACTCTATTCAAAACTTGATGAAGCAAAGGTAGTAGTGAATGAAGAGACTGAACTGAATTCCTCCCACTAATTGTGGAGAGGAAGCAAACAGGAAAGGGCTCTCAGAACACAGATTCTCTGGACTGGCAGAGACAGAGCTAGAGAGGGATGGGGGTTGTACCATTCCTGGAACCATTGCCAAGAGAAAGCTTTGTTGTCTTATCCTTCGAAAGAAATATTCTCTGCTTTCTTCCATTGATAACTCTCTTGATGCCTTGAGCTAAACATGGCTTTAAGTAGCACTGAGAACATCTTGTATATATGAGTAAGAAGAAAGAATGAATGTGTGCGCGTGTGTGCGCGTGCGCGCGCAGGCACGCGCACAAGCGGGAATTTAGGGTGGCACAGGCAGGAGTGGTGCTAGAAAATGCTATTTGCAAAACAGTTTGCTATTCAGTATTCAACAGATATTTATTAAGCACTAACTGTATACCAGCTATGGTGATAGGCTCTAGGGAATATAGTAATGTTCAAGACAGACATAATCTGTGTCTTCATTGAGTGTATAGTCTAGGCGGTAAACTCTTAACAGGATTTCACGACATATTCAGCAATTGTCTGGTGGGCTAAGCCAAAAGTTACATTTTCATAAAAAATCCTATTTCGCTGCACCGAGATGGAGTGTTAAGAATTTAGGTTAAGTCATAAACATGATCAGCACAGCAAGCTGCACCAACATGCATAGTAACTGAGGCCACGGGGAAAGCTTAAAATGCCATTGATTTATTGTGCACACAGGCATCCTTAGCCTCTGATATGATAGGGCAAAGTGGAGGCAGGCTGTAAAATGATGAGGCAAGTCACATTCCATGGGAAAACAAGGAGCTCCTCAGAGACTAGGATCTGAGCATGCACAGCTGCTTAGCATTAGGCAGTAGGGTGAAACGTGGATTTGGATAAGGATGGTGATACAGGCGAGAGGCATACAGGCCCAGAGCATCCTGAGAACTTGTTTTCCACCAGCAGTTGTGTGGCGGCCTGGCAGAGTGGTTTTTCTAGCTCTTTGGTCAGATGAGGTGGGTATTTTTTTGTCAAACTGTTCTATTAAAACATAGAGTTTCGTGTTATCTAGGCTGAGAGGGAGGGGGCTACTGACCTGATTTTATGTCGAATCAGAGAGACAGAGAGAGACAATAAAAGTAAAAGACAGAGGCCCCTGGGTCTTTCATTTATAGTCTCACAGGGATTCAGGCCCCATAGACCCATGGCTATGGCAGTTAGAACTTGACTTGTTTTGTTTTTTAAGATTATTTATTTATTTATTTGAGAGAGAGAGAGAGTGCGAGAGCAAGCATGAGGTGGGGAGGGGCGGAGGGAGAAGCAGGCTCCTCGCTGAGCAGGAAGCCTGATGCGGGGCTCAATTCCAGGACTCTGGGATCACGACCTGAGCTGAAGGCAGATGCTTAACGGACTGAGCCACCCAGGCGCCCAGAACTGTGAGTTTTATAACTTTCCTGTGATAGTTATTTTGTACTGATCCCCTGTATGTTTCTCCATAGTCACTGACAGTAAAACTGCATTTTGCCCCAAGGCAACAAGGATATTAAAAGACCCTCTGTAGCCATGGTTCTCCCCCACTGCCCCCCCCCACCTTGAAGGGGAAACAAAGGAATAGAACAGGTGGTGACTACATTGAGAAGAAGGGAAATCTGGTTGTATCCTTGTGTCCTTTGCATGGAAGAATTTGAGTTGGGCACTGGCTGTTCCTAGGCTGAACCTCTGTAAAAACCCTGAAGGTAGGTTATACTTGGTTCCAGATTATATTTTCTTTCTTCTTTAACAATTCTATATGCTTATATGCTTTAATTTTCCTTTTGCTTTACGTTCTCAATGCACCCATATCCATCCTATGCTTTTCTTTATCCTGTTCTGTACTCTGGGGAGGCTGACACTTCAGATTATTCCAGAGGCTCTCTGCTGTCTGCATTCCAGTTGGGTTTGGGTATGGGAGGCAGTAATTGGAGATTAAAGTGTGAGAGGAGAGAAGTCAAAGCATGTACTCCTAACTTTAACATCCTTTGTGCTCTGAGCCACATCTCATGGCGGTGACATGTCCCTCTGGGACTACACCTCCTGCTGGGTGGCCCAGTTCCATGGCTCCGGGTTCCACTGGACCTTGTTAATATTATTTCCTCCCCTTGCCTTTTCAAATGTAGAGGTGGTGGTGGCTTCTTTTAATAGTTTCCATGTTCTCCACTTTTGATAGTTCCCATGTTCTCCACCCTCCTTGCTGGTTCTTTTCCTTTTGCTCATGCCTCTGTAGATTATTTCTTTACTAAAGTATGAGTGGGATGCTGTTTCCTGCCAGAATCCTGAGAAATATAGTTTGGAAGCTACTTAAAGGCAAGCACTGTATATAATCATTGTTTTGAACCTTTTTAAAAAATGATATATTTTGGGCTTAATCAAGTGCTAGACAGTGAAGATATTAATAGGTTCTTCTGTTTTCAACTGCCTACCACATCTTATACATGAGAAAGTCCAGTTAGTTCTATTCTAAAACATATTTAAACCTATCACATTCTTTCTATCTCCAGTGCTGTACCCCAGCTCAAATGGTATGAATTCTAATCTGGATTCTACAATAGCCAGTGACATCCACCTGGTCTGGTCCCTCTGCTTCTTCTCTTGGACCATGTAGTCTCCTCTGTACACAGAAGCCAGAGTGGTCCTTTAAACATTCGAATCAGATCATGTTACTCTGCTCAAAGGCCTCCAGTGGCTTCCCATTGCATTAAAACAAAAATCCAAAGTCCTTATCTTGGGTGATGAAGCTCTGCCCATGCTCTGGCCCTATACTCTCTCTTGTCACAAGGCCTTGTCACTCTGTCTTCCTTGAACATGACAAGCCTGTTTTCACCTTAAGGCAGCATCTGCACATGGCGTTCCTCTGCCATGTGCAGATGGTTGGCTCCTTCTGGTCATTCAGATCTCAGCTCAGACTTTCTCAGAGTATTTCTCTGGCTACTCTAATGTGGCACCTGACTCATTCTCTAGAACCTCATGTCATTTTACTTTTTTCATGGAGCTATCTCCATTTGAAATTATAGGTTTTTTTTGTTTTGTTTTTTTATTCTTATGTTAATCCCCATACCTTACATCATTAGTTTTAGATGAAGTGTTCCATGATTCATTGTTTGTGCATAACACCCAGTGCTCCATTCAGAATGTGCCCTCCTCAATACCCACCACCAGGCTAACCCATCCTCCCACCCCCCTCCCCTCTAGAACCCTGTTTGTTTTTCAGAGTCCATCGTCTCTCATGGTTTGTCTACCCCTCCGATTTCCCCCCTTCATTCTTCCCCTCGCGCTACCTTCTTCTTCTTCTTTTTTTTTTTTCTTAACATATATTGCATTATTTGTTTCAGAGGTACAGATCTGAGATTCAACAGTCTTGCACAATTCACAGCGCTTACCAGAGCACATACCCTCCCCAGTGTCTATCACCCAGTCACCCCATCCTTCCCACCCCACCCCCCACTCCAGCAACCCTCAGTTTGTTTCCTG
>NC_058413.1:70840981-70923277 GCF_002201575.2 Neomonachus schauinslandi | reverse complement strand
CATTTCTGGGCTCTCTATTCTGTTCCATTGATCTATGTGTCTGTTTTTGTGCCAGTACCATGCTGTCTTGATGATGACAGCTTTGGAATAGTGCTGGAAGTCCGGAATTGTGATGCCGCCAGCTTTGCTTTTCTTTTTCAACATTCCTCTGGCTATGCGGGGTCTTTTCTGGTTCCATACAAATTTTAGGATGATTTGTTCCATTTCTTTGAAAAAAGTGGATGGTATTTTGATGGGGATTGCATTGAATGTGTAGATTGCTCTCGGTAGCATTGACATCTTCACAATATTTGTTCTTCCAATCCATGAGCATGGAACGTTTTTCCATTTCTTTGTGTGTTCCTCAATTTCTTTCATGAGTATTTTATAGTTTTCTGATCCTTTGTCTCTTTGGTTAGATTTATTCCTAGGTATCTTATGGTTTGGGGTGCAATTGTAAATGGGATCGACTCCTTAATTTCTCTTTCTTCTGTCTTATTGTTGGTGTATAGGAATGCCACTGATTTCTGTGCATTGCTTTTATATCCTGCCACTTTACTGAATTCCTATATGAGTTCTAGCAGTTTTGGGGTGGAGTCTTTTGGGTTTTCCACATAAAGTATCATATCATCTGCAAAGAGTGAGAGTTTGACTTCTTCTTTGCCAATTTGGATGCCTTTGATTTCTTTTTGTTGTCTGATTGCTGTGGCTAGGACTTCCAATACTATGTTGAATAGCAGTGGTGATAGTGGACATCCCTGCCACGTTCCTGACCTTAGGGGGAAAGCTCTCAGTTTTTCCCCATTGAGAATGATATTCGCTGTAGGTTTTTCATAGATGGCTTTTATGATATTGAGGTATGTACCCTCTATCCCTATACTCTGAAGAGTTTTGATCAAGAAAGGATGCTGTACTTTGTCAAAAGCTTTTTCTGCATCTATTGAGAGGATCATATGATTCTTGTTCTTCCTTTTGTTAATGTATTGTATCACATTGATTGATTTGCGGATGTTGAACCAACCTTGCAGCCCAGGGATAAATCCCACTTGGTCGTGCTGAATAATCCTTTTAATGTACTGTTGGATCCTATTGGCTAGTATTTTGGTGAGAATTTTTGCATCCATGTTCATCAGGGATATTGGTCTGTAATTCTCCTTTTTGATGGGGTCTTTGTCTGGTTTTGGGATCAAGGTAATGCTGGCCTCATAAAATGAGTTGGGAAGTTTTCCTTCCATTTCTATTTTTTGGAACAGTTTCAGAAGAATAGGTATTAATTCTTCTTGAAATGTTTGGTAGAATTCCCCTGGGAAGCCATCTGGCCCTGGGCTTTTGTTTTTTGGGAGATTTTTGATGACTGCTTCAATTTCCTTAGTGGTTATAGGTCTGTTCAGGTTTTCTATTTCTTCCTGGTTCAGTTTCGGTAGTTGATACATCTCTAGGAATGCATCCATTTCTTCCAGGTCATCTAATTTGCTGCCATAGAGTTGCTCATAATATGTTCTTATAATTGTTTGTATTTCTTTGGTGTTGGTTGTGATCTCTCCTCTTTCATTCATGATTTTGTTGATTTGGGTCATTTCTCTTTTCTTTTTGATAAGTCTGGCCAGTGGTTTATCAATCTTGTTAGTTCTTTCAAAGAACCAGCTCCTAGTTTCGTTGATCTGTTCTACTGTTCTTTTAGTTTCTATTTCATTGATTTCTGCTCTGATCTTTATTATTTCTCTTCTCCTGCTGGGTTTAGGCTTTATTTGCTGTTCTTTCTCCAGCTCCTTTACATGTAGGGTTAGGTTGTGTACTTGAGACCTTTCTTGTTTCTTGAGAAAGGCTTGTATTGCTATATACTTTCCTCTTAGGACTGCCTTTGCTGCATCCCAAAGATTTTGAATAGTTGTGCTTTCATTTTCATTGGTTTCCATGTATTTTTTAAATTCTTCTTTAATTTCCTGGTTGACTCATTCATTCTTCAGTAGGATGCTCTTTAGCCTCCATGTATTTGAGTTCTTTCTGACTTTTGTCTTGTGATTGAGCTCTAGTTTCAAAGCATTGTGGTGTGAAAATAGGCAGGGAATGATTCCAATCTTTTGGTCCTGGTTGAGATCTGATTTATGACCTAAGATGTGATCTATTCTGGAGAATGTTCCATAGGCACTGGAGAAGAATGTGTATTCCGTTGCTTTGGGATGGAATGTTCTGAATATGTCTGTGAAGTCCATTTGGTCCAGTGTGTCATTTAAAGTCTTTATTTCCTTGTTTAACTTTTGCTTAGATGATCTGTCCATTTCAGTGAGGGGGGTGTTAAAGTCCCCCACTATTATTGTATTGTTGTCGATGTGTTTCTTTGCTTTTGTTATTAATTGCCTTATATAATTGGCTGCTCCCATGTTAGGGGCATAGATATTTACAATTGTTAGATCTTCTTGTTGGATAGATCCTTTAAGTAGGATATAATGTCCTTCCTCATCTCTTATTACAGTCTTTGGTTTAAAATCTAATTTGTCTGATAGAAGGATTGCCACCCCAGCTTTCTTTTGGTGTCCATTAGCATGGTAAATGGTTTTCCACCTCCTCACTTTCAATCTGGGTGTGTCTTTGGGTCTAAAATGAGTCTCTTGCAGACAGCATATCGATGGGTCTTCTTTTTTAATCCAGTCTGATAGCCTGTGTCTTTTGATTGGGGCATTTAGCCCATTTACATTCAGGGTAACTATTGAAAGATAGGAATTTAGTGCCATTGTATTGCCTGTAAGGTGACTGTTACCATATATTGTCTGTGTTCCTTTCTGGTCTATCTTGCTTTTAGGGTCTCTCTTTGCTTAGAGGACCCCTTTCAAGATTTCCTGTAGGGCTGGTTTTGTGTTTGCAAATTCCTTTAGTTTTTGTTTGTCCTGGAAGCTTTTTATCTCTCCTTCAATTTTCAATGACAGCCTAGCTGGATATAGAATTCTTGGCTGCATATTTTTCTCATTTAGTGCTCTGACTATATCCTGCCAGTCCTTTCTGGCCTGCCAGGTCTCTGTGGATAGGTCTGTTGCCAATCTAATGTTTCTACCATTGTAGGTTACATATCTCTTCTCCCGAGCTGCTTTCAGGATTTTCTCTTTGTCTATGAGACTTGTAAGTTTTACTATTAGATGTTGGGGTGTTGACCTATTTTTATTGATTTTGAGAGGGGTTCTCTGTGCTTCCTGGATTTTGATGCCTGTTTCCTTCCCCAAATTGGGGAATTTCTCTGCTGTAATTTGCTCCATTATACCTTCTGCCCCCCTCTCTCTTTCTTCTTCTTCTGGGATCCCAATTATTCTAATGTTGTTTCATCTTATGGTATCGCTTATCTCTCGAATTCTGCCCTCGTGATCCAGTAGTTGTTTATCTCTCTTTTTCTCAGCTTCTTTATTTTCCATCATTTGGTCTTCTATATTACTGATTCTCTCTTCTGCCTCATTTATCCTAGCAGTTAGCGCCCCCATTTTTTATTGCACCTCATTAATAGCCTTTTTGATTTCTACTTGGTTAGATTTTAGTTCTTTTACTTCTCCAGAAAGGGTTTCTCTAATAACTTCCATATTTTTTTCAAGCCCAGCTAGTATCTTTAAAGTGATGATTCTGAACTCTAGATCTGACATTATACTAATGTCTGTATTTAGTAGGTCCCTGGCAGTCGGTACTACCTCTTGTTCTTTTTGTTGAGGTGATTTTTTCCATCTTGTTATTTTGTGCAGAGGAGAATAGATTAATGAGAGAACAAAATGCTAGCAGAGTAACAATGTCCCCAGAAAATATACTCTAAACAAATCAGAAAAGACCTGAAGCAGTGGAAAAAGAAATGGAAAGAGAGAAAAAAGAAAAAGAAAAAGATAAAAACAAACAAAACAAAACACAACAACAAAAAAAAACCAGAATGTGATCACATATGATCAGGCTGGTATATAGATCAGTGCCACACACTAGATTTGGGGTGTATTTTGGTCTTTTAGAAGAAAGTGCCTCCCAAAATTTTAAAGAAAGAAAAACTTATATATATGTACAAAAATAAGGGTTGATATGATGAAGGGATGGAATATGACTCTAAAGATGGAAATTATAAAAAATTTTATTAAAGGAATTGATAAGAAGTTTGAAAAAAGAAAGAAGAGGTTTAAAAAAAAGAATGAAGGAAAAAAAAAAGGGAGAGAATGTGATCAGGCAGGGGAATAGAAAACACCATATACTAGAGATTTAGGGTATATTTTAATCTGTTAGAAGAAACTATCTCAAAATTTTAAAGAGAGAACAACTTACATATATATGCCAAAAATATGGGTAACTATTATGAAGGGATAGAATATGACTCTAAAAATGAAAAATAAAAATGTTTTTTTAAAAAAGGGATTGATAAGATGTTGGTTGAAAAAGGGAAAAAGAAAAATTCAAAAAAAAAAAAAGACAGTTAAAAAAAAATTAACTTTGAAAGACTAAAGAATCATGGTAAAAAAGCCATGAATTCTATGTGCAGTATTCCCCTAGCGCTGGAGTTCTGCCATTCTCATTGATCGGTAAACTTGGTCTTGGCTGGCTGTTCTCGCTGATCTTCTGGGGAGGGGCCTGTCGCCGTGGTTTCCAAATGTCTCTGCCGGAGGTGGAATTGCCCCGCCCTTGCCCCCTCCCGGCTAAGTAATCTGCTCAGGTTTGTTCTCCCGAGCTTTTGTTCCCTGCGAGCTTTCCGTACAGCTTTGGAGGCGGAGAGTGAAAATGGCGGCCTCCCAATCTCCGCCACGGAGGAGCCGAGAACTCGGGGCCCTGCTCCTCAGTGAGCCCCCAGAGAAGAGCTGTCAGTCACTCCCGTCTCCCCGGTCTCTGACCGCACTCCCTGCTCACCTGGCCTGTGACCGCGCGTTTCTATCTCTGGCACCCGACCCCGGGTGGAGTCTCCAAACCCAGCAGATCCCTGCGGTGCACTCCCGCGTGGCTCCTCCCAGGGGAGAAAGGTGAGTCTCCCCGGATCTGCCGCTTGTTGGGTCCCTGCTGGAGGAGCAGTGGCCCGACTGTGCCGCGGATCACGGTTTATGGCAACCCCGAGCTGAGAGCCCGCGCCTGGGCTCCGCCTCTGCAGCCGGCTTCCCTGCTCCATTAGCTGGGAGCTCTGCCGCACTCAGGCACCCCCGGTCTTTCTGTGACCCCGAGGGTCCTGAGGCCACACTGTCCCAGAGGGTTCCACCCCCCGCTTAGCCACCAGAGTGATGTCCCTCGGCGGAGCAGACTTTTAAACGTTCCGATTTTGTGCTCCGCGGCTCTATCACTTGCCAGAAGCGGTGGACGGAGGCCCCTCCCCCGCCGTCTATCCTCCCGAATATCGCCTCGGATTCACTTCTCCGCACGTCCTACCTTCCAGAAAGTGGTCGCTTTTCTGATGAGAGAGTTGTTGCTCTTCTTTTCTTTGATCTCCTGTTGAGTTTGTAGGTGTTCAGAATGGTTTGATCCCTATCCAGCTGAATTCCTGAGAGGAGACGAAATCCAGGTCTCCTACTCCTGCGCCATCTTGCTCCGCCCCCCGAAATTATAGTTTTTATTTATTCACTTCCTTGCTTAGAGTCTGACTAATATCTTTCTCTTCAGTGTGTAAGAGTATATAGGCGTCCCTAGCCCATGGTAGGTGCTCAACACACACACACACACACACACACACGATTTACTGATCAGCATTCTTCTGAATTCTTTACATGGATTATTTAATTCAATCCTCACAACAACCTCATTCATTAAGAACTATTATTATTCTTGTTTTACAAATGAAGAAACTGAAACACAGTGAGGTTGGATAACTTGCCAAAGGACATACCCAATTAGGAAGTAGCAGAGACAGAATTTGCAATCTGGCCATCTGCCTCTTGGTCCCATGCTCTTAACTGCTAAACTATACAGCGTCCTAACATTTGTTCAGTAAATTAATGAATACTTCCCATCAACTTCTTCCGTTTCTCACTTGGACTTTAGAAAGAAAGAAGCTATCTAATTTTTAAATGTGGGAGCCTGCCCAACCTCATGCTGAGGGGTTTTCTACCCCTGAGAAAGGATACTCTGAGCCCAGGACAGCAAGAGAAGCACAAATCTCTTTCTTGAATACAACTTCTTTGGGGAAAGTTCCCAAAGAGCCCCAGAAGTGCTGAGCCTGTGGACTGCCAGAAATGTGGGCTGGAACTTCTGTGCAAGAATATATTTTTTTGGTCCCAGTTTTCTATCATTGATTAATTCAGAAAGCAGTGAATAAGCATATCTGTTGCACTTAACACTTGGGATACAGAGATGAATGAGACAAGGTCCCAGCCCAATATGAGCTTCCAAGCTAATGAAACATCAACTGTATTTCTAGACACACGTTCTACTTGTTCAGCCTTCTTTCTTGAATCTATTAAAAAAACAGGAAAAGAGACCAGATGTTATCTGAACTGACTAATTCTGTGCCTGGACCGATGATGGAACCTTGTCAGAATGTCAGAAGCTGGTCTCAGACTCGGCCTCCAAAGGCTGTTTTCACAGTCAAGTGTACATGAGGCTTCTTTAACAGCTCCCTTTGGATGACTATGCCATGGGCGCTGCCCATTTGAAAGTACTTGTCACCTTTTCAAAACTGCTTCTTCTTCCCGGCCTTAGTCCCATTTTGACAAGCAACACTGCAGCCGAGGCGTCTCCTCATTAGGGCCATGTTGTTCCTGGGCTTGTCTTCATCTTTACTCTCTCTTGGCACCAGGTGGGATTATCTACATCAAACCCATCTCCTTTTCTCGTAATTCAGTCTCTCCCATCCGTTGGTTGTTTCTGTTCCTGTCTTCCAATGGCCCCTGTTTGTCTACTTCCCTCTGTTACCCATGCACCTGAAGTCAAACTCATTTTACCACATGGCAGCTCCACATAGGGATCACCTTGCAGCCATGTGTGGTAATGGGACTTAAAATAGAGCCAAGAAATGCACCGTTTTTTATTCTGCTCACTGCACCATAAGCTTATGTTGAAGTGTCTAATATCATCTTCCTGTTCTTTTTTTTTTTTTTTTTCCTTTTTCTTGCTGGTCTTGTGCTATCCAGGTTTCTCCCTGGAAATTTCAATAGCTGTGTTTCAGATTCCTTTCCTCCAGCTGGATTAGCTTTCAGGTCTCCATGCTGAGGCTCATTTGGTAATTTCCTGCCCATGTTTCTAAGCTCTGAAGCTCCTTTATGTTACTTGTCGGTCCTTAGTAGTTTTTCTATGCCTTGCATTTTAGCTTGATCTGCAAATTTAATTAGTGGGCCACATGTCCTTCCATTTTAAAGAGTACATAAGGTAAAGGCAGTTTTCTGCAACAGCAGGTGGATAATAGAAACAAGGAAGGGGGGAGTTTATACCGTAAACAGCTCTCTGCAAAATAAGGAGGCGGGGAGGATGAAAGAAGAGGTAGAAGACATGACACAACAGCTGGGAATGTGACCTATTGTAGCACATGCCCCCACATTTGCCAGACCGTTCCGCACATTTGGGGTGGCAGCACCTAACTGGTACACTTGCAAAAGCAGAAACACCAAGAGCAGTTGAGGTGAAGGAGGGAGCTCTCAGTTCACGGAAAGGCCGAGGGAGATGCAGCCCCAAATATGAATGATTTCTGCAATTTAATCTCTAGGAATAAACTGCACATCTGTCTGAGGTCAGGTTTCTGGGAAACAGACTCTGCAATGAAATTTTACTAAGGAGTGCTTTTAGAAACACCACCTGGGAGGGAGTGAAGGCAGCAGGCCTGGGCAGAAGAAGGAGCGGGACTGTCCTGCAGCTTCAGCAGGACCTCAGCTGATTCCCGTGAGCTTCTCGCCAGCTGGGTGCCCCTTCGGAGGAGCTGCTCAAGGATCTCAGCCTTTATATCCTCCCAGGGGCCAGTTACTGTGGCGGTGGTGGTGGTGGGGGGTGTTGGTGGTGGTAAACTTGGGTGGGGTTGTTCTTTTCTGAGGAAGGTAATTCACAGAAAAGGATTCAGCTGACAGTCTTCATGGCTGACTTTCTCAGCTGCTGGGAGCATGAGAGCTTCAATCCTAGAGAGGTCTGGGTGGCGCTCGACATTAGCTACTACAGCCTCATGTGAGACCATGCCAGTGAGCATCACTGAGCTTTCCCTGTTTGGCAAGCACCTTCCCTCCTTTGCCTTCTATGGCTCAGCTGTCTTGCTCCTCTCCACCGCTCCTTCTCAGTCTCTTTTCTGGTTCTTTATCCTTTTTTCCCCTCCCATTTGCTTTTTAAATATAGGCACATTCATTCATTCCAACAATGAGTGCTCATTTTGTTCCAGATTTACCCTAGCGCACTGTTTTTAATTCCTGTTTCACCATTCTTTCTCCCTGGATAATCCCAAATCTTGCTACTCAAAGTATGATGAAAGAACAAGCAGTTTGTTAGAAATACAGAATCTTCATCCCCACCCAGACCTACTGAATGAGAATCTGCATTTTAACAAGATGATTCACAAACATATCAAAGTTTGAGAGGCATAGATCTAAAACTCTCTTCTCCCTCAGACTCCAGTTGAACAGATAACCGGTTCAATCTATTTTGTCTTTTAATTCCTCTTTCAGTGATATCACAGTGACCTCCTAAGTGATCTTACTGCCCTCAGTCTCACTCCTGCAGTTGATCCTTTGTACTGATGTATACCTGTCATCCGAAAACATATCCTGTCCTCTTGCACAAACTTTCGGTGGTTTCCACTGCCTAGAGGGTAAATGTCAAAGTTCTAATATGGTGCTCCTACCCTTCTTTTCTGTTTTTACCTTCCACTGCCCCCTTCTACATACCGGAACTCCAACTTTACTGGTCTGCTCCTACCTGAGTGCACATTCACAGCCTCATGGCATCCCTTGTGCTTTTCTTCTGAAACATCCTGTTGCCTCCCACTTTGCCTATCAAAATCTTACTTAGGCTTGAAGATCTAGCTTAAATGCTCTGTCTTCCAAGAGTCCCTCAAGCTTCTTGCCTGAACGAATCTCAAAACACAGTGGTTATCTCTATTTTGCCACACTTTCACTTTGCTTTGTGTGAAGTCTAAATTTCAGTACCTAGCAAAAGGCTTAGCACATAGCGTGTGTGTGTGTGTGTATACACACTTATATAGTTATATAGTTACATATAATAAATCCATGAATGAAATAAATGAACATCTACCCTCAGCAATTTTTATACATACTGTAATCTGTTTGGAAAATTTAGTTTCTCATGGATTTGCCAACCACAGTATCTAGATGTTTCTGAAACAATCCTATTGCAATAAATTTTCTAATTTTCATAGTTGACTACCAATTGACTACCTCCCTTTCCTGGTCTCTAAGCTGCATTACTTAGCCAACTCTGAAACAGTCTTTGAGGGTACGGCAGGGTTCCATGTAGTGAGTAATGTATTATACTGAGTCTCCCAGGGCAGGTTCATCTGAGATTTCCCCATGGTTTTCCACAAGCCTGGCTGCTTTGCCTTAACATTTGCACATCATGCCCTCTTCTCCTCCTTTTCCCTGCGTTCCCTGGTTTCCTACTGCCAGAGTGGGAGGAGAGAGATCTGTTTCCCTTTGCTAACTCTGAAGTGACAGAGTTGGTCAATGAGTTGCTGTGCGTGTCCCGGAAAGCCAGTTTGATTGTCCTCCCGTGGCTAGGCTGACAGCATTCGGCCTTTCATGAACTGAATAGTGAAGCACTCTTTGGAGCTCAGTGTCGTCTGTTTATGGTGGATTCCAGCTGTATTTTTTATGTCTGCTGTTGTTATACTGTTGCCATTGGTATTAATCTCTGGCTAGTTTATTTGCTGTGGATTTATAATGACTTTACATCATAAAAATAAAAAAGAAAGAAAGCAATAGAACAAACTTTAGGTGGTGAGGACATCCAAATGAAAGGGTGAAGATACTGGAGGCTAATTAAGACCTACAGAGCTTCACAAACCAGGCTCTGAGGCAGTTGTCCTTCTGGAAAGGGGGACCTGTTTGGGTCATCACACTTTGCATACTTGTTAAAGATGAAATAAGTTTATTGCTGTAGCGCAGAAAGGCTCATTCCTGGGATGTGAATACTGCTATAGTAATCCTCACGTTAGAAGTAAAGCAGGGAGCAACATGGAATGAGAGGCCCTCTTTGGCTTGGTATCTATTTGACTTTTTTAATACCAGTGAATACCAAGTTAAAAGAGCCAAAACATTTCCATGACGACCCACAAATTTCATCTTAGGACAGTGGCCATATTCTTAAACTCTACATTGTATGATTTTCACAGCAAAGTGTGTACTCCAGATTCCTCCATGCTTGACAGACACTATAATTTTCTTGGCACATATGTTTTGCCTAAAAGTGAATGCATTTGTCAAAGCAAGAAGATACCTGTGATAGGTGCTATGAAAATAATTAGATAGCTAATCCTGTTTTGATAGGTGAGCCGTTACAAAAAATTAAATTTTAAAGTATATCCAGACTTCAACCTAATTAACATATTTTATTGAAATACTTTAAAATTATTTTATGAAAAATTGGAATAGACAAACTTTTGTGGGGAGGAGGCTTATTTTCTGTACCTCTATGTTTGTCTTTCTCCTGATGAGCTTGCCCAGCTGTTAAGACCTTCATACATGGAAAAAATTCTTCTTCTTATAGGAGGGATTAAAAACAGGATTGAGATCCTTAAGAACCTGAAGACAAGATTTTCGACTGCCTGCAAACTCTTACTAATTCTTTTTTTTAATTAAAGTATAATTGGCATATAATATTATATTAGTTTCAGGTGTATAACACAGTGGTTCAACATTTATATACATTATGAAACGCTCACCATGATAAGTGTAGTTACTATTTGTCACCATGCAAAGTTACAAGTATTGTCTGTATTCCCAATGCTGTACTTTACACTGCTGTGACTTATTTACTTTGTAACTGGAAATTTATACCTCTTAATCCCCTTCTATTTTTCCATCCATCCCTCCACCCTCTCCCTTCTGGCAACCACCAGTTTGTTCTCTGTTTATGAGTCTGTTTCCATTTTGTTTTGTTTGTTCATTTGTTTTGTTTTTAGATTCCACATGTAAGTGAAATCATATGGTATTTGTCTTTCTCTGTCTGACTCATTTCACTTAGCATAATACCCTCTGGGTTCACCCATGTTGTTGTAAATGGCAAAATCTCATTCCTTTTTATGGCTGAGTCATATTCCAGTGTGCAAATATGTACGTGTCCCCCACATCTTCCCTCTCTCCACATCTGTTGATGGACACTTAGTTTGCTTCCTATTAATTCTTTAAGGCTCGGATTTGTCTCTTCTTCAGTGAAGCCTTTTTGATCAGTTTTATCTTTTTTGCCAGCCCTAGGCAGAGCCGATTACTCTCTTTGTTATGCTGTTGTCCCTTTTTGATTCCTCTTCTATGCTGCTTTCATAGTCCAGAACAGTGTTCAGTCCTGTGTGTCATTCCCACGAGATTGCTGCACATAGTGGCACCATCCTTGTCGTCATGCGTGTCTCATCTTCATCACCCCTTCACCATAGCTGACATTTATTAAATTCTTCCTCTGAGCTAGCCATTATTCTAAGCAATTATACAAATCAATTCATTTCATCTTCACAGTAATTCTATGAGATAGGTACTTAAAATTCTTATTTTAAGGTGAGGAAATTGAGGCCCAGAGAGGTAGAGTGAGTATTATTCACCTTTATCACCTCATTGCCCAGCATTCTGCTGGCACAATATTTGTTGTCTTCCTAGATAATTTCTATCAGTTTTTTTGTTTAGATAGAAAATCATCCATAACATTGAATATAAAGACTATGACTTAAAAAGTTCTCTCCTGTTTGCTTAATTCAAATTTAATTCAGCAAATACATTTCATCTCCTTACTTGCTGATTCCATTCTTGTTGATAAAGATGGTCTAAAAGTTTCCTAGGAGATGCATGTGGTGAAATGATAAAGACTGTAGGGAACTATCAGGGTGAACCCTCTCAGGACTTTGCATATACTGTCCTGCCAGTTTCTCCCGGCCACTTTCATATTCACGTCTGTGACCCTGCTCAGTGACTGTTTGATTTATTTGTTCATTCAGCAAACCCTTAGTGAGCTTACATACAGTGCTAGGCCCAAGGTACAACAGTGCCTATACCAAAAAGAAGAGCTGCTCTCAAAATGATGGGTATTAAGGAGGGCACGTTCTGCATGGAGCACTGGGTGTTATATGGAAACAATGAATCATGGAACACTATATCAAAAACTAATGATGTAATGTATGTTGATTAACATAACAATAAAAAGTAAAAGAAAATGCTTGTACTTTAGTGGAGATAGGTAGATAAAGGGAGGATAGAGGTTGATAAATACCACCAGGGAGGTTAACAAAAAAGCAAAAAGTGGTTACCTATCCTTGTCTTACAAGAGTTTGGAGAAGGCTTCCTTCTATATTAAATGGATGGGAAAATAAATGGATAGGAAGCAAAGAGAATGTGGGAAGAGTATTCCAGCAATAGGCATGTGCAAAGATCTTGAGGAAGAACATGTTTGGGGATATGCAAATAGTTCAGTATGACTACATACAGTGTGATTACAGATGAGTGTAATGAGTTCCAACAACCTAAAGGCAATGACAAGATATCCACATGTTGTAAGGAGAGAGTAAAGGCAAGATTTTAATTTAGAATATGCTGGCTATAAGCAATAGGTAGAGATTTTTATCCTGCATGTACTTACTCAGCATTTACTATATAGCAAAACACAATAGTATTTAAAATTTGGATGGGTTGGAAAGATACTGTTGTAGAGGCAGGGAGGTCAGTTGAGGAGGATGTTGGAGTAAATACTGAGGAGGCAGAAATAAAAGAAGTAAGATTTATTTATAGTCATTTTCCAGATAGTCCCTGCCCCTCTCACCCATGACTCCATGACTGCCTAGAAAATATTATGGAAGTAAGAGTTTATTATTCAATATACTTAGACTTACCATTAGTTTGGGAGCTCTGTTTATTTCCCCATGGAAACCATGTTTGTTTATCTGAAAGACACCTACTAACTAGCCTGGCAAACAGTTCGGTGGGAAGAGTAAATGCTTTGGAAGCAGACAGATATGGGTTCAAATTGCAGCTGTGCTGCTTTTTAACTGAGTGAATTGTGAGCACCTGTTTCGTGTAGGTTCTTAAGATATGCAGTCCTATTCCTTTCATTTCCTCCTGGAAATCTCACATTGACGTGGCTCCTATTTCTGCTTCCACTGTAAAATGTACCATTGAAACAGGGTCAAGACTAGAGAACAAGGGCAAAGAATAAATTATAACTCGGGCATTTGGAGTAAAGCCTATTCTTTGAAGGCTAGGCTCCTTAGTCAAAATTTTTGCCTTAAAAGATACCCGAAGCGTGAATCTGAAGGCTACCTCTTTGGTTGTATGGTAGATTATCATAATAAGAATTTATCTAGTCCAATCAACATTTTGCTGCTGTGTTCCAAGTAGTGTGCTAAGTACTTACATAAGTAATCTCATTCAGTTCTCACCATACAAACATGGGGTGGTTTTTATTTGTTTATTTTACAGATGAGAAAGCTAAAGCTCAGGAAGGTGGAGGGATAGGCCCTAAAACCGCTAAGAGAGCTGAATCCCACCCCTGATTTCTAAAGCCCATGTTCACTCCAGGACACACCATGTCCTTTCTCTTGGAAGAAGCATTCAAGACACTGAAAAGAGACTGTGAAGTAAAGTGACATCCCTCCCTGCCCTAAGGAAATGTACAATATAGTATAATACACAAATAGCTATGATAACTAACAACATATCTATAGGTGTGTTTACCTGATACAGACTGAGCATGTTGATCAGGATGTCAGTCTAACTTATCCTCATTCTTCCTTACTCCCAGGAACTTAACACTGTGATCCTGCTATCTACCCAGCTGGGCTTTACAGAAGACAGTGGGTGTGTTAAGTGTCCCAAATCATACACTGGCTGTCTCAACTGACGAGTGAAATTAGTGCCACAGTAGCAATTTGGGCAATGACATGACTCTGAACGAGTTAACTGCTCAGCCTGAGCCGGGTTCCATGCGCTGAGCCAGAGGGGCTAGACTGAGCCATGGCTCCCGATCAGCTTTCGGGCTATTGAAGTGAGTAGTCTCTGGGCAGTTCCTGCAGTGGCTCCTGTGGGAGGTTTGGCCAGTCTGGTTTGGTTGACCAAGTGGTATAATTAGCCAGGAATGTTCAGAAGTAAACATTATTGAAGGGGAAATAAAACCGTTACCCATGGCTGCCCCTATCTCAGAAATGGCACAAAGTTCTCCTGGAATGGCCAAGTAGACCAAAAAAATGAAAGGCCGGTCACTGTAGATGAGAATGTAAAGTTAGAAACAGATTCAGTTTCTGTCTGTAGGGTTGGCCACTGGTCAATTTGCCTCTTCCCAACCTCTGGTTTACATTAGAAGGGATTTTCCTTAAATACTTCTGGCTTCCCTCCACTCTTTTATTCACTCAGCACCCTGGGGAGGGCCAGTGCCTAATCTGATTAGGAAATATGTGAAGAATAAGGCACAGCTCATCAACTCCTCTTGGGAACGAGTGATCGCAGGGAGCAGGGGTTCTTCATTGTCCTTCCATTTTGCAAATCTTACCTGCATGGCCTGGGACTTGGAGGTGGGTGTAGAGAAGAGGGAGTCTGACTTCTTCTGAGGTGTAGTAGTGAGAAGCCTGTGTAGCTCTCATACTGGGTCACATCTCTACTGTAGCCATTACTAGTCATAGAGGGATATTTTGACCACCATTGTCACTCATTTCTCAATTTGTTCAGAACTTAAGTGAGGGTAGAGAATCATTAGTTGTTCTGCCCTGCTCAGAGATCTCAACAGCCCCATGAAAAGGCAGATGTAGTCAATCAGATTATTCAGTTGATGTGGAAGAGGGAAGGTGGAGGAGTATAGGGGCACATGTGGTCTTTATTTCTGCCCAGCGTAGAAACTCTGGAAAAGGGGCTGAGCCTGCAGCAGGTAGGTTTATCTCAGACCTGTGGAGAAGCTCCCTGACTCCACTGGTTACATGACCAGAGGAAGAGATTACCAAAGACCGTTGTGGGATTGTCTCCCCACAGTTACCGTTGAAAGTTCTTATATATGTATGTGGGGGATTAAGTATGGGCAGTCATCATAATCATCAGTAAAATTGGTCGAGGTGGCTAGTCACTCAGAAAGGCTGCGCAGCGTCTGGTGGCCAGGTGCCAGTTGTACTAACTCCCTCAGGCCTGCTTATTACTTCAGAGACGACTTCAGTGTGTCTGTGGTAAAGAAGTGAGTCAGAGCTCTAGTGTTACAGAATCTCATGTTCATTTCGTCCAAAGGGTCCTAGACAGCAATCTGGAATTCATTTGATCTTACTATTTTCTTCTCTCCCCACCTCATTGTTTCCCATCATCCTTCTCACCTAGTTGAGATCAGTGCTTTAGCTTACGAATGTATTTTTTTTTCTAATATATTGTAATAAAGAGCCTGGAATATAAGGGTTTTGGAGACCTTAGTTGAGGTCAAAATAGAGAAAAGCAAGGTTAAGATTAGGTATTAATGACCACCCATGAGGCTTGTTAGATTGTGGGGAAGGGGGAGAGTGGCAGATGGAAAGGAGAGTTTTGGATGCCTAGCATTAGTAGCCAGCACTCACAACAGCCACTCCAGGGGCCCCTAGTCCAGTTGCAGAAACAGTATGCAGGCAGACGTGGGCTTTAGGAGCTTGAGATCAACCTGAATGTGGCTCCAGCTCCGTGTGGCTCCATTTGAGTCTTCCGGGTTTCTCCTGTTGCCTTGCCGTGTTTTACGGGGCCATGTGCTCATTGAGCAGTTTTACCCTGGGGCCCTTGAAAGTGCCGGTGATGAGAAGAAAAGTAATTATTTTATACATTCATTCTCAACACATATCCTAGAAGTGTCTGCCGAGCATCTTCAGTGCATGGGAGATGAAGGGAAAATTGAGAAAGTACATGGTCGCCACAAGGAGGGCACAATGCACTATGTCCTGCCTGCATGGTTGTCATTTTATAAATACTGCTCCAGGGTTAACATTCTGCGATTCAATGGATTGAATTAAATTAAACTGACTGAATTCTCAACATGATGGGAGGATACATAGGAATATCGGATGCCCTCATAGTTCATACAAAGAAAGATGCATTTTTTTTATTTTATTGTTGGGAGTAATAAAAATTGCCCTAATCCTTCAGTGAGCAAATGGCTCTTGAGAGCGGTGATGGGGGCAGGCAATGGTTTCAAGGAGAAGAGATCTGCAGGAATTCACTAATGAAGACTCGAAAATGTCAAAACACAACTGAAGCTTTAAAACATGTCCAAGGGCATGGATATGTAGAAGTGCCTTCTTTAAGAAGATGCCACAGTATATGTATCTCATAGAAATAATCATTATTAGAATATGAAAAATTACCCCTGGTTATAAATTCAAGGGTGACTGTTTATAATGGCAGTGGAGGGCCATTATACATCCTGCCAAATGGCCAAATTTTCCTTTAGAAATATTATGAAGAATTGGCATAAAGAAGGAGGGATGGGTGCCCGCCTTCTCACTCCTGTAAGTAAAAAAAAGAAAAAGTCGTCAGATTTTTTGTTAACGAAGGTCATTTAGCCAAGCTACCCACTTGAAAGGTGGGTTTTCTAAGACATTCCAAATCATAATCTATCCAGGACTCCCCCAGCTCATACGACTTCTGTAGGTGAATTAGGGTACCCCCCTTGGAGAGGTCATAACTTGGTATTTCCATAGTGGTTCAACATATTCCTATGCCACAAAGCATGGGTAGTGAGTGGGGGATGGGAATGTTCAGCCTCAGTCCCTATCTGCCCCTTTCACTCTTGTGCAGTGACCATTCAACACAGCTGTGTGGAAAGCCTTCTAGAGGGTAAACCACACACTAGCTTCTATATTGAAGTGCCAGACAGAGATTCAGATTCACTCTAAGAGGTGACTACAGCTCTGGGACCCTGTTAAGGTTAGGGGGGACAATGGACGGCTTTAATTACTGGGTCCTGTCTCCTTAGAATGTCACCCCAGATAATATCTTCCCCTTCACTGGTCCCTGAGGGTCTCTGCTGTTCCTGCCAGTTATTCTCCCTGGCCCGACCTACTTCACTTATCCTCAGCAAAGCTTCAAGGAGGGCAGAGAGAGAGGCTCTGGGGTGCCTCTCTATAAATTCAGAAGAGATTAAACCATTCTTGGCCAGTTCACTCCTTTCTTCAAGCTCTGGGTATTCTTGTCAGTAAAATGAAGAGTTTATATAAATAGTTTTTAAGGCCCATTACAGCTCCAAAGTCTGAGCTAAGCAAAGCCACATTTTCTATGATTACTTATATGAAAACTCCCAAATAAAATATAAACTGCCCAGAGAAACACTGGCACATTTGTTAACAATATTTTATTTATTGTGAAATGTGGCGAAGAGGTTTTTTTTTTTTTCTTTTTGCTGTTGTACATTTATTTTTAAGTAAACTCTAATTTACTCTAAAAATACGATTTCTATTTTTGCTTTAATTTATAGGAATCCAAACTAAAAAAAAAAAGGCATAAATTATTTAATTTCCAGTCAATCCTCAGAAGAGCCCACAGTTAACATAGCATGTATAAACATTTCTGTAGATTTTCGGGAGGTAATGTTCACGCTAGCCAAAAGTGAGTGAGTGGCAAGCCCTCACCCTGTGAGTCATACGTTAGAAAGCTCTGAAATAATAAGTACTAGTTTTTAAATTGCAAGCTCATTCTTTCAGAGTGGTTATTTAGAAAAATAAAGAGCCCTTGCCATATCAAAATTCAGCAAAACATACATTTTAAAATTTCAGATTAACCACAGAAGATTGGTCAAATGAGTGGGGACCAATTTTAGAGTGAAGAGCTCCCCAAAAGGCTGGTTCCTGATAACAGTAATATAAAAAATGTATTTTTCTCTCATCCTAGAAAGGTCAATTTACTGTGCTCTGGGTAAAGTCCATAAGGCTTAAAAAACCTTGTCAAATGAGCACATTTTCAGAATAATACACTGAGATGCTGAACTCCAATTTGTGCTTGTCTAAGCACAAGTTGTGGGGTGATAGAGATATTCTAGAAATGTGCGATGCTACAGATATTTCCCACTGTCTAAGAATACTAGTATGTATTTTTCACAAAAGTAAAATAATCTAGAGTAATTAATATCAAATATAATAAATTATTTACTTGAGATTTTATTCCTTAGGCCCAATTTTGAATAAACATCTACAGTTTGCCTAGTAGGACCTGGAAAATGTCCCTAAGCAACCATGTTGAATTAATTATATTCTTCCAGTCATTAAAAAATTAAGGAAAAAGAGAAACTAAGGCAAAAGGAATTAAAAGGAGAATACTTTTAGCTCAAAAAAAAGTCTAAACTATTTTTTTGGTTTCAAGTAGCATTTCTTGGAAAACTAAAAATAAAATTATGGCTTAATGTGCAGGTAACAACATGGTAGCTATATGTGTGGATGAACCAGATCATCAGATCCTGGGAATCTTTGGTCTTCATAAACTTGGGAGTCAAGGATTTAGACCAGCCATGGAGGGGTTGGCCCTTCCATTTAGAAACAGCTCTGTCCCTTTCTGCACTCTCCCTCTGTCTTCAGCTGCTTTTCTCTCTGTCTCTGCATCTCCAATGTCCCTTTTCTTGCTTTTAATCTGCATGCCTGAGCTCACTCTCCTCAGTTCTCTGATGGCTCTTCTCTGAATTTTGTATCCAGGGGATCCAAAAGGGGGGAAAAAAATCTGATTTGGATTATGGGTTACTGAAAAATCCCTGTTTATCTAATCTTCTGTCTTTCAAAGTTCTTTGCTTTAAAGGAGAAATGTCAGCATCTCAAATAGGACTTCTGTGGCCCCCTGTCTAAAACAACATCCCATTCCCCCAACAATCAGGTCCTAGTGAGCAGCATGCAGAGAGCTGAGTGGGGAACACTGAGGCCCACTTCCCCACCCAGTGGCCTTATGGGGAGGGAGTGGGAAGACACCCCCCCCCCCTCAACTCCCTCTTACTCTTCTCTGCAATCTCCTGTCGAAGTTTTCTTTCCACTGGCAGAACCCAAACTGGAAGAAGCATGTGGAAAGGGTTCAGAGGGGATCTGGAAGGGATAGAGAAGATCTCCCCACACCCACTTTGCTTTCTACCTCTTTACATCATTTTACTTGCTTTAGAGACTGTGCCATCATATTTGATGCAAGCTTTTGTTAGTTGATTATTTTTATGGTAGGAAGGGAACTTAATGAAATACTTCATTTTGAAGGCTCTCTAGTTATCCAGAACCTTGCTTGGCACATAGTACATACTCATTAAATATTTGTGAAGAAAAGAAATAAAGGAAAGAATTAAAAGAAAGAAAGGAAGGTAAGAGAAAAGAAAAGTAAAACAAAATTTCCATATATGTATATTTTCCATAAAAGATCTCTGGAAGATCCATTTTTCCCCCCTGGTGGTGTGTGAGATGGTTTTAGGTAGTATGTGGGTAACTGCTTTTTATTTACTTATTATATAAATTAGATGTAGATTATTAGATGACTTTTTTCCTCGTGATGGGTCTTTAGAAGGTATTTAAATATTAGAAACTAAGTTACAGAAAAATATTAGGTATCTATATTATAGGTAAAACAACACTAAGTAAAATAAATGAAGTTTGGGAAAAGGTAGAAGGAAATGTTCCCCTTAACTCTATGTTTTTATAAACAATAAGTTTGACCCTTTGTATCTTTTTTTTTTTTTAAGATTTTATTTATTTGATAGAGAGAGACACAGTGAGAGAGGGAACACAAGCAAGGGGAGTGAAAGAGGGAGAAGCAGGCTTCCGCCGAGCAGGGAGCCCGATGCGGGGCTCGATTCCAGGACTCGATCCCAGGACTCGATCCCAGGACTCGATCCCAGGACTCTGGGATCATGACCTGAGCTGAAGGCAGACGCTTAACGACTGAGCCACCCAGGCGCCCCAACCCTTTGTATCTTTATAGTGTTTAAAACCGTGCAAATATGTTTCACACTTACTATATGTTCTCATAACAACAGTATTTGCCAGGGAGTTTAAAAGGCGTTTCCAGGTCCTGCATTGAGTTGATGATAGATTTGGGAACATGGCTCAGGTGTTCTGATGTGAGAATAGTTCTCTCATGTTGTGCTTGCACTACTTGGAGCTCCAAGTAGATGAGCAGTGGGTACACCCTGGCCATTTCTATAAGATGGGAGTGCTAATGCACAAGCTCTGAAGCCAGATCGCCCAGGCTCAGTCCCTGCTCTACCTACCATTAGAAGTGACCTTGGTAAATTACTAATCCTTTGTGCGCCTTGCTTTCTTTATCTGCAACATAGTATAATAGTACCACCACTCCCAGTTGGTTTGTTGCAAGGACCAAATAAATTAACATAAGCACCCAGAAAAGTGTCTGGGACATAGTAAGTGTGGGAATTCTAGTTTTCTAGAATTTTCTAGTGTGGGAATATTTCTAATCAGTTGGAAGTAGAGCCTACTTCCTTGTATTCTTTTCCTCTCCCTGCTCTATGTTCATAGAAAGACTCAACGCTGCATACCCTGAACCAAAACCATACCCATTTGAGGTGCCTGGCATTGATTTATAGCTACTGGAGTACTGACAAATACATTTTAATAATTGAACTCTGAGTGAGTGGACATTTCATAGCTGTGGGAGATGACAAGAGAATCTACTGAAATGATACAAAATGTGTATGTTGTGTCTGTCTGGGATACTTAGGGGGAAAAAAACTATTTTGATGTGAGGCAGAAAGTAATTCTATCAGTAATAATGGGGTCTGCACTTCTACTTTCTCCACTGGGAGCACACACTTGAATTTATTTGCAATATGGAATATTCTCCCATGTGCCACACACCTGGTGTTGGCTGAGCTTGCCTAAACCTCGTGTTATATTACATACAGTTAAGTCATTTTTATAAGTTTGTGTAAATTTACACACTGCCATATGCAATCTCTGAGCAGCATTCCTACCTGCTAGAAATGTTATTTCCCTCCTCCCACCATTTTAATAAATACCTATTTATTTGCAGTTCTTATTCCTGAACTTTTAGTCAACACTGAGATGAATGTACTGACTAAAGCCAATTAGCAAATAGTCTTCCAGCTTTGAAATTTATTCAATGATCTTAATAATTCCCATGTATGTTTTGCTAGTTTTTTTAGATCAGACAATGTGAGGAAGCAGGGAATTTTGATGGGGAGATGAGCCCCTCTGCATACTTCATATAATTAAGATAGTCTCACTTTTCATCCCTGATTCAAGGAGATGGACCTAGAATGAATGAAGACATCCCTTCTGTTAGAAGGGAAAGAATGAGTAAAGACACAAAGAAGCAAACAAATAGAAGTTCAGTGTCCTGAATGATCTTAAAGCTCAGTAAGGGCTGTCTTGGCCTGGTAGGAGAGCAGAGCAATGGTGCCTTCAAAGAAAGAAAAAATCAGAAGGTTTGGACACCAACTCTAATTCCTTTTGGGGAGGCCTTAGAGGAAAAAGGCCCTGGTGGCCTCTAAGTATTATAGATAATGTCTTTATTTTATTGATGGCATACTGCCTCTGTAAGAGATTCTGTTCTATTTTTTTATTGGGACATTAATGTGAGAATCTGCTCCATTTGGATGCTTTTGAAAAAGGAGAAATATGTTAAATTTAACCAGCTGATCATCTCTTGTTTGTTATATTTTAAATAGCAAGATTTTTCCAAACCTATATAGTGAAAAATATCCTGATTTATCAAAATTCTTTTTGATCTCAGCTAGTACAAGACTTTTAAAAAATTACCCTAATAAGTCTCAAGCCTTCAGACATTCCTGCATGTGAAGATGGGGAAAGTTCAGAAGATGCCAGTCTGGTGGACCAGCTTGGACTTTGGGCTTGATTGGATTAGTGGAGTGAGGGATTTTGAGCAAACATGGCCTAGGCCATTTTAAGGCTCAGCACCAGAACTATCTAATCAAATAAGATGGAGGACTGATTTGCTGGACCATCAGGAGTTGAACAGATTCAGGACCAAGGAGAAGTAGCTAAGAATTTGACCATGAATAGAGCTTGAGTTTTCTCATCTTTTTAATGGGAATAATGATAGTACAGATTTCATAGAGCTGTTGTGAGAATTAATTGGGATAAGAAATATAAAGCTCCTAGCAAAGTGTCTGTAACTCACGAATAGCAGCTTTGCTTTTGTTTTTATAATAATAATAATATGAAAATATTATTATAATTGAGGCAGCACAGAGGAGGAAAATATCTTACTGTGTTGGAGTATTCCAAGAAGCCTTTGTAACTTAAGAATCTTGCATATATCTAACCTTGAATGTCTGAGGTAGATTGGAGAAAATGGCAGAAGGATTTTTTAAAAGTTTATTTTCTCCAGTACCACAGGTGAATTTGGAATAAAAGAGCAGGCAGGATAACAGATGAAGAAATTTTAATGAGTCAGAAAAATACAGCTCTGAGAACTTCTCTAGTTTCATACTAGGGATGGTCTGCATTTCTTTTCAAATTATTATTTTAGTCACAAGCAATGCTTTCCAAATGGTCTCATTAAAAAAGATGCCACTTAGCATATTCCCCTTACAAAACATAAAGTGAATTATGCTTAAAATGTGGTCTTTTGTTTTCTTTTGTCCATGAATAAGGGACAGTGACTATTGCCCTAAACTAGGTATCTATAGAACGATTTAAGTAAGCATATCATTGCCAAACTGTGGAGCTTCCAGAAGCCAGCAGTCTCAAGTTGAATAAAACTTGGATGATGGTATTTGTAGTGGTATCTACTGTAGAGACCTGCTGTTATTGACTGAATAATGTCCTCTCAAATTTTATATGTAGAAGTCCCAACCCTCAGTATCCCAGAATGTCACCATGTTTGGAGATAAGGTCTTTAACGAGGTGATTAAGGGGGTACCTGGGTGGCTCAGTTGGTTGAGCATCTGACTCTTGGTTTAGCTCAGGCATGATCTCAGAGTTGTGGGATTGAGACCCACATTGGGTTCCGTGCTCAGCACAGAGTCTGCTTGAGATTCTCTCTCTCTCCCTCTCCCTCCTCCTCTGCCCCTCCCCCCACTCGTGCTCTCCCTCTCTCTCTCAAATAAATAAATAAAGAGGTGATTAAGGTAAAATGAGGCCTTTAGAGTGGGACCCTATAGCCCCATATGACTGGTGTCCTTATAAGAAGAGGTGGAGGCACCGGGGCTGCACACACAGAGAAGAGGCTGTGTGATGACACAGGGAAAAGGTGGCCATCTGCAAGGTGGGGAGAGAGGCCTCAGGGGGAACCAAACCTATTAATATCTTAATCTTGGACTTCCAGCCTCCAAAACTATGAGAAAATAAATTTCTATTGTTTATGCCACCCAGTCTATAGTATTTTGTCATGGTAGCCCTAGCAGTTTCTCTAGAAACTTCAGCCTGATCTTTCACATTATGTAGGACCCGAATTTCAAGAAAGAGGAAGAGGGGGGCTCAGATGCCACCTCCTTATTCAGGTTTTACAGTAACAAGTAGGACAGGGAAGTGGGGTTGTGTGTGGGTAGCACGTGTCAAATGTCTAAGCGGTCCTCATGGTTAGACGCAGGCTGTGGTCACTGAAGTAGGTGACGCCACAGTGTAATTCCAACCCACAGAAATATGCTGGGGGAAACACGGTACAGCTGTTTGGAAAGAGCCTTGACTTGGATGTCACTGTAAAGCTATGCACGTGTACACGAGTGATGTACGTCCTTGCGCTTATACATTCGTATGCCCACATAGATGTCCACATCGTTAAGGAAAAGCAAAACCTTCCTGCAATGTCCTAGAGTCACGAGGCATTATGCTCTACCCAGAAACAAGAGGAAGCCTGAGAAAACCACTGAGAATATGTGCAGTCTCTTCTGTGTCTTTCTCTTGACTTTTCCACTGGCCTGATGCTCTTATGCCTGGGCATACTACTGACAGATGCTACGCCAGGCCTCAGATGCTTCTCAGACCTGCAGTCGTATTCTTCTAAAGCCTCTGGAGTGATTTGAAGAAGCTTCCCGCACAGCCTAACTGGGGGAAAAAAAGTCAGCAAGGCCAGGAATTTCAGTTGTTCTATCTTCCTGGAAAATCCACCCAGTGGCTCGTGAAGCTTGTACTTATCTCTCTGCCCAGTCACCAGTGTGGCCATGACCATGATTGGGCCCCAGGTGGGCAGAGAGCTGCTGGCCACGTGACACTCACTGTCAGTGGGTGAGAGACCGTTGAGGAACATGAGGTCACACGGGCCTCTCCATCCACAGAGTCTGGCTGGAAGTGCAGCTGGCCCTAGAAAAGAGCATGGCACTTCATCATACGTTTCACTGCTATTAATGTGGTGAAAAACATAGTCAGCTCCTCTCTTAAATCACAGGCACCAATAGTTAGTAGGGAATCCACATGTCGGCTCATCTAGGCTGTGTGCTAAGGGAAGTCAGAAACAGCTCTGCTTTTCAACTAGGTGAGAGCGAGTTGGGTCTGAATGGTGTACAAGCATTCCTTTCTTCCACCCCACACCCGTCTGCCCTGCTTCTCTCATTAACATCAGCTTGCAATTAAGGCGCACCAGACACACGTGCTCCTTCGGGCCCAGGATGGGTCTGTGCCTTTTCCTCCCTTTGAGAAAGTTTGAAAAATTTTGAAAAATCCAGAAATAAAGCTGTCAGTTTTAGCACATTAAATCATGAAACGATGAGAACAAAGCCACTAACCAATCCTGAATGCCGATAACAAACCTCCAGAGGGGACATTTTCCTGTCAGGGAAGCTTTTGCTGAAGGTGTCCACCTTTGAAAATATTTGGCACTCTTGAAAAAATGCATTAAATTTTATTAAGTCTAAATGAAGTTTATTTTACTTTTATGTGTTTTAATCTATATTTTAATGCAATGGGAGTTGTTATTGATGGACACATCTCAGTCCCTTTTGAGTGTGAGCAAATGATGCAGCTTATCGAGCAGCTTCTTACGCATTTTCCACTGAAATATTAAAGGCATCCAAACAGTAAAACCATCCAGCAGATATTTATGATGGAGAGGCTCTGTAGCCAAGATGCAGAGTAGATCTGTGGAGGGAAAAATTAAATCAAAGGAGATGAATAAGTGTCTGGTGAGGCTGAAATAAACAACGAACATAGAAAGAGGGAGAACAAATGAAAGAGAGATTAAAAATTTTAGCAGATATACAAGCAATCTAATTTTGTTTATAAAGAGTCTTACTTCCAACAAGTTCAATTTGAATGTCTGATCAGCCATTTATTTAACAGATATCTATAGTACACCTACTAAGTGCCAGGCATGCACTAGGCACTTGGGATATAATGATATCCTCCCTTGTCTTTGAAGATATCATTACCAACTGAGGGAGTGAGACTCTGACTTCATGCTCAAAACTCTGTAAAGATGTAACGAAGAGCACTCTGGGAAAAACATGCTCTAGTGGGACTTCGTATTGGGCTGAGGTGCTGGAGGTATTAGATGAAGGCTCCCCAACTGGCTTCCCAAATGAGATCTTAAGGAAAGAAGAACGTAAAGAAGAGGATGGGTTTGTGTGGGGGCAGAAGCATGGTTCCAGGTGGAGAGAAAGGGTCTGATGGCCCTGGGGATGATGGAACATGCCTCCCAGATGGGAGCATGCTGTGACAGGCTGTGAAGAGGGAGAAGATGAAGTCTGGGAGGTGGCACTGGGCTAGCCCAAGCTAAGGCATCTGTCATGTATCTTGCAGTCACGGGGAGCTCATTGGAGGTTTTAAGCAGACATAATCAGCTTTGTTCTCCTGCAAATCCATTCTACTAAACAGTGTGGAGGATGGGCTGAAGCAGGCAAGTGGCACCAAATGGAAGATTTTACAGTAGTTTGAACCAGCTTAACACCTTTTCTTTCTCCTTTCTCACCGAGCAACCCGGGTCTGCAGCTATGCACTCTCTAACCCCTCAGGAAACCATTCTAGGTTCCTACCTTTAGTGTTGAGAAAGGGTCTGATGGCCCTGGGGGGGGGGGGGGGGGCCCAGCCATCTGGCTCCTGCTGCATTGATTTAACCTGTGTTTTTTCTCTCTGTCCTCAGGGCAGCAGCTCTGCAAGGAGAGGAGAGGAGAATAAGATTCAAGAGACATCTTTGAGGCACAGTCAACAAGTGTATTTATTAGCTCAGTCCACTTAGTCCACACGCTGGAGATTGCTTTGGTAACTTGCCTTTATTTTTCTCTTTCCCATTTCTCCTCATCTCTGCCCAAGCTCCTGTAGTTTCCCCATCTGTTTTGATGTTAGGGACACTTCTTTTGTCTGGGACTTTTCAGGTATCTCAAGTTCAATCAGTTCGAGAGTTCAAGTTTTCGCTCCTTCTCCTTCTCCTTCCCCAACTAACTCTCCCCCTAAGGTTCCTATAATGACCATGTTAACGTGCTTTTCCCTTAGAGGTCTCTGGAGTGTAAAAGGAACAAAATCCCATTACCCAAAGCTACAATGAACATCTGCCGGACACTATTCTAAATGCCTTGCATGAATTCATTCATTTAAGCCCACTCTATTAGGGACTTCTCTTCCGCCTTTAAAAAACACACCTCATGATATAAGTATTATTGCTCCCATTTTAGAATCAGAAATTGAGAGCCTTTGCAATTTCAAGCAGATGAGAAAGATCTTGTATGATGAGAACTTCCTTTATATTCCTCAAATCCCTCTTCAGCCAGCAAACTTCTGCTAGAATCATAGATCTATAGAATTCTAGATTCTTAGAATGGGAGGAATTTTATAGGTAATCTTTTTCAGACTCCAGGCAAAGCTCCTGTATGTGTTCTGGGCCTTGATACATTGATTACTTGAGTCCTTCCTTCATTCACTCACTGTGGATGGACTGCTGACTCTTTGTCTAGATACTCACTACAGTGAAGTATGCTCTGCTTTTATGGTCATCTGTCTGGGGTTGGCTTCAACACTTTCAGTTACAGGGAATTCACTCCCCTCCTGAAACAGACCATTCTCTTATAAGAATAAGAGAATGGTCTGTGAGATTTCTTATTGTGAGCCAAATCCTTTCTCCTCTACCTTCCAATCGCTGGTCACAATTTTACTTCTTGAGACCACCTAGACCAAGTTTAATCTTTCTTCCGCATGACAATCCTTTAATTATTTGAAGACTTTTTTTTTTTTTTTTTTTTTTAAATAATTTCCATCCCCTCTTCCAGGTCTTCTCTTCCCTGGCTGTACCTCCCCAGTTCTTCATGTGGCCAGTTTCAGATCTCCTTAGGATCTCAGTGACTCTCCTCAGGTTGTGCCTGTCTAAACATACCTACTTCGTCTTCGTGAGCCTCTGCACACAGGGCTCAATGCGCCATGCAAGCCTCCTAGCCTGCTCTGTTTTAAGAAGGATAAAAAAGAGGGTGCCTGGGTGGCTCAGTTGGTTAAGTGACTGCCTTCGGCTCAGGTCGTGATCCTGGAGTCACGGGATCGAGTCCCACATCGGGCTCCCTGCTCAGCACGGAGTCTGCTTCTCCCTCTGACCCTCCTCCCTCTCATGCTCTCTGTCTCTCATTCTCTCTCTCGCAAATAAATAAAATCTTAAAAAAAAATTTTTTTTTTAAAAAGGATAGAAAAGAGTTACTCTTACTTCCTTCTCGCCTTACATTAACTCATTACATCTGCAGTTATGTAACTGTGTTGGTGTCTGCACCGGCCTGCAAGACAGCAAGTGGCAAAGCCCAGGAAGCATAATTGTTTCTGAGTGTATCCCCAGCAGAGTACTTGGTGTGACTAAGTATGCAATTAATGTTTGTGGAATGAATGAATAACTTATTGAATGAGTACCTTGCTGTTAAAATACTGAAAAAGAGCATTCTGGTTTTTCTAAATAGCACAGAATTAGACTCACTAGCCCAATCGGCCCATTTCCAGGAAAGAAAACTGAGACCAGAAAAGTCAATGATTTGCCTAAGGTCACACAGCGAGCTAAGACTAGAACTCCGGCCCACTGACTCCCACTTCAGAGCCGGTGAGTGACAGGCAAGTCCAGATGTCGGGCGGGCGGGTGGTATGGTAGTGGTGGTGGTCGATATGAGACAGCCATTTTATAACCTGGGAACGCCAGGCATCTGGGGCTCTTCTGGGGCCCTGGGCAAACCACAGGGGAGTAGCCTTTGCTACCCAGCCTCACTTCCAGGTCAGGAGCCTACTCAGTGGGACAGGGCTGTGTTCAAGGCAGCTTTGGGCCTTAGCTGTGTATTCAGGGCTTTTCCAGGGCCCACATAAAGCTCAAATATTGATTCGGCTTCTCTAAGATCTCCTAAGCTGCACTGGGAGAGGACTGACAAATAAGAAACAGCCAACGATGTGCCCAGAGAATTATTCCAGGGAAATGAAATGAAGTGTTGGCAGTACGGTGAAATAAATTCTGTTTTTGTTCTGCTCAAGCTCACTGAGAGGAAGGAAGGAAGCTGAGGCCATTACAATTCTTAGAAAACAAAGCAAAACTGGATGTCAGTTACTGCTTGCTTCTGTATTCATTGTTCATAGATGTGTCTGGCCTGATCACAGGAGAATTATGGCTCTCATACCATAAACAGCACTGATCCATATCCTCCCTCAGAGACTATGAGGGGGATTCTGCAATAGTATTTTATGACTTGAAACAACGCATAATATAAATCCCTAATCGGATGGTAATGGTCTCCTCTGTCACCCTGTGATATAGAAGTGCCAGTAACAGCATGAATAATGCTTAACATTGTTAAACTCTGCGTTTTTGCATGATTTCCTTCATTCCTCACAATAGGTATTATCCCCATTTTATAGGTGAGGGAGTCGAGGTGCAGAGAGTGCCAACTTTGAAACCAGATCTGCCTAATGCTAGAGCCAGTTTTCTTAACCCTATGCTCAGCACTTGTATAACGAGCTAGGAAAATTAATATTAATCTAGTTGTGGTTCTCCTGTTTTCGGCAGAGACTTTCTCTTCAGGGCCTTCAGAGATCACTATCTTCCTGCCTAGAATGTCCTTACAACACACCCCCAACGTGACTCAGTTTCTCCTCACTTACATGCAAGTGCCTCCTCTTCCAAGAACCCTTCTCTGCCCACTCCCCGCCCCCCATCACCTAGGTTTGCATAGCACCCCCTTCACATTTCTGTCATTGCATTCATGATTCAGTTAGTTTAATATCTTGTTTTCCTCACTGCTAGAGTGGGAGCCCCTTGAGGTCAGAGGCTGTCCCTCACTCTGTCTGTGCCCCCAGTGCCTGGAATAAGCAGGTGCTCCTGATGGGTTTCAGTTATCAAATGAAAGACAGGCTCTGGAGCACTTGATAATCAGTAGGGTCATGTTTTCTTATCACATTGTGGTGGGATCAGTTTAAGTGACTAAGTTCCTTCAGGAAAGGAGGTTTTGCTTTGGTCAGTGTCCCCAACTGAGAACTGGGCAGGAGTAAATACGCAATAATGTAAATTCTACCAAAGAAACACTAAACTAAACAAAAGACAAAGCTGGGAAGGGACAAAGAAAGTCTTTCAAGGAGGCATAGTGCAGCAGGATCGAGCTGGGACTCTGGAGGGAGGGAGGCCTGGGTTTAAATCCCAGCTCTGTCACTGCCTGGCACTTGATCTAGCAAGTGAAGGATTGTCTCTCAAACTCAGTTTCTTCATCAGAAAACTCGGGTTAATAGGAATGCCAACATCATAGGCCAGCTGTGAGAACTGTTTACAATCCTATGTCTTAGCACAAAGCTCGGCAGAATATTAGCACCAACCAATGGCAGCTCTTTTTATGTAGCTGCATACTTCTCTCTTTTCCAACAGATATGTGAAGGTCTTGAAAATACCCTTTTTCTTGAGAAATGCTTTGACACTGAGATATGTCCAGAATGTTGCTAATCCGATATATAGGTGGAGGTGACTAGGTGTCTACGATTCCACATCAGGTGGTATCTAAAATGCGGGACTCGCTTTCTCAGGTTGGATTCTAGGCATATGTAAAATCTTCTTCTACATGCTGCTCTCAAGCGTAATCAATCACTTGAACATAGTGCATTTTATAATTTATATTTTATGGTAATTTTTATATTGCATTTTCTTTCTATACTGTGAGCTACTTAGGGCAGAAATTGCTTCTAATGTACCTCTCTTTGGGCTTTGTATATAACACGATGCCAGTAGATACTTCTTATTTTTAGCACTTATCACAGCTGTTCGTGAAAGTTTTGTAAAGTATAATTAAATTTAATATATGTCTCTCCTAAGAGGATGTGAGAATCAGAGAGTTAAGAGGGGAAAGAAACAGGGAGTAAAGATGAGAAAGAAACTCATTTAATTTTATACCTGCAGATACTGGGACCTCTGCAAAAATAGCTTTTTCTTTCTTTCTTTCTTTCTTTCTTTCTTTCTTTCTTTCTTTCTTTCTTTCTTTCTTTCTTTTCTTTTCTTTCTTTCTTTCTTTCTTTCTTTCTTTCTTTCTTTCTTTCTTTCTTTTCTTTTCTTTTCTTTTCTTTCTTTCTTTCTTTCTCTCTCTCTCTCTCTCTTTCTTTCTCTCTCTCTCTCTCTCTCTCTCTCTCTCTTTCTTTCTTTCTTTCTTTCTTTCTTTCTTTCTTTCTTTCTTTCTTTCTTCCTTTTTTTTTTTGCCATGGGACACTGGCGCCAACTACTCCCCTCCATGTCCACCAGTGCTCATACCACGGGAAGGGCTGTTTCTAGGGTTTGGGCTGTAGAAGTGACTGCAGGAGTCCCACGTCTGGGCAGCTCACTCACCATTATCTCCCCAGTGTTTGCCACAGTGTCAGGTGTGCAGCAAATACTCAGAAATGCCTGATCTTGAGTGCGTTCTGTCACCCAATAGGGAATGGAGAGTCATGGGAGAGAATCCCAAAGAGCCTTTGTTTCCCAGCCTAGGCAGGTGTGCCACTGACCCTTGTATGTGGTTCTCAGACTTCAGAGCACGCAAGGATCCCCTGGAAATGTCAGGACGCATTCGGAGGTGGTGGGGAGGATGGAGGAGATTAACAAAGGGCAGAGAGAAATCCTCGTCTGGCAGGAGAGCGCGCAGGCTATGTTAAGGTAATGCTAACAAAGCTGCAGAGCCCAGATGTGTCCAGCAGGCTTCTGACGGGCCTCTGGGGAGGCAGTGTAGGGATCCAGGCAGGGGCAAAAACATCAGGGCAGTCTGTTAACGTAATGTGGGCCCTAACGGTGGGATTGGACATGAGGGAAAGACTTGAGTCTCCGAGAGACAGGTGGACTAGAGCAAAGTAGGACCCCCGTCCCGGGGACACCGGCGGGCCAAGACCATGAGTGAGACAGAGTTCAGAAACAGGAAGTAGCACTTGGGATGGAGACTGATGGGCTGCAGTTTTTGTGGATGGCACAGACCCAGCTCCAGCATCTGCCTATGGTAGCTTGCCTCTTGCATTGTAGTCATCATGCTGCATTGCCGTGGTCTGCTTCTATTTCTGTCTCCTTCACTAAATGGTGAGCAACTCAGGAGCATGGGACCTTGTTGTTATTATTAATTATTATTATTACTACTATTGTGTATGTATCTTCATGTCTCCAATACTTAGCTCAGAGCCTGGCACATGATATCTCTTCCTTAAGTGTTTGTTGAATGATGGCATGAGTGGAGGGGTGGATTTGTGAATGATTTCTTTTCCTTCCATCCTCTGACCCCACATTGGGAGAGAGGTGTTTAAATCCTCCTGGCAGGAAAGCAGGGCACTCCTAGGAGCTGGAGCAGGTCTGAATATGCATGTAGGAATTAAATGGTTTCAGCTGTGGGGAGAAGCAAACCAAAGAGGCAGGGACCAGAAAAGGAAAAGCTTTGAACAACTAGCTGTTAGTCATTGACCTTGGTGTGGCCGAATCAATCATTCTTGTCTTTTCTTTTTTTATCAGAACAGCTTATCAGAAGGGTGGGGATGGGGGGGAGGAGGGAGAAAAGGTTTACATTGATAGTATATTTTATGCAGTTACTTTATTCACATTTTCAAATTTAAACCTTCTGAGATTCTTACAACACAAGATTTATTATTGCCCCTTTAAAGATGCAGAAGTCAGATAATTTGCTTAAGGTCACAGTGCTGCTCCAGGGCAGTCTAGAACTGGAGGCACTCTCTAGTGAGTGCTTACTTTAATTTAGGGCTCTGAGGATAGGAGAACAGTATTATGAATGTATTGGATGCCAAGGAAGAGGGAGGTCTGGACTTCTATTTCATTCCAGTAACCTTGACATACCCAACAGGACCACCAAGACATGGAAGACCACTTAGGAGAGATTTTATCAATCCTCACTTTGTTTTTGTGTAGTTTTATGATATCAGTTAATCCATCAGCCATAGGAAAGTGGGATTCATTTATTAATAATGGGCATTTTGGGGGCACACATATTCTGTGGCACTTGGCATCAGGGAGACAGAAGTAATAAAAATACAGTTACCCTTTGTTGAATAACTAGAAATGTGCTAACATTTCCCACGTAGTCTCCTAATTCCTCCTCACATGAACTCTAATAAGTAGATATCACCATCTCCAACTGACAGGTGAAGAAAGGAAGGCTCAAAAGATTAACTAACTTAGCTCTACCACTTTCCAGTTCTGACCTCGGATGATTGTTCCTGACTTTAACACCCACATTCTTTTTATGAGAGTGTGTATGTATCAGGGGTTCATAATCCATTCAGGGAGGCAGATTGTAAATGTATAATTAAATATAATAAATGACACAAGTGCTTAATAGAAGTTACACAGCACTGGTGGGGCTAATCAACTCTTTAACCAGAGAAGGCAGCAGTGTGGAGGTGATGTTCACACTAGGCCTTAAATGAGACAGTTTTGTATCTGAAACTAAGTAACATTGTGTGTCAGGGATACGTCAGTTAAAAAAATGAGGACTAGGGGTGCCTGGGTGGCTCCGTCGGTTAAGGCACCCACTCCTGGCTTTGGCTCAGTCGTGGTCTTGGTGTCATGAGATTGAGCCCCGCATCAGGCTCCACGCTGGGCAGGGAGTTTGCTTGGGACTCTCTCTCCCCCTGCTTTTGCCCCTCCCTCCTGTGCATGCTCTCTCTCTCAAATAAATAATCTTTGAAAAAAAATGAGGAATATAAAGAAAGTACTTGTCTGCCTTGTGTATTAAGATAACTAAATTCTCAGCAAATAACAGGTGGGCAGAAAAACATCCTGTGTATGCAGCTTCCTTTAGCTTTAGCGCCCATCACCTCCTATGCTTCCCGGGGACTTGCCTTTTTCAACACAATACTGTTGGCTGCTATGCCTGGGTTCATTTTTGTGGTTAAACTGATGGTCCATCTGTTCCCAATGAAAAGTACAAATATTCCGATGCAAACCTTGAATATAGAACTGTCTCATAGTCAAAGTAAAGCTGTCAAACATCTCTTCTGAAGGGCAGAGTACAGTTTTAGGGATGTGTTCCTGTAACTACGTTACTCATTCAGGGCTCTGGTGCAATCAAGAATGTTTCCGGAGATTTCCTGCTGGTACCGCAGGAATTTGTGCATAGATCTAAGTAATAAATAGGCAGTCATTACACATATGAGAGGAACATTCAGCATCCTCCAGTGGGATTTATAATTGACTCCTCAGAGAGCACCATCGTCATAAGTTTTATTTCCCCTCTTCCTTTCTTTTGTATCTTTTCACTAATCTCTCTTCTTCTAAGTTACCAAAACATGTTTTCAAAAATCTGTTCTTTTTGCTTCCTTTCCTCAGGTTTTTTCCCCTAAATATTGCCCCAGACGATGTTGCAGTTGTCTGTCCTGGGCTCCTTGAAGGTGGTCCATTGTATTAGGTCAGGGTTCTGGAGCCCTAAAGCCTGGTTTGAATTATAGCTGCCCGGCTTATCACCACGCAAACTCTTTAACGTAAATTGCCGGTGATGATAACACTTATTCACTGAGTTGGTGTGCCGTCAGATGAGATGATGCTTGTAGAAGACATTTCTGGTACATAGGGATCCCAAGAAAATGTTAGCTATTACAATGTCTTCTAGCACAGTTCTTGGTACATAGCAGATGCTTGAATATGTTTGTTAAATGACAAAGAAGACACAAGTCTCAGGGAAAATGACTGGCTTCTTTACGGACCCAGAGTTCGTGGCAGAGATGAACCGTGATTTGCCTCTTTTAAAACAAAGGACATTTCTTTTTCTAGCAGGCTTTCTTCTTTTAAAGATACCCTGTCCACATTTTAACCTTTGAAAAGAGGTTTGTGTTATTTCTGTTTACTTTTATTTCTATTTATTTATATTTCTAAATGCCTTCTACTTCCAAAATATTGTTTCATGAAAAGCCATACAAGATAGTATTGACTGTCACTTAACAGATATTAAAAAAAAATAAAATAATCAAAAAACAAAGTGAGAGGGGATAGGGAATTAGAGCCAAGGCCATCAGCTGAAGCCAGAGACAGAGGCTTGAACTCCGCGTTTGGCTCTGTGCTTCCCGACGGTCAGGTGCATGCCCATGCCTGCCCAGAGAAGGTCCTGGAGTTAGAGCCCCCAAGGTCTATGTGGAACTCCCCCTTATAATTCTAGTGAGTTCTCCCTTGCCGGTATGTCCACATTCTCACACCTAAAAGATTAAATTCAAAGGCTGGGCAGCTATGAGACAGTCTTTCGAGTACTGAGACCTTCCTTGGTAAGCAGCAGTACATATAGATCAGCATATTTAGTGTTCACCCGAGGAGCTTATGAGTGAAAGTGCAGCTCGTCCACAGCACCATGAGCCCATGTTCCTCCTGGCTGCTCAGGAGAAAGGTCAAGCTGGAGAGTAGCCTGAGTCTGATGTTCGAGCTGGACATATCCTTTAGATAGGCTGCAGATGGCCTGTGGTTTAGCCTGTCAGATCAATCACTGCTTGCACTTTACAAAACTATGGTTCAACCAAGGATACCTTTATTACCATACATACTTTATAACTACAATTTACCCTCTAGGCTTCAACATGATCACAGATCATTAGAAGCTAGCTGGGCAGCCGGCAGATCCTGTGATTTGGTTATGTGTCCTGCTGACTGCAAAGTGGACTGCCCTAACTCTAAGCCAATGCCTAGAGTGTAAATTGGCATTGCCCAAGAAGGAAGGGAGTCACTGAGAAGAACGTGCATTTTCCATTTTACAGGACACGAAGAGAAAATGCTGTATTGGTAAATTATCTCCCGTTCTGGATGATATGCAGAGAAAGTATTCAGAATCCAAAAATTGCAGCCCAATGTCAGAAAGCTGTTCTTTTTTATTACATCTTCACAGAACCACTCTTTCAAATATTGTGGTCAATATATTTGCTTCTGAATGCTTCTGAAACAACAGTACTTTCAAAAGCTGAAAACATCAATCATATACACATCAGTCTATCCAGTGATCCATTCATGCAACAAAGATTTACTTCCATCTACTATATGCGGAAGAGTTTGGTAGTCATCCTAGGCATATAGAGTGGAAACATCGTGATCCCTAAGTCAAAGAACTTAAAGAAAAGAAATATATACTCTTTAGGTTGAAAGGAAATTTAAATTTATTTTGTCTAACTATCAAGAAGTCTGCTAAGGCAAATTTGATTTGCAGAGAAATAATTATTTTTAAAGGCTAAGGAATAATAAGGTGTTAAGAGTTGTAAAAGTAAATGGCTATGGATTCTCAGATTGTGAAAAGACTACATTGAGCTGGAGGTTATCATGGAAGGCTTCATGCAGGAAGTGGCATTTACTTGGTTTTTAAGAGGTGGTCTAGCGAGCTAAATGGTGGCCACAAAAGTTGTGTCCATGTGCGAATCCCTAGAACCCTTGTATATTACTTTGTATGTTAAAAGAGTAAGCATTACCTTATATGGCAAAAGATGTGATGAGGTGAAAGATTTTGAGAGAAGGAGCTTACCCTGGATTATCAAGGTGGGACCTATTCAATGTAATTACAAGTATCCTCATAAGAATGAGACAGAGGAAGATTTGACAGACAGAAGAGAAAGAGGCAGTGTGACCACGGAAGCAGAGATTGGAGTGATGTGGACATAAACCAAAAAACGTGGATAGCCACAGAAGCTGGAGGAGGTTCCCTGGCAGACTCCAGAAGGAGTGAAGCCCTGCTGACCTTTTGATTTTAGACTCCTGGCCTCCAGACCTGTGACAGAATAAATTTCTGTTGTTTTAAGCCACCATGTTTGTGGTAATTTGTTATAGCAACCATAGGAAACCAATACAGATGGGTCGGATTTTAACACATGCCATCAGAAGAAAAGGGCACTAGGGGAGAGGAAACAGGTATGAAAAAATGCAGGGAGACAGTGTGTTGGGGATCCTGGAAGTGGTTTGGTGTGGTCAAAGAGTGTCTGGAGGGTGAATAAACATAATAGATTAGCTGACATTTTTTGAACACTGCCTATATGCCAAGCCTATGCCATGTCCTCTCCACGTAGTTTCTCTTTTAATCCCCACAGCTACCTTGTAAGACAGGCATTTTCTCATCTCCACTTTACAGATGAAGAAACTGAGGCACAGAGAGGATGAATAACATGGCCAAGGTCACAAAGGGTAAGAAGTCTTTGAGCTGAAACTCCGACCCGGTCTGTCTCCCGGTGCTCTAAGCCTCTATGCCATCTGTACTACTTATTAACAAAAGGGTGTTTTCCCTCTGCTCCTGCTTCATGTTGTACTCAGCAGTCAGAGCACTTATCACAGTGCCTTATAATGTGCCTTCATTTACCCATTTCTCCTACTAGACTATAAGGCCTGTGGGAGAAGAGACCATATCTTTCCTCGTGCCGGTGATTCTCCAGGCCTGGCACACAGTGAATTATAAGTATTGGCTGAGCCAGTGGCAATTGTAAAGCTCTATTCTAGGATGTAGTACATACACCAGAAAGCTTTGCTCTGTGTGTCTTAATTAGAACGGGGTCAGGACATGTTAAGGCCCTCTTGTACTCCATCTCCGTATCGCAACAGGATTTCCCACTCTTTAAAGGAAATATTTGGTATGTGGGGACATTGGGTAGGTACAATCCAGTAGTCTCCATAGAAAGAATTACTCTAGACTAGGTCTTGGATATCCAGTGAGCTCTATTGGCAGAGAGTTTAAATTCCTTCTGCTGCTGTATAGATTCCCATCAAAGAAAAATCCATTGCAGTCCTGCTTAAAGATGCTTCTGAGACATTTGGAGGAAATCAAAATGCACCATGTATGGCATCATTAGTTGCTTGCCTCTTAGAAGGGTGATTCCCTAATGGGATTTTTTTTTTTAAAGAAACCAATCTCTTTTCGCTTCAAAGCCAGGGTTTCCCAAGGAATTGATTCCTAGTTCTTACCACTTCTTGTTAGGGCAGAACTGTAGACATCACTTCTGCCGTGGAAGTCGGCTTTTCCTCTAGATGACAGAGGTTGAGACCTGTGCTGGGAGTGCTGGTCCGTGGAGAGTGCTGTGGTCAGAAGCATGAGCATGGAAAGCATGCCCTGAAGAGGGTATGGCAGCCTGTGCCTGATGGAGGAAGTCGTGTGGACCACAAAGGCAGCCAGATCGGGAAGAATAGCAAACCGCATAGCATGAGAAAAAGCATGGAGGGGTTTGAAGTGAAGCATTCATAAAAAAAGGCAAAGACAAGAAAGAGGACAAGGTCAAAGGAAACATCATGAGGATTTGCACGGAAGGATCAAGTCCCTAAAAGCAATATTTGTATTATAAGTCTGAAAACCCTCTACAACAAATGCACACACACACACAAATGCATGCACACACATACACATGCACACAAGCATACACATGCACACGCACGCACACATAAGCAACACACATGCACTGGCATGGCAGGACATGAGAGACCAAAAGAGAGATGAAGAGTAAAAAGGGGCAATAGGTGAAGGGTTTTTAAAAATTAACAAAAAATTTAAAAGAGAATAAAAGAGAGAAAAAGAGAAGAAATTAACCAATCAAGATGACAGGTCTGGCTCTGTTTTACCTATCTTCATACCGAGAAACCTCCAGTGTTTCCACATTAAAAAAGAATTTTAAACTCTCCATCCTCCAGACTTTCTGCATGCCAACTCTTAAGTGCATTGCGTTTGCCATTTTTTACCATGCCAGCCTGTGCCTGTGCATGCAACTTGCACGCGCTGCTCAGAAAGCCTCGGCATTGGCATTTTCCTGCCTTGGTATCTTCACCCACCGTCTCCTCAACGTGGATATTCCCTTTTATTTCTTCCTCTCAAGACTTCCCTCCCATCTCCACACTTTAAGGCCAAACATAAGCCAACATTGCGGATTCATTTGTTCATTCATTTATTTGACCAAGATTTGTTGAGAACTTTTTCCTAAAGTTCAACAAACATTTACTTTCTATTCCTGTTATTTTTCTGTTTGGCACAGTCGTCCTACATGACAGTGGCAGCTTCCGCTTTGTGTATGCCAGTTCTCACAGATTTATTTTTTAAATTTTTTTACTTAAATTCAATTTAGTTAACATATTCAGTATTGTTAGTTTCAGGGGTAGAGTTTAGTGATTCATCAGTTGCATACCACACCCAGTCCTCATTACATCGAGTGCCCTCCTTACTGTTCCTCACACAATTATCCCTTCCCCCCACCAACCTCCCCCCCCAGCAACCCTCAGTTTGTTTCCTAGAGTTCAGTGTCTCTTATGGTTTGTCATCCTCTCTATTTTCATCTTATTTTATTTTTCCTTCCCTTCTCCTCTGTTCATCTGTTTGTTTCTTAAATTCCACATATGAGTGAGATCACATGGTTTTCCTGACTGACTTACTTCGTTTGGCATAAGACCCTCTAATTCAATCCACATTGTTGCAAATGGCAAGATTCCTTTCTTTCTGATGGCTGACTAATATTCATATATATATACATGTGGGGGATATATATATATCCCATCTTCTTTATCCATTCATCTGTTGATGGACATCTGAGCTCTTTCCATATTTTAGCTATTGTGGACATTGCTGCTGTACACATTGGGGTGCACGTGCCCCTTCGAATCATGATGTTTGTGTCCTTTGGATAAATACCTAGTAGTGCAATTGCTGGATCATAGGGTAGCTCTATTTTTAACTTTTTGAGGAACCTCTATACTGTTTTCCAGAGTGGCTGCACCAGCTTGCATTCCTACCAACAGTATAAGAGGGTTCCCCTTTCTCCACATCCTCACCAACATCTGAGGTTTCCTGAGTTGTTAATTTTAGCCATTCTGACTGGTGTGAGGTGGTATCTCATTGTGGTTTTGATTTATTTCCCTGATGCCGAGTGATGTGGAGTATTTTTTTCATGTGTCTGTTAGCCATTTGGATGTCTTCTTTGCAGAAATGTCTGTTCATGTCTTCTGCCCATTTCTTGACTGGATTTTTTTGGTTTTGGGGTGTAGAGTTTGGTAAGTTCTTTATAGATTTTGGATACTAGCCCTTTATCTGATAAGTCTTTTGCAAAAATCTTCTCCCATTCCATAGGTTGCCTTTTAGTTTTGTTGGCTGTTTCCTTTGAATAGCCAAAGTCAGGTTGAAAAAGAAAACCAAAGCTGGGGGCATCACAATTCCAGACTTCAAGCTGTATTACAAAGCTGTGATCATCAAGACAGTATGGTACTAGCACAAAAACAGACACATAGATCAGTGGAACAGAATAGAGAGCCCAGAAATGGACCCTCAACCCTATGGTCAACTAATCTTCGACAAAGCAGGAAAGAATGTCCAATGGAAAAAAGACAGTCTCTTTAACAAATGGTGTTGGGAAAAGTGGACAGCCACGTGGAGAAGAATGAAATTGGACTACTTTCTTACACCACACACAAAAATAAACTCAAATGGATGAAAGACCTAAATGTGAGACAGGAGTCCATCAAAATCCTAGAGGAGAACCACAGGCAGCAACCCCTTTGACCCCGGCTGCAGCAACTTCTTGCTAGACATGTCTCCAAAGGCAAGAGAAACAAAAGCAAAAATGAACTATTGGGACTTTATCAGGATAAAAAGTTCTCACAGATGTTTTGAATAAATGATTCCCTAGCTAGAGTCTATTTGTGTGAGGATGCCTTGCCAGTTAAAATGAAACTCACAAAGTGTGTTTGCAAGTAATTAAAATATTTAACTTAACTGTTTGTTAAAATTTGCTAAGATTTATGCACAATGGAGAGTTGATTTTATCCAGGAAGCCCTTTTAATACCAAGATCCCATTGCCACTTCTCTAGTGAAACACCATCTCTCACCTGGCTTGCTTCAGCCTCCTAGCTGTCTTGATGCCTTCAGCTTTGCTGCCTTGAATCTGTTCTTCATCCTACATTCACCATGGTCTGTTTTCTAGAGCACAGATCAAATTGTGCCTGTCCCCTGCTTAAAGCACTCTGATGGCTTCCCTTTGTTGTTAGGATGAAGTCCAAGCTCCTGAGTCAGTAGACCCTGCCATACCTTCTCACAGCTCAACTCTGCGGAGAAAATGCTCCTCATTTTCTTGTCATTCCACCCACCTTTGCTGTTCCTTCTCTCCAGAATAATGGTCCTCCACCCCAACAGATAAATAACTCTTATTTATCTTTTATATGACTATTCCCCTACCCTCTCCCTAGGTCTGAGATTTAGTTTATATAGCATTCTACAGAGATTCTCTACTGTAGCCTGACTCATAACATTTTTTAATTGTGTGCTAATTTTTATCTAAACCCCATGAAACTGAGGATTCATAGGGTGATGATCATATTTGTCTTGTTCACAAATTAACACAAAGGTCCAAGACAAGATAGCCCTCAATGGATAATTGTTGACTTAAGTTTAGTGGAGCCTCATTAATCAAACTAACAGGACACTTCTTCTATTAAAAAAAACAAACAAACAACAATTCTTGAACAAGAGTAGCACTTTCTTATTTCATATCACTCAACTGGTTACCTTGAGAAAATGGAATGGCCCTTCTGGAGTCAGTTACATCTTCACCTAGTTGTCTAAGAGAATGAGGAGATACCCCGCACAAAGGAATGCTCCCCTGTTTGCTGGGACCACTCCCAGGCCTGAAGTGCCTCACAAAAGCTGGGATCATCCAGTTATGACCCTCAATAAAACAATCATAATCTGTACTTTTTGAGTTCCTTTGATGTAATAGCACTTTTAATATACATTTTTTTAGGCTCAGAACCACCTTATAAGGCAGTATCACCATTGTTCCTTTATATGAGGCAGCTGAGCTCAGGGGTAAGTAACTCGTCCAAGGATTCCAGTGTCCATTAGTCTCAGGCCAGAATTCAGTCAGAGCTGTTTCTTATTCCAGAGCCTTTGCTCTTTGGATTTCAACACGTTGTCTCTCTAAGGGCTTCCTCGTACATCCAGGCTGGCAATGAAGTAGAGACTGGGAAAATCTGCCTGAGTGGACTCAGGGAATAGTGAGTCTCTCCTAGTAACAGAATGTTGGGAAAATAAGACTATCCATCCCTATCGTCCTTATTCAAAAATAAATCACTTTTGTAAGCCCACTGCCTAGGTGAGGATAAGAAAGAAGTGAGTTTTTGAAAAGTTTTAAAGGCTGATGAAAGTCTTCTCCTTCAAAATTTGTATTCACCCACCCAGCAAGTAACTCTGAAACCCAAGGAAGGGCCTGCCCATTCAGCCAGCAAGCAGAGCTGCTGCAAACAGTTGTTCATTCTCACAGCACCACAGCGTCATCAAGTGTCTGTGGCATTAAAGTAGATCCTTGTCTCTCTGACCCATGACAGATCCAGTCATCCAAGAGATGGCTCCTGAGATACATCTCAACAAGCTGCATGAAAAACCAGAGCTTCATAGTCGAGCTGTTACCAAATGGGAAACTTCCTATTATTCCAAGGTATTTTATGCTAAATGACCAATCATGTTTTATTGATTCTCAGTGCTATTTGTCAGGAAGTCCTGAGTACATAATCCTTGCTGATCTTGTGGTCCTTGGAAATGACAGCTAAAGCCAGCAGCTGGCTTAGTGGAAGAGTGAGATGAAGATAGCAATGTCTCTTCTGCTGCATTATTCATGTGAGTAAGCCCTTCACTAATGGCCATGCAGGACTCCTATTAACTCTTGGTGCTTAGGAACAAGAGTGGAGGATCAAAGTCTTAACAAAAGTATAAGTATGAGGTTATATGAAAATGTCAATAATTTTTAGGTATTTTATTCCCATAGCTTAAGGCTTTAAATTCTGAGTTTCAGAAACGTAGGCTGATGTCCATGACAATTTCATTTCCCCTGGCTGGTAAGAGTATGTACCACATGTCACCTCAAAAGTGTCTGTGGTTTGGGTAAATGGGTGACTAAACCACTCAGCTCCTTTAAGGAAACTCTCAGAAACTTAACATGTGTGTGCATGCATATGTAGATGTATGTGCATTCCACACACGTATGCACACAAATATATGTATATTAACATGCATGCACTATATATGTGTATATATGTATGCAGATGAGTGTATGCTTATATTTCTTTCTATCATCTATCTATCTATCATCTGTCTTAAAGAATTGACTCACATCTCACATGATTGTGGAGGCTTGGTGAGTCCAAAATCTGATGACTTGGCTAGCAGACTGGAGATGCAGGGAAGAATTGCAGTTTGAATCCAAAGACAGTCCGCTGACAGTATTTCTTCTTGCTCTGAGAAAGTCATTCTTTGTTCTACTAAGACCTTCAGCTGATTGGATGGGGGCCTCTCACATTATGGAGAGCAATCTGTTTTATTCAAAGTCTATCAATTTAAACATTAATCTTGTCCAATAACATCCTCAAAGAAACATCCAGAATAATGTTTGATCAAATATCTGGGCACCCATGGCCCATCCGTGTTGACACATAAAATTACCAGCAGTCAGCCACTCATCATTTTGCAGTATCAATGTGTATTCTCCCCAATAATGTAGGAAAGTTCCAGTTGTTTTGCATCTTTGTCAGCATGTGGTATTTTTAATATTTTTATTTTTGCTATTCTAATAGTGATGGAATAATGATTAAAACAGCGGGTTTTAGGGACGCCTGGATGGCTCAGTCAGTTGAGCATCTGACTTTTGATCTCACCTCAGGTCTTGATCTCAAGATCATAAGGTCAGGCCCCATGTTGGGCTCCATGTTGGGCATGGAGCCTACTTAAAACAAACAAACAAACAAACAAACAAAAACAGTGGTTTTTTAATTTGCATCATCCTAATGGCTAATGATTTTGAAATTTTGAGTTCTTATTTGCCATTCTTATATTCTCTTTTGTGAAGTTCAGGACCTTGGCCCATTTTTGATGAGGTTGTTTTCTTATTTATTGAGTTTTGAAAATTATTTATATATTCTAGATAAAGTTCATTGTTGGATATGTAATTTGCAAATATTTTCACGCAGTCTGTATCTTACCATCCTTTTTTTTTTTTAAGATTTTATTTATTTATTTGACAAAGAGAGACACAGTGAGAGAGGGAACACAAGCAGGGGGAGTGGGAGAGGGAGAAGCAGGCTTCCCGCTGAGCAAGGAGCCTGATGCGGGGCTCGATCCCAGGACCCTGGGATCATGACCTAAGCCGAAGGTAGACGCTTAACGACTGAACCACCCAGTCTGTATCTTGCCATCCTTTTGTTAAGTATCTTTGGCAGACCAAAAACTTTAGATTTGGGTGAAGCTCAGTTTATCAGCTTTTTTCTGTGTCATTTTTAAGAACTCTTTACCTTATTCTATGTCTCAGGGATTTTCTCCTATTTTTTTCTAAATGTCCTTTAACTTTATGTTTTACATTTAGAATTATGATTTCAGTTAAACTTTATAAAATGTATGAGGTTTAGGTCAAAGTTAATTTTTTATATATGGACAACCATTTGTTCCAACACCATTTATTAAAAAGATTATCCTTTCTCAATTGAATTATTTTTGCACTTCTGTCCAAGTTCAAATGGCCATATTTGTATGGGTATATTTCTAGACTCTGAATTTTCTCCTATTGATCTATGTGTCTGTTTCTTTGGTATTAGCAAAGCTTTACTGTCTTATCTTGATTTAATTATTGTAGCTTTATAGTAAGTCTTAATATCATGTAGTTTGATTTCTCTCATTTTGTTTTTCTTTTTCAGAATAGCCATTCTATTTTTTTTTCCACTCCATATAAACTTCCAGCTGCTCTGCACTACATGTTCTATATTAGGCTAATCCTTGTTTCAAGATAATGTTGTGTTTTCTTCTGCCTCTAGGCCTTTGTTCACGGCATCTCCTCTACTTAGAATGTCCTTCCCTGCCATCTTCTCTCAAAGTCCCACCTATGTTTTACAACACAGATTAATTCCTATGAAGTCTTTTGTCTTGTCTTTATACAACACTGGGTGAATTGGGTGATGTGAATCACAGCCCGGTGCAGAGCAGATGGGAGAACTGGAGAACCTACTGTTCTGTACTTTCAGCCTGGCCTTTTAGGAGCCGAATTGAAGCTTTGCCTCTGCTGAACTCCAGCCAGTGGCCTTTCACAAGTCCATTATGGACTGATAAGATGGATGGATGGATGAGAATGCCTTCACAGTTGTGTTTTCATTCTGAGGTCAGCGGATACTCAGAATTGACTGTGGAGGTGAAAGGTGGCATTTTAGGACGATATGTTCCTTTAAAGTGTGCTGTCCAGACAGATGAGTTTGCCCCATGGAAATGTTGGCATTGCCATAGCACTGTATCCACTCAGACCTCTTGCCATACCCTTTGGTGAAGATCAAGGTCAGATTTTTATTCTTTTTCCCAAGAATGAAGCAGAGACAAAAGTTTCTTCCACCTGTCAGAAAAGGAAAGGGAAGGAAATTAGCATATCCCAGGTATTTCACATACAACAGTTATTACACAATAATCCTGTCACTCTGCTCTTACCAACATGTTATCTGCACTTTATAGGTGAGGACAATGCATTTAGGAGGCTTGACTAGGGTTAGCTATTTGGTAGAAATAGAGCCTCAGTACACCTGGGGTATTCACACACACACACACACAAATCAAAGTGGAAGCATAAGTGGGAAACATGATGCATGGACCATAGACTGATACCATGGGCTGGTATCATTGAACCCTGAGCACGCATTGTAAGCTGGTAAGGAGCTCTTTCGATTTTATAAATACTTTTGAGTTATTTAATGATGTAGCTTCTATCTGGGTTAATTTTGCTCAGTTTATTTGTAAAACACTTGCTCATTTTATCAACTGTCATGACATTTCCACGAAGGCACTTTGAAATAGACATAGAAAGTGTAATTCTCTGCAGTAGAGAAGGTGGTGTAGAAGGAATGTGGCTGAGAAGAATGTAGGCAACAGAGATAGGAGGCCAGAGGGGGCCATAGCTGATCACAGCTGGCTGAGATATTGTTGCTCCCAGTGATTGATAAGGATATTTACTTATTTATTTATTTTTAATTTTCTATAATTTAAAATTTTTCACAGATGAGATTAAGTTAGAAGATACGGGACAACATTCGCTAAGGAGGCTAATGTCTATCTTAATCTCCTCTAGTTCTGTTTATTGGTTAAAGCACAGTTACTATGGCCTACATGATAGGGACCCTACTTGTGTCCTTCATCTCCACTCTTGTTCCTCTGCACTGTACATACTATGCTCTTATTGTACAGATATACTTCAGGCACCCAAAACGATTCTTCTGCTTGGATTATTCCTCCAATATCTACCACCTTTCATTCACAAAACTAATCCCAATAATGATAATGGGAATTCATGAGTTAGCAATTATTTTTATTAATTAGTAATTAAATAAGTAAGTAATCTCATTTAGCAAGAGAGGAATCATACTTTGCAGAGTTTAACACAAACTTTGTTCCAGGCTGGACTAGTCGTGGATCTACCGAAACAACCCAGCATTGCTGGTGGTAGAAGTAGAAATTGCTGAGAAACTTCCAGTTGTGTTGGAGAATGGAGTGTAGCCTGAGACACATGCACATAGAAGCAATGGAGAGTCTGATGTTGAGGGAGATTTTTTTTTTTAAGTTTATATAGCTTTGTAGTTCCTGCAAGATTGCAGAATTGGGAAGGAGAGCATAGTGTATTTTGAGATGTGTGCTGTGCATAATTAACTAGACTATGTTAATGTTCTTTGTGAGATGTAAGTAAAGATTAGAATTCATTTTTAATTACTTTTTGTTGATGGGCTGTTCTATATACAATTTCTGATTGTGATTCCATGAAGAAACTGGGCCATATCAGGTTCCAGCTTGGGTTCAGATTATACTTCTACTCATTCTTCATGTTTCAGCTAAGTCACATCCTCTGGAAAACTTCTTTACCCTGAGTCTGCATTAGGTGCATCTCCTGTACCTTATGCTTCCTATCATAGCATTTACCAAGTCATATTGTAAACACACCTTTGTCTTTTTCCTCCCATGTGCTGTAATATCTATACAGGCTAGGCCTGTATCTATTTTGTTAATTACTGTATTCCAGCACTTAGTATCTGGAATGGTGCAGAATATGTGTTCTTAATATTCAGAGAAGGGAAAAAAAGGGAAAGAAAATGACAGTGTGATGATTAAGTCATATAATAATCATTGGACACTGGAAGTCTTTCCTTCTGGCTGCCATATAGGTGATCATTTAGTAAATATCTGTTGAGCCTTTGCTATGTGCAAGAGCTATTCTGAGCATGGGATAAAAGAAAGATGGGAACTGATCATGTCCTTGTCCTAAAGAAGCATGCACTCTGCCTACTGAGTGAGAAAGAGTTAAATTTCATTGAATTCCTGTTTTGTTGATGGAAGTAAACATTTTTTCAGGGACTACTTATAATATTGTAAGATATTACTCTTTTCAAAATATTTTTAATATTTGACAAGCACCCAAAAAAAAAAATGCTTGTACCATCCAAGAGAGGCCCCCGCAATGTCTTAATGGCGACACTGAGGCCAAGGAAGGATCTTGAAAGAAAATAAAAAGCTTCTCTAGGATGCACTCTAAAAGCTAAGTTCTTAACCATGATGAGGCTGTCTCCAAAGCATTTATGGGAGTAAAGAAGAATTTGCAAGAGCATGCATATGTGTGAATGAAATCATGATACACGGATTATTTGGAGGTGAGCTCAGAGAAGGTAAGGACAATAGGCATTGTGAAGTGCTTCCAAGAAGCTGAGCATCTCATGTGAAGAAATGTATTTATAAACATGTCTCGGTTATGGATTTCTTAATTCACAGGAAGTACGCATCCTCAGTCTTATACTGCAATCAACTCAAGTTCATAATTCCTGCAACTAGGGCCTGCATCCCATTCATTTCTCTGTCCACCATGCTTTATATCTGGTAGTTGCCCTAATGTCTGGGCTCATAGTAAAATGTATAAAGCAGATAATTCAACACAAGAGATAAGCAGAGGATTATTGATTTTTTTTTTTGCCTTTGGTGTTTTTACCTTCTTTTTAATATTTTTCTTGAAGCACTTATTCAAATAGCTTTCTGTTGCCATAAATGCAGCATGATGTGGTGAAAAATTGAACTCATGTTTCTTGACTCCATCCTATGTGACAGTGAATTTATATACCTTAGCTCAGCTAATCTTCACACCAGTCTTCTGTAATAAATCTTATGTATTAGCCCCATTTTGTAGATAAGGAAACCCAACCTCAGGGAGGAAGACTAACTTGCCCAAAGACACACAGTTGGCAGGACCCAGAGTCTAGAGTCACAGAGGTGTCTGGGCTTAAAGTTTGTGGTATTCCGTCTGCTGAAGCACCTATTAAAAAAAAAATCATGCTGGAACTCCAGTTGGCCATTTTCCCCGGGGGTATGCCGATCACTCTACCTCTCTGAATCTGTTCTCTCTGTTTAATGGGGGATAATAACATCTATCTGATGAGTAATAGATACTAATTATTGATATATTTATAAACATCTATAATCCTCATTACAATCTTGAAATAGGCATTAATGTTCCCATTTCACAGATGAGGAAACCACATTTCAGAGATATTAAGCAACCAGCCACACATCACATAGATAGATGGTCACGCCAGAGCTGAGATTTGAACCCAAGTGTGTCTGATTCAATCCAGTTATTCTTCCACTCTACCACGGGGCCAGATTGTAGATCTTTTTGGCTGTGTGGGCCATGGGTCTGTTTTGCAACTCTCACCACTGTCATCGTAGTGTCAAAGAAGCCATAGGCAGCATGCAAATAAATGAACATGGCTGGGTTCCAATAACCTTGAATAATGTAAAAACCATTCTTTAACCTCAGCCAGGTGATCAAAGTTAAGATCATCAGTGGAAAGTTAGGCAACCAGCCTGTCAACACCCTAGATATGCAATGAGAATGGGACTCTACATTTATGTCCTTCCTCCACAAAACCTATAAACCCTATCTAGCTATGAGGAAAACACTGGATCCAAATTGGAAGACATTCTACAAAATACCAGACCAGTATTCATCAAAATAGTCAAGGTCATCAAAACCAAGTCTGAGAAACTGTTACAGCCAAGAGGAGCTAAAGAGACATGATGAGTGAATGTAATATGGTATCCTGGATGGGATTCTGGAACAGAAACATTAGGCAAAAACTAAGGAAATCTAAAGAAATCCTAATAAAATATTGACTTTAGCTAATAATAATGTTTCAATATTAATTGTCTCAATCATACCATAGTAATGTGAGGTATTCATAACAGGGGAAACTAGGTATGGAGAATATGGGAGCACTTTGTGATATGCTTGCAACTTTTCTGTAAATCTAAAATTATTCTAAAGAAAAAAAGTTTATTAATTTTTTTTTAATGTAAGCCCCCTCCTCCCCACCTGAAAAAAAAAAAATCACTCAGGGGTCATACAGAAGCAGATGATGGGATAAATTTGGCATCACAGACCAGTTAGCTGTCCCCTACACTATGCTAATCTGCCTCTGTACTGTCTTTATTGGGCCATTCAAAGAAGATTTTGTACATAAAAGTACTTTGTAAAGATGCAAGCTGTTATAGAGATTATAGCTTTATTTGTGCACTTAGTATATGTTATTTTATCTAACAAACATTTACTGAGTGACGACTGTGTACAGGGCACATTGCTAGATTTTGACCAGTAAAGTAGGAAGGACACAAGCTCTGCCTTGAGAAGCTGAAGATTTAGAAGATTTAGGCATTTATAATAATTGCCACAGTGCTACCAGATAAAAGTAGTCACTATATATACATACCAGCTACAAGAGATTTGTAAAGGAAAGAGTGATACATTTTTATGTAAGAAGAGAAGAGGGAAAGATTTTCAAGGAGGAAGTGATATTTGAACTGGGTCTTACATGATAAATATGAGCTCAGTGGGAAAATAAAAGTTGAAGGTGAATGGTGGAGGGGGGGTGAGGGAGCCAGAGGACAATCTAGGCAGAAGGAATTGCCTGAATAGAAGGCTGGACATAGAATTGTGCAAGACTGTTGAATCTCAGATCTGTACCTCTGAAACAAATAATGCAATATATGTTAAGAAAAAAAAAAAAAAAGAAGAAGAAGAAGGTAGCGGGAAGGGAAGAATGAAGCGGGGGAAATTGGAGGGGTAGACGAACCATGAGAAACGATGGACTCTGAAAAACAAACAGGATTCTAGAGGGGAGGGGGGTGGGAGGATGGGTTAGCCTGGTGGTGGGTATTGAGGAGGGCACATTCTGCATGGAGCACTGGGTGTTATGCACAAACAATGAATCATGGAACACTTCATCTAAAACTAATGATGTAATGTATGGGGATTAACGTAAGAATAAAAAAAAAAGAAAAAAAAAAGAAGGCTGGACATATGAGAGAGCCTGGCATGATTTGAAATTTTCATGAGGTTTGTTATTTGTTATGTCTGAGACACATGGCATTATTATGGTGTCTACTGAGCAACTCACTGCATACGGGACATGATGTAAGTGCATTTCACGCACAACTTCTTGTAGTCTTTATTGTGTGGTAGGCTTCTAAAGTATATTTCTGTCATTGGCTGAATTGTTCTCCCCCCCAAATTTTTTAAAAAATTAAAAAAAAAATTTTTAAGATTTTATTTATTTATTTTAGAGAGAGAGAGAGCATGTGCGAGCAAGGGGAAGAGCAGAGAGGGAAGGGGGGGAAAGAATCTCAAGCAGACTCAGCACTGAGTGCGGGGCTGGTCATGGGGCTCGATCTCATAACCCAGAGATCATGGCCTGAGCCAAAACCAAGAGTTGGATGCTCAGCCAAGTGAGCCACCCAGCCTCCCCCCTCCCCCCAAATTTTTATGTTGAAGTGCTAATTGCCAGTTCCTCAGAATGTGACTGTATTTGGAGATGGAGATTTCAAAGAGGTAGTCAAATTAAAATGACATCCTTAGGGTGGGCCCTAATCCAATATGACTGGTGTCCTTATAAGAAGAGGAAATTAGGACATGTACAGAGGAAAGACCATGTGAAGACACAGGGAGAAAATAGCCATCTACAAGTCAAGGAGAGAGGAACTGAGCAGAAACCAAACCTGCTGATACCTTGATTTCAGACTTCTGGCCTCCAGACACCTGAAAAAATATATTTATGTCATTTAAGACACTCAGTCTATGGTACTTTGTCATGGAAGCCTTAGAAAACGAATATGATTTTCTATGATCTTCTTCCATTGTCCATATCTCTCCAACTCATCTGCTACCATGGTGGCCAAAAGCAGTGTCATCTCCTTCTTGAACCATTACTATTATCCCTTAAATAGTTACTCATATTTACTCTCACAGCCCTCCAAACAATTGCTCACCTAACCTTGAAATGCAAAACATCATTGTGCCACTTCTCTTCAGTGATTACATATGGTGAAATTTGAGATCAGGAGACCAAACAGAAGAACGTTACATTAGTATGAACAAAAAGTGGTAGGGGCTTGAAATAAGGCCAGTGGAGTGGGGACACAGAGGAAGGGAGAAATCAGACAGGCTTTGAAGTCAAGATCCAAAGGAATGTATGACTCATTAAATGGTGGGGGAGGAGAATAAGAGAGGGATCATGGATGTCTCTCAGACAGTTACATCTCTAGAATTGTTACCACACAGAGCAGATAATTTTTAAACTTTCCCTTCTTTGTGTGACAAAATCATTTTCAGTAATAATCATGTAACGATTGATACATCATTACTTTCTTGATTTGTACTTTGAAAAAAATACACAAAAGAATACATTTAAATTGTAAAGTCATTATTTAAACTCATTAAGATATTTTATATATTTTTACTAAATATTTATTGTTTGCATTTTCCAAACAAAATATTACACCACCCAGTTCACATTTATTTCAATATTTTAAACTTTTAACACAAATGAGAACTCCAAGCGGTCATTTCATTCTACGGAAAGAACTTAAGCACCTAAGTTGTCTTGCTTTGTTTTTTTCAATCACTGTGATAGTGTTGTTTATTTTAACCTACTGTTTTAATGCAAGAATATGTATTATCATAGGAAATGGGGATATACACTATGCCTGAAGTGAGCTTGAATGCTTCTGAGCCATTTCAACAATAGCCAAATTATGGAAAGAGCCCAAATGTCCATCGACTGATGAACTGATAGAGAAGATGTGGTGTATATACACAATGAAATATTACTCAGCCATCAAAAAGAATGAAATCTTGCCATTTGCAATGATGTGGTTGGAGCTAGACAGTATTATGCTAAGTGAAATCAATAAGAGAAAGACAAATGACATATGATTGCATTCAGAGTTACTTTTGAAGGAAACAAGTGTAGCTGCATCCACACGTGTTGGGAGTCAACTGTGTAACTGGAGATTCTCAGATTAATTCCCATGAAGAATAAAATGTTTATTATAGTATGTCATTAAATAGGCTAATTTGAAATTTGCACATATATTAGTAAAACTCAAGAATAACCATGGTAATTATTTAGAACTTAGAAAAACTTTTTGAGGGAGAATTTTATCACTAACATTGTTTAGACTTGCCAGCACATGGTGATAAAAAAAAAAAAATCAATTTCTGGGGCAACTGGGTGCCTCCGTCAGTTAAGCGTCTGCCTTCAGCTCAGGTCATGATCCCAGGGTTCTGGGATTGAGTCCTGCATGGGGAATCCCTGATCAGCAGGGAGTCTGCTCCTCCCTCTGCCCCTCCCCTCTACTTGTGATCTATCTCTCACCTCTCTCCCTCAAATAAATAAATAAGATCTTTAAAAAAAAATCAACTTCTAGTCAGGTATATTATTATGCTTAAATTCTCTCCATATAAGGCATCCCATAACTGACTGTACCTGAAATGGATAGTTCTCACTATATTACCCTGCCCTTGATTCACCACTCAGGTGAATTGTTCTCAGGTATTTGACTCAAAAAAAAAAAAATCCTGTTATGTTTTGTGTTACAGTCAAATTTCATTTCCTCAAAATATGTACATTGAAGTCCTAACCCCCTGTACCTGAGAATATGACTGTATAGGGTCTTTAAAGAGGTTATTAATTTAAAAGGAGTTCATTGGGATGGACCCAAATCCAATATGACTTGTATCCTTATACGAAGAGTTCATTAGGACACAGACACACAAAGAGGGAAGATGGTATGAAGACACCAGAAGAAGACAGCCATTTACAAGCCAGGGAGAGAGCCCTCCGAAGAAATGAAACTTGTCAACACCTTGATCTTGGGCTTTCAGCCTCCAGAACTATTAGGAAATCAATTTCTGTTGTTTAAGCCACACAGATTGTGGTACTTTGTTATGGAAGCTCTAGAAAACTAATAGTTGCCTGACTCCTAGAGAGAGGTTTTATTAGAAAGGTGATGACTTCAGCTTTGAATCAATTTAGTCTAATGAATATTGGAACCTTCCTTGTGTCCCTGAAATAAATGCCACTTGATTGTGATGAATGATCCTTTCAATGTATTGCGCGCTTTTGCTAATGTTGTGTTGAGGATTTTTGCATCTCTATTCATCAGGGATATTGGCCGTTAGTTTTCTTCTTTGTGGTGTCTTTTTGGTGGCTGATACTGGTTTTGGTATAGAGTAACGTGGGCCTTGTAGAGTGTATTTGGAAGCTTTCCTTCCTCTTCTATTTTTTGGAATAGTATGAGAAGAATAGGTATTAACTCTTTAAACATTTGGTAGACTTTACCTGTGAAACTATCTGGTTCTGGACTTTGATTTTTGGGTAGTTTTTTTTTATTACTGATTTAATTTCATTACTAGTAATTAGCCTGTTCAGATTTTCTATTTCTTCCTGATTCAGTTTTGGAAGATGGTGTGTTTCTAGGAATTTATCCATTTCTTTTAGGGTATCCAATTTGTTGGCACATAATTTGTCATAGTATTCTCTTACAATCCTTTGTATTTCTATGGTGTCAGTTGTGGCTTTTCCTCTCTTGTTTCTGATTTTATTTTTTGGAGGTCCTTTCTCTTTTTCCTTGCTGAGTCTCGCTAAGGTTTGCATCCTCTAGGACACCCCAGAAATTTCAGAACTGAATTTGGAAAATGACAGTGAGCCGGATAAATGTATTTGCACATCATCAGCATTTAGGTGGTAGTTGAAGCTGTGAGAATAGATGAGATTATCCAGAAAGAAACATGTAGTAAGAGAAAGAAGGCCAAGGATGGGTGCTTGGGGACACCCCACAAATCTGAATAAATGTGCGTATTTCCTCACAGATATACTTGGACATGCCAGCTGGGGTTATTAACCAGAGAGGCCATTTAGAGAGATACTAAATTTTGGAGAGAAAATCCTCTGTAAATGAAAATTGTTCCTGTGATCATCCTCAAAATGAACAATTTTCTCATCTGAGGCTAGATATTCCTGTGATCCACCTGGAAAATATTTAGCTAAAAAAAACTGGACAGAAATAAAGTCTGAGCTGTTTCTGTCAAAGGAAATATCACTGGCAAAATAAAGTGACTGTTGAATAAAAAGGCAAACTGAAAATTTAGGTTCCTGAAACCTGAGGTCTTTATGTGCTGGAAGAGCCATGCTTTGAATATCTCAGAATGCTGTAATTGTCATTGGTAATCTAAGAAATAGGAGTATCTATGAAAAGCTAGTTTGAAAAAAAAAGAATAGACCACATCAAGGCTTTAGTGAGAAAGAATAAAATGTCACTGATACTTGAAATAAAAAATATCACAGGGCTTTTTCAACTTCAAAGTCAGCCCACTTTGTATGTGTGTGTGCATGTGTGTGTGAGCATGCACAGATTTAATGACAGTTTTCAACAGAATGTTATGGGACTAAGGAATTCTTCAGGGTTATTTTTGTGGGAGAATATTTTAAAATACTTTTCGCTAGCCTCTTAGAACCAGCCAGCTGATATGTGTTAAATCCTATTTGTATTTATATAGAAATTTTAATTAACTAGAAGTTTTAACAATTTCAATTTAAGGAATTAAGTCTAATATTAGATAAGGATGGTTGATTGGAGTTAGGGATAATGTATTTTCCAGAAATATGTGTGTGTGTATGTGTGTGTGTGTGTTTGTGTGTGTGTGTGTGGCTTAACCTAAGGTCACTGGGGGTGATACCATATCTAATACCCACAGAACTGTTTTCTGTTTCATAGGGAAAGTTACTAGTAAGAGGGAAGCTCCTTACATACTTTCAGGTATTTGAGGAACTAACCTCAGTGTACCCATTGGGATAATTCCTTCTACAAATGCACTGGCATTAAAGAAAATGGGGAAAATTGCATTCAATTTTTATTATTTTTCTCTGGATCTCTCTTGACCTCCCACACCTCCCATCCTCTGATGTATTGAGCTCCTTCTCCCTTCTCTCCCCACCTTGCAGCGGTCCTTCTTCCCCTGCCTCTTGCTTCTCCACACCTTCACGGACTGTAACTCACTCGCAAGCGTGTGCCATAATATCCGCCTGCAGAAAGGGGCATCAGAGGTGTGTTTAGCCAACCCTTTCGTTTTACATTCTCTGAGTCGAGCAAGAGGCAGAGCACCTGGGCCTGCCAGTGGCCCTCTCACCAGTTCGTGTGTGACCTGCAACGGGCGTCCAGGGCTCTTTTCTCTCAGCCTATCAGGTGAGTGCTCTCTCCTACCGCCCACCTCATGTGACCTGCAGCCCAGACACATGTCTCCTCTCTGAGCTCCACCTTTCTCTGCCTTTGCCCTAATTACATCTACCTGTCTGCCTTGCCTTTCAGTAGTGGACTTCCGGTTGTAGCCACAGCTCTGCTTTGGGCTTGGTGCAGTAGTGCTGGGGGGAGGGGGTGACACAATATTCAGATAACATACACTGTGTCCTCACAATATGCCATTCAGTAAACCTTTTACATCTCTAACCTCATTTAATTTTCACACACTCTATGAAGCACCTACTATTGTATTCGCATGAACTCTTCAGTGCGTCCATCTCATTTTTCAGCCCTAGCCCCAATCGGACGATTCAGCTCCCTTTCAACCTCAACATTGAAATTGGGGAAGAAAGGAAAGTATGCAGAAGACAGTGGTGAAGGATAAGGGAGATAGGGAACAAGAGTCCTTGAGATGGGGGAAGGAGTGGCCAGGTGGGAAGTAGATGGTTACAGCAAACAAAAATCTGAACCTGACTCTCCTTGCCTTTCCGACCCAAACGATTATGCCTGTGCCATGTCCTCCTCCTGCTTGTGTCTCCTGTTTTCTTACCACCCTAGGATCTTAACACAGTAAAATAAAATCCACTTGTCCAGTGTAAAACATGGCTTATGTGGACAAAAATCTGAGTCATCCTAAAGCCTTAACCAAATCCCTGTAACAGATACTCCCGGCATCTGGCAGTCACTACAGAAGGACCCTAAAGTGCCACTAAGTTCAGGTCAATAGGAAGTATTTGTAGCTTGAACTGGCGAGTTACAGGAAAGAGGAAATACGCGAGCTGTACGCAGCAGAAGCATGTAATAACCCAGTCCCAATACATTTCAGAGTTGTTTTTATTGAACTGCAGCCATCTATCTAATTTGCTCTCCAGGGCACTCTTGGAGAGTGATTTTATGATATATATTTTTAAAAAGCTGACTGTTTTCAATAATTTAGATTTAATTTTTTCTCAGTCTATTAGGTGTCATTAAGTCATGGCATTTTTAAGCTGTAATAGACAAATGCCTTCAGTAGGCAAATTAAAAATGGAAGATTTAATAAGTGAAAACAGTGTGACTCAAAGTCGGACCGAACCAGTTTTGTATTAGATGGAAGAGTTAAAATACAAAAGATAATCGGGAAATTCAATAGAGCTAGAAATCGTCAAGACTACACGAAGGAATAAAGAAAGATGAGAGAGTTTCAGCAAAACTTTCTAAATCAAATTATAGTTACCCCACACAAGGCAGTTATTTTTGGTGAAGCTGAAAAAAAAATCAGCTCAGGAAGAAGAGAATCTGAGCAAAGAAACATCTGTGATCCACACTCCTTCCCCCATTTTGCTCTTGAGCCGTGACCATTTGCACTCATGGAGCACTTTTACACAGTTGAATAGACAGGGTGCTGTGCTTCAAGGTCACAGGCCTGACCCCATCACAGTTTCGTGAAGAAGCAGTGTCGCGCTGCGATGACCAGAGGTCTCTAAGCTCTGCTGCTTATTAGCCAAGTTATCTAGCCCCTTGGTCCTCAGTTTCCTCATTTGTAAAACAAGGATAATCCTAATACTCACCTGCAACTCCATACCTAGAAAGGGCAATCCGGTACTTACCCCAGGGCACAAAAACATAAATAGTGATACACAAAGATGATCGATTGACTATTGTCTTTACTTGTTCACAGCATGCTCACTCTTTCAGCAGCACAGAAGGACAAATGAGTCTATCAGCCCGTCAGCCAGGATCATTCCAAGAATGAGGCACCACTGGAGGGCACACAGCATTGCTAACATGTCTGTGAGCCATAACATCGGTCACAAAACTGACTCCACGGTGCATTTTGCAAGTGTTACTTGTTTCAGCTTTGCCTATTTTGTGAAGCTTAAATGAAATGAAGATTCTTTTTTTCAGAGCAGCAGAATCTAATTCCAAAACTTCAAGTAATATTTAACAAAATACTGGCTTCAATCCACTAAATTGATTTTTAAGTCCCACTAATGGGTCATGACCCACTGTTGAAAAGTCCTGATACTGATAATGATATCCAATTTCTCAAGGAAAACCCGGCCTGTGTGCTCGCAGCAGGTTTTGTAGTTACTTTTCTGGTATAAAAAGCCTTTGATGATTTCTGAGCAGAACACAGCGATCCCAAAGCATAGGATTTAGCCCATGTGGCTATTCTGCATGTGCTTTCTGCTCATAAAAGAAAACTGGCCTTTTAAGTATCCTGACTTCAGAGACCTTCTGTGAGACTGACCTCTCGGATGGTAAATGGCTAGCTACCTTACAAAGGGATACGCAGGAAAATTGAAGTTGTTTGGGCTTGCTTCTTCCCGTGGCTGGCTGAAATTCTGGCCTGGAAGAATGGGCTGGGTGAGGGAGTGGGGTGGGTGTGTGGAGAGGAATCAGGGAAAATGGCTAGAGTGGTTGGGAAATAAATTAAGAGCACTCCAAGGCCTGGTTACTTCAATTATTTGTAGTTAAAGCATCATTATGAGCAATTAATGAGCAGCCATATGGCACATCTCTAAGTCTAACCAATAACTAAATATTATTCAGTAACGCTGCTCACTTCACATCCAGGTGGTTGTAAGCAATATGATCCCTTTGGTTGGCATTAAGAAGTCAAACATCAAAACAAAAGGCAACCATTCCACCCCCCCCCCCCAAAAAAGCAACCACTTTCCCTAACACACATCACATACACACACACACCCCTCCCTTCAACAATATCCTGGGTTATTTCATTTATTGAATAGAGTTTTGAGGCTAATTGTTGATCTCACTGATATGAGCAATTCTTAATCTCAGGAAACAAACTGAGGGTTGCTGGAGTGGTGAGGGGTGGGAGGGATGAGGTGGCTGGGTGATAAAACTAATACTTCCATTAGGAGTCCTTGGTGCAAGCTGCAAATACCAATTCTGGCTCATTTAAGCCATGAAGGTGTCATTAGAAGGTTGTGATGATGGTTGACAAATAAAGAAAAGGCGAAAAAAAAATAGATGTCAGCAAGGGCAAGGTCCAGAGCAGTTCTGAGAGTCCCTCTAGATGAAAATGTCCTAACTCTGTGTGTGTGTGTGTGTGCACATACACACTGGATCATAAAAACCTGTGCATTTGTAACTGGATTGAAAAAGAATGGTAAAAAAAAAATCAATTAAACTTATATTTGGGGGTGCCTGGGTGGCTCAGGCACTTAAGGGTCTGACTCTTGATTTAGGCTCAGGTCATGATGTCAGGGTCATGAGATCGAGCCCGGTGACCAGCTCTGTGCTCAGCGTGGAGCCTGCTTCTCTCTCTCCCTCTGCTCCTCCCCTGCTCCCACTCTCTCTCTCTCAAATAAATAAATGAATAAAATCTTTAAAAATTCAACTTATATTTAATTGAGTGCCAACTTTATTTCAGGGATTGTTCTAGAGGTTTGTGATACATCAGTAAGTAAAACAGACAACGTTCTCTGCCGTCATAGGGCTTACATTCAGTGTTTTTATAAGTCCATCTTAAATTCTGGTCTTAAGCAATGTTGATCATGGGTGGTAAACTTCTTTTGATAACAAATTTTTGGCCAAATGTTACTTGAATTTAAGATTACCTACCTTTTGGTTAGTAAAACAAATATTTGATTCAGAGGTATATAGGTGTTTTTCAGTTTTAGGAGGAGACAGACTACCAAACCATCCTTCCTATTGAAAAATACACAATAAACATGTAACATTAGACTTGTATTTGGCTAAATGTTACACAAAAATAACTAAGTAAAGTGTGATCCTAACCACTATCCAGTTTATAATCTAAGGTTGAAATGTTGCAAAGGAGTTCTCTTTGCTTAAAACTGCTGTCTGTGCCTAGCATAACACTTTTAGGAAATATTATTAAATGAACTAGAGGAACTCCCTGAACTACTTACACAATTGTACAGTGTAACAATGACCAGAGTGTACCTCAAAGCTTGCAAATCCAGGTTACCTGAACACAGGATCTCCACAGATGCTTTGGGAAACTAAAAGCAAAGCAAAACAAAACAAAACAGAAACAAATGAAAACAGTAAAATTAGCTTCAAACTTAAAAATTAAGAGGGGAAATACAAAGGGTTAACTTCCATGTGAAAATTCTTCATTAAAATCAAAGCAAGTGATACAGTAATGAAATAACACAAGTTAACACAAGGCAACATTTGAATCCATAATAAGTAGCTCTAGTAGGATAAAAATGATATTACCAATACTGATATAGAAGGATTCTTTCTCTTCCAGTGAGTCATCAAAGACTTAAAATCAGGTTAATCTGCGGGACAATTATTATATTTTGGAAATGCTATTTTGTGTCTCCCTCCTCCCCTCTTGCCCCTGTGAAGAGCTGAATAGAGGAAGAAAATGAGAAAGCATATGGCATTTGGAAGCTTCTTTTGTTTCCTTTCTGACTTTCGCAGAGAAAGGATTCTCTATTTCATAATGCGTCCACACACAGCTGCACGCAGGTGACAGTGCACAGTTCCTGCTGCTGAGCCGCGGGAAGAGCTCTTTAACGAACCAGACATAGCCAGAGTCCATGCTGTTTTTACCTAGTGCAGAAGCATTGTTTAATACAACCTTGGGATTTAGTTGCCTCTGGAAATATGGCAGGATTTCTCTTAGTCAAAGGCAAATGGTGATGAATGTCATAATTAAACACTGAAGTATATCACAGTGGACTTTTCAATGAACAACCTACTTTTTTGTCTTAATTACATAGAATGGTGGGGGAATACTGCTTCAGAAATGGAAACCTACTTCCCAGCCACCTTGATTTGTGTGTGTGTGTGTGTGTGTGTGTGTGTGTGAGTCTATTATTTTGGCTGTCTAATAAGGATCTGTGGGTAAGTGGAGGATGGGCTGTGAATCGTTCCAAAGCCTGATCAGTCCTAATGACCACCAGTGGCTCTGTCCATCCCATTCACCTGGGAAGTCAACTAGTGACTTCAGAGACGAACAGAGAGTGGAGGATTATGTTTTATATTATGTGAGATTTTTTTCCCCTATTACTTCTAAACTGGTCCTCCTCTCCAGGAGTGGCATTCCTTTTGACACATTTGCAGCAGGAGGAACAGGCTCGAAATAATAAGCACTTTCCCTCCCTGCTTTATGTAAATGATACTCTGATGTTAATTGTCTGCTCATGAGAGATGATTTGGGATCAGATGTAGAAAGGATTGTGCTTCCAGAGTTCGAGCTAAAACCTCAAAGTGAGTGCGTTAGGCGTTTTAGCTAGAGAGCTCCTGATGCACTGCTGTCATTGACCGAGTCTCTTCTGCACTCCTGGCTTTTTAGGGAGTTCTTACCTATAAACCCTAGAGATCACTTTGCTTGGAGCTTCGTAGCTGTGCTGTGGGGATTTATTTGTGTGGGGTTTTTTGAGTTACGAATTTGGAAGTATAATGCGCTTCCTTGCACTGAGAAGGTGAAAAGGACAGAACAAAAGCGTGGGATAACTCGTCAGAAGTTTGACCCTGGGCTCAGTTTGACCCTGGGCTTACTTGCTGAGTAATCTTGGAAATTATTTAACTGCCCCGAGATTAATTTTCTTAAAAATGACCATAGTAAAAATATTACAGCACTAATGCATTGTGATTTACAACGTATTGCTTATGTTGGAATTGTAGTCTCTGCAAATAATTAGCTGGGTGACCAGTTACGTAATGTCCTAATCCTGTTTCTTCTTAGGTAAAATGATACTTAACCTTTAGGATTATTTTGAAGTAATAAATGAGATAATCCATATAAAACTATAGAATAGTGTTCCACACATAGCTGCTGTTGTTGTTACCATCATTATTATTGTGTTATTACGTGAAAATCAAATGAAACAATGGCTAAAAAGTGTCCTGTAAAGTTCTTTATGCATTATAATCACTGTGTAGCAACTTGATATTGTTCAATAACTTAATCCATTGTAATTTGAGGCTACAGAAACGTGAAAAAAGGTAAAATTTCAATTTTTAAGATTTATTTATTTATTTTAGAGGGGGAGAGAGAGAGAGCAAGCAGGGGGAGAGGGGCAGAGGGAGAGGAAGAGAGAATCCCAAGCAGACCCTGCACTAAGCGTGGGGTCAGTCATGGGGCTCAGTTTCGTGACCCTGAGATCATGACCTGAGCTGAAATCAAGAGTCAGTCACTTAACCTACTGAGCCGCTCAGGCACTCCAGTAAAATTTCTATTTTTAATGAATGGGCCTCCACACATAATTGCCGGGAGTGTATTTTTACTTATCTTTTTTATGAAATTTGTTTCATAACTTGTTTTCCCAGGTATTTGGTTTATGCTTAGAGAAATCTTCTTATTTTCTGGGTAATACCCAAATAGAATTTTACACAGGTGAAACAACAAATCACTCTTTTATTTCATAAGCAAGTAAGTTACAGTTTATACTGTAAACCTATGTCCTCGATGTGGTAAGATTCCATTACCCAAATCAAATACCGTGACCTCTCACTGCAGGACAATTTGGGGTAATAAAGATGAAGTGTCTGTGTAACTGAAGTTTTACCATTTGACCAAATGTTTTCAGCCATTTGGGGAAGACATTTTTCTATACTATTTAACTTCATGCTTTCTTAAAAGTATAGATTATAATGTAACTTTTTTTCAATGACTCAAAATGAGCATTACAGCAATTAATAATTGCATCAAGTTCTAATCCGGTAAGTTTTGTTTTTCTCTTTTTCATTTCTAGCTGCACCTGTTATTTCTAGGGTTTGTGTGCTTGCCTCGCGTAGCCATCTGCCTTCTAATGCACCCTTTCTAATCTGCTGAGTTGTGAGAATTCAGGTGACTGAGACACGTAGTCTTGTGTGTAAATGACAAGAATATTCTCTGTCCCACAAAATACTAAAATTTAGTACAAAGGATTTAAGCAGTTATTTCAGGATTTAGGGAGTTTCTTTTCTTTATTTCCTGGTTCCCAACGGCTCTAATAATGATTGATGTGTCCAGACAAAAAGAATAATTTTCTGGCATATAAGGAACCAGGTTACAAAAGACTTGAGGGTACAGGTACTCTCTAATGAAGGCAATTCTATATTTCCTAATTATCTATAATTGGTAAGATTTTATGAATTTTCCTAACACAATAGTAGTGATATCTAACATTAGTAAATGGTCACTCTGTGCTTTTAAAGACTTTATGTATTTGTTTACTTAACTATTGCTTACATAAAGCTTATTTATAGAACAGATACTCTACTGAACTATATACAAATATTAACTTATTAGATCCCATGAATATTTACATGCATATACTTATTCATTTCCCAAAACTATTATTTTTGTTGTTGTTGTTGTTTATTTAATTTATGTACTTATTTGTTTTTTATTTTGAACAGGAACATAGGATTTATTGAATGCTGCAATTTGACTTGCTGCATATACAAACATCATTAGAAACAATGAAAAATCATACCCATCACTTCATCAAGTAAAATTAAGGTAGCAACATGAGTAGTCAGGGAAATATGTTCCAAGTTTAATGGCTCCTCCTATCACCACCTAACTCTTCTGGAAAGTTCTACAAGCAGAGGTTTTCACCCTCTGAGTCAGGACACATTGTATCATGGGCTCAGATAAAAGTTGTATCACAGGTAATCTGTTGCCAATAATTATAGAAATTGATGTGCATTTCAAAGAAATTAGAGCAGTTTTAAGTTTATCCCTACAATGTCACTCTTGCTCCCAATTTGCATGCTTTTAAAAAAAAAAATTCCAGTATTGTCAACGTACAGTGTTATATTCCTTCCAGGTGTACAATATAATAATTAAACAATTCCATATATTACTCAGTGCCCTTCAACATAAGTGTACTCTTAACCGCCATCACCTATTTCACCCACCCACCCCCAAACTCCTCTCTGGTAACCATCTGTTTGTTCTCTGTAGTTAAGAGTCTGATTTTTCAGTTTCTTTTTTTTCCCTTTGTTTGCTGTTTTGTTTCTTAAACATATGAGTGAAATCTTATGGTATTTTTCTTTCTCTGACTGACTTATTTTGCTTTACATTATACTCTCCAAAGCCAACCATGCTGTTGCAAATGGCAAGATTTCACTCTTTTTATGGCTGAGTAATATTCCATTTCTTTGTGTGCATGTGTGTGTGTGTATCACATCTTTATCCATTCATAAGTTGATAGACACTTGGGCTTTTTCCATAATTTGGCTATTGTAGATAATGCTGCTATAAACATAGGGGTGCATGTATCCCTTCAAATTAGTGTTTTTATATTCTTTAGGGAAATACCCAGTAGTGAAATTACTGGATCATAGGTTAGTTTTTTGGTTTTTGTTTTAATTTTTTGAGGAAACTCCATACTGTTTTTCACAGTGGTTATACCAGTTTGTATTCTCACTAAAGTGCACAAATATTCCTTTTTCTCTGCATTCTCACCAACACTTATTGTTTCTTGTGTTTTCGCTTTTAGCCATTCTGACAGGTGTGAGGTGATATCTCATTGTGGCTTTGATTTGCATTTCCCTGATGATGAGTGACGTTGAGCATCTTTTCATGTGTCTGTTGGCCATCTGGATGTCTTTGGAGAAATGTCTGTTCACGTCTTCTGCCAAATTTTTAATTGGATTATTTGTATTTTGAGTGTTAAGTTGTAGAAGTTGTTTATATATTTTAAATACTAACCCTTTATCATATATGTCATTTGCAAATATCTTTTCCCATTCAGTAGGCTGTCTTTTAGTTTTGTTGGTTGTTTCCTTTGTTGAACAGAACTTTTTTTTTTTTAAATGTAGTCCCAGTAGTTTAGCTTTGCTTTTGTTTTCCTTGCCTCAGGAGTTAGATCTAGAAAGATGTTGTTCAAAACTATTATTATTTTCAATTTATAGGTGGGGAACCTAGCCTCTGAGAAGTTTTATAATATCCTCAAGGTCTCACAGCTATTGAGTGGTAGAACCAGTACCTAAAAGCAGGGCTGTATATCTGTAAGAATACGCTCTTACACCATAAGTACTCCAGAAGACAGCCAGCAATCCAAATAGAAACCATTTAATCTGAGAATCTCAATTCAGTATTATTCAATGTAATGGCTCAGGCCAAAAATGGGGTGAGCTTCTCACTGGTGAAAAAGTGGACTTTGAGAAATTTGCCATTTTAAAGGAAGGGGAGAGAGTTTGGAAGTTATTGTCATGGGTATAAAGCATCCACTTTTCACCTGCTGATTTGCCTTTATCTAGCTCCCAATCTGGCCTATAGGATATCACATACTGGTCTTCTCAATGCTTTAATGAAGACCAAGGACACAGGCTCTGGAATCAGATTACTTGGTTCAGATCTAGGGTCTATTTTCTGAACTTGGGGAATATGAATTATCTGAGAGGCTTCCTCATTTGTGAATTGAGGGTATAGAATAGTACATACCTCATAGGATTATTTTAAGAGTCAAATGAAATAATAGTTCCAGCAGAAAGCCTGCCATATATTAATTGATCAAGAAATGCTTTTACAGAATATTAAAGAAAGCTGGCAGTACAAGCAGCACCTGGAACAAAAGACTGTCTCTGTCAAATAAATTTGGGAAATGACACTTTTCTTTGGTTACCTCATAGAGAGTCACAGTGTATACTATCATGGTAAAAGTGTCTTAAAAGTCTGCTTCAGGAAACATGTTTAACTTTATTTAGCTTAATATTTCCCAAACTCATTTGTCCACAGAAGTTGTGTAGATATGCTGTGCACATGCACGTGTGTGTCTATAAAACGTCTAGCTTACAGAACTAAATTTTCATGGAACACATTGCTGGCAAATGCTGCCCCTCACTAAAATATCAGAAATGGGAATGATTGGAAATGTGTGGGGTGGACACTGATATGGGAATTCCAGATCTTCATCGTTTCAGTATAAGGCTCCAGTATTAGCATGCCTGCTCATGGGGCAAAGGGCCTTGGAACTTGGATTATGTGCAGGTGTGGAACTCCTTATGTTCCTAGAAGAAACTTTTTGGTTTGACTGTCTGAACTTTAATCATGACTAACATCATCACCATCTCCATACCGCCATCATTGTCATCATGGCTGCATTATCAGTACCGCCTTATATTCAGAGGTTTCATGTCTCTCAAGCATGGTGCTGAGGGATTTATTCACATTAGTCATTCTGTCCTTATAGCCACCCTGTGAGGTAGGCATCCCAACTCTAATTACATGTAATGGAACATGGACTTAGAGAGGTTCAGCTATGTGTCTAAGACAAGGAGCTAAATACAGAAGATGCTCTGGTACTCCTGCCTGTCTGGGAAAGTAGCTTGATTCATTGCTAGTGAGGATAATTGCCAGTGTGAAAATTATAGCAGTAGCCCACCTGGGGGTGAGCCAGAATCTGTGTGACCAAGCGTGCCTTGTTAGGAGGTGAGTTTCCTCAGTAGCTGTACCTTCTGTGTGTGTGTGTGTGTCTGTGTGTGTGAGAGAGAGAGAGAGAGAAAGAGAGACAGAGAAATGCCCCTTTGAAGGCCCAGACTGTAGGGAACCTAAAAGCAGCAGGAAGAATAATGGCCCACTTAATGATGGGGATCACTTGGCTGCATCAGAGCACGGTCTCTTTCTTTTAAATTTCTGAACAGCAGAGCTAAAATTCATCATGCTGCTAACATTAGAGGCTGTTGCAGGTTTCACAGGGTGAGGAAAGAATCAGACTTAAACCTAGGGTCCATCTTTTAGTACACTACATGACAGGGACAGAATTATGTGGGACAGGGTCTACAGGCTATGGCCTGCACTGCAAATCTGGCCTCTCACCTATTTTGGCATGGCCTGCGAACTAAGAACACATGTATGTGTTTATATTGGAGCACATTGACACACAATGTTAGTTTCAGGTGTACAACATAGTGATCCAACAACTCAATAGGTTATGCTGCACTGTCACCATATGCAATGCTATTACAAGACCATTGACTATGTTCCCTATGCTGCACCTTTCATACCTCTGACTTTTTCATTCCTTAACCAGAACCCTGTATCTCCCAATTTTAATCTTCTGTAATATTTTTAAATGGTTACACAGTACATATGTAATGTCCTTAATTTTGTTTCTTGTCCCTAAAACATTTACTATCTGGCCTTAACAACAAAACATTTGCTGATTCCTGATTTAAGATATTAATTGACTCTGCCAATTAATGTCTTCAATTAAAAAAAAAGATCAAGCACTGACTTATTTTAGCAATTATTATTAAAGGGTAGTTGCAATTGTCTGCAGAAAATGTTAGCCATGGCAGGAATCCCAGAGAATGGTCAATTAGTGCTTTATTGTAGGTTTAAGCTATATATTTCAAACCTGATAACCCTGATGATTGTACCTCTTCTTGTCCTTCCTAGTTGACAGGAACTACGGTGGACACATGGCAAGTTAAGTAATCGGATTCTTTTTTCCTGATGGATTAGGGATTTGGATTATAGTTAGCATCTGAGTGTGGTTAGATTTTAAGCAGGGTTAAATACTCTTGCTCTGTGGGTCAGTCATTTTAAGCATGCACAGAGAGATCAGAGAAAGATGGTCCTGAAGGGAGAAGAAAATGAGTAAAGAGCAGAAGAGAATCAGAAAGAGAGACTAGTATGTAGTTATGAGACATTTCTAGTGACTGGTTTCAGAAGACTGGAGCTGCCCTCCAATACGGTATCCACCCACCACCTGTAACTATTGAGCCCTTGAAATGTGGCTAGTTCAGATTGAGTTGTAGCGTATGTGTAAAATATACATCCAATTTCAAAAACTTAGTACAAAAAATGTATATTATATCATCCATATTTCAAACTTATTCCATGTTGAAATGATAATATTTTGGATATATTGGCTAAAAATTAATTTCACTGACTTCTTTTACTTTAAAAAAATGTCCCTACTAGAAAATTTAAAATTTGTTTCAAGTACATTTTTTATTCTGCGTGGTTAATGTACAAAATATCCCTACTTCCCTTGAGAAACAGTATCTTATCTAAAACACACTTGGATGAACACTGAATATTAAAACATTTTATGACGCTATACAAATTGATTGAATAGAAGTGAATACAAATACTCTTCAGTTTTTACATATGATAAGAATATATCACAGTGTGGATAATATGAATAAAAATATTTGGATTTGTTTTTAAATTCAGAATTCTTCTGGTTGCTCTTCACTGAGCGGCCTTAGAGGTAAAAAGGTAAATAGGTTACCACCACAGGAAATGTCTGGCCTGTTCTTGATGTCTCCTCTCTACCCAAGGGAATGTATTACTGCAGTTGAGGCCTGGCAAATCAAGAACATGGCATTCAGTAGTGAGGCTTTTAGTATCAAATAGTACCGTCTGAGAAATCTTATTAGTTTCTTCTTCCTATGAGATGTTATTTTGTGATGGTATATTTTTTTCAGGGCTGCTCATCAAAACATCCTGTGCTGTGACTAAAGAATTTAGTTCCTCCATTTTGAAATTTGGAGGATTTGAAATCTGAAATTTCTTCTTTTCTACTATTATTTTATAATATTATTATATGTTATATATTATTATTTTTTTTAAAGATTTTATTTATTTATTTGACAGAGAGAGACACAGCGAGAGAGGGAACACAAGCAGGGGGAGTGGGAGAGGGAGAAGCAGGCTACCTGCTGAGCAGGGAGCCCGATGCGGGGCTCGATCCCAGGACCCTGGGATCATGACCTGAGCCGAAGGCAGACGCTTAACCACTGAGCCACCCAGGCGCCCCCATGTTATATATTATTAATGTATTCTAGTATTAATAATATCTGCCACTTCACCAGCAAGTAGAGGCAAACTCATTCTTTCACTGGGTAAGCAGTCCATCTCAAAGTTTATCTTGTTTGCATCATAATTTACTTCAATTAAATCTTGTAATCCAGGACACTGAGCATCTTCTAGTTGAAATAGCTGAAAGCAGTCTCCTTATCAACATGTTTACTTTTGGTACTTTGAGGATCAGGATTCTTTGGTGACATAGCTACTTTGGTTCTAAGAAATGCTACTACTTATCTATTCCAACTCTCTATTCCTCTCTTTTTTTCTTTTGCTGAAGCTAGACCAAGTTGGTTTTAGTTAATACAAACAGAAGATCCTTGGTGAAAGAATGATCCCTTTCAACATGCCCAGCATAAAATATCTCATGGACGGGGAAGATTTTGTCAAATGAGGCAACATACCAGATCTAAAGGACTTCTATGTCATTCCTTAATACTGCATCAAATAATATTAAAAGCTGCCATTTATTGGATATTTACATTGGGCCATATGCTGTGCTTCATGCTATTTAACTTAAACTCACTATCACCCAATTTACAGAAGAGGAAATGGAGGCTTTGTGACTATAACATCATTTGTCTATAGCTCATAAGTGGTGGAGTTGTTTTCATGATAAATCCTGGGCTTTTGATCCAGTCATGAGTCATGAGTCTATGGTGTTTGTGCCAGTGATTGGGTTGTGATATGATCGTGTTGACTGGGCAAGCATGCATAAGGCATGTATTGGGCAGAAAGGGTCTGAGATCTCCCTAGGGAAAGAAAAAGAAATGAGAGGCTGGATGAAATAAGAAAAAAAATTACTCCTTGCTTCCCCCTTCCCTACTGTGTGCTCAGATAATACACCAGGAACTTATGTAGGATCTCAAGTCCTTGCTTTTCCTACTGTGCCACTCCTGGAAAAACTGGATTCTCCTCAATCTGACATCTCTGCAATAAATATTGGAGTCATGTAGCCCATCGGGAGGCCTGGAGAGATTGCAGCACCATGGGAATATGCTGTCAGATGGAGCTTCTGTGAGCTGTAGCAGACTGGGACTCCCTCTGGTCAAGGGTTGGCCTCACAATTTCCTGTTTTCCTGGCTTCTGCCTCTGCTGCGGCACTCACATTAGGTGGGCTCCCTAGAGGTGATCTCTTCCCAGTGCTCAGAATGGGACCCTGTTCTCCAAGCAAAGTTAATTCACATCATGTGGGGGAACAAATTATTCCCAGATAGTAGTTTATTTTCTTTGGCTCTTCATAGGATCAGACCCAATAATAAACATTTTAATAATGATGATAATGATGCTATAGAAATGCAAAGTCTTCAGATTGTTATTTTTGCAGAAGACCATTTAATAATTCTAATTTTACTGCATATTTCAATTGGCCAGGCAATTGTTTAGTTTTCTCTCATCATATTCTTTTGTCACTGGTGTATTGAGTTTCCAGATGCTTATTGTACTCTGTGCCTAATTATCTACTAAAACAATTATATTAACTATGCTATCATTTGAAAAATAATGGAAAAGTTTTAAAATTAAAAGAAGAGTGATAAGATTATATGGAATGGCATTTTTAATTTTTGGAAATGCATATTGAACTTGTTAGAGGACAAACTGAAACCATCACAAAAAAAAATGAAGCAAATGCAGTCAACTCACCTCTCTTGGTACTGTGTAAGTGGTCCTTTAAAAGACACACACATCCCTTATGTTAACCTTCTTAATCCACCCAGTGATAATGACACTGTAATAGGAGGAAAAACCCTCCCTGAAACCAGGCAAAATTTGTAAGAAATGCCTCTAGAGTCTCCCCCCACATCTGTTATATCTGCCTTGAGCACATATTAGCAGAGTACAATCCAAGAAAATCCTTGGCAACCCTAAGGAGTGCCCTTTTATGCTCCTTTTGCAGACCTGTCCTTCCAGAAAACATCCACTACTTTGGATTGTTCTTAGTCCACTCCCTCCAGAAAAACATGGGACAGGGTTCTGCTTTATAACTGCTCAGACTCTTCTCCTCCAGTATCGTAGCCAGAATCTATATGTGTTTAACATGCCAAGTGGGATCAGCCCTCTGAATCCCAAATGAGTATTTCATGATGTCCAAAGTGCACTTTTGTGAGTTTCTGAATTTTCTTTTCTTCCACATATCTGCATTCTTCTTAAGGCAGGTGTGAGGTAGGTGAGTTTAATCATTTTGCAGTGCTTAAGGGATTAAAGGCTTATAGGCTGTCCTTGCTGGCTGGAGTTCCAGTCTCCTTCTTTCCTTCTTCTCTCCTCTCTCCTCCACTGCACCCGTCCATGTCCCCCTCCCCTAAGCCTGCCCCGGGGCCTTTGGGGCAACTCTGTTGCTTTCTGATTTGACTTTCTTCTGGGAAATGAGTTAAAGTGTGAGAGGAGTCTGTCTTCGTATTTCCTGTCTTAAAAGTAAAATCAAACTGAAAAATCAGCCCATGGGAAAAAGGAACTTCAAAAGCCAGGGCTCACGTTCCACAAGGCTCTTGAGCTCTCCTTTGCCCCAGAACAATGCACTCATAGGGCCATTGGAAGTGAGACTTTCCAAAAGGCCCCAGTAGGAGTGGCACGCAGCTCCTGGGTGTTTTCCTGACAGAGACAAGGCATTCTGGTCACTCGTCATGGCCATGCGGCCATTTTCAGAGTCCATTTGGAAGCCTTTGGCCTCTACTGCAAAGAGTAGGCTTTGCCAAAAAATAGCTGGCTGAACAAATAAATAGTGACTGGGCAAGAGGGAAAGTCAGAGAGTTTAACAGTGCTCATCTCTCTCATCTCTAAAAAAGAGGAGAGGAGGGTTTTCCAGTTTTCAGGTTTAGCTCATGCCCATGGCATTGGGAAAGCAAATAATTTAAAGGAAACAGTGATTTTTGTTTGTCTTTTGTTTTTGTTTCCATCGGTGCATACTGGGCATGCTTGGCATCTTAGAGATATGTACTGTCTGCTCTCTTCATGTCTCCTAACCGACCCAAATGCAGTTCCCACATTGTCTGCATTGTCCTTTAGTGAGCCACCTTTGCTTGAACACAGGACATACCTTGGGCCATAAGTTTTGCTAATGAATCCCAAGATGTTTCAATATTTACAAATTGTTTAACCTAAGTAAAATAAAATCTACAAATTTGTTATTTGAGTTTTGGGCCTTATAACAATAGTGCAGTTCATACTGGAGTGAGTTCCATACTGCCCACTGGGACACACAGGGGCTACCATTTCCCCTTGACCACCAGGGCGCCTGGGTGGCTCAGTCAGTTAAACATCGGACTCTTGATCTCAGGGTCATGAGTTCAAGCCCCGCATTGGGGTCCACTCTGGGCATGGAGCCTACTTACAAAACAAACAGAGTTCCCCTTCACTGTCAGCCTTGCCAGATCCTTGAAACATACTTGTCCCTGAGATTCCCTCCTCCCATTATTCCAAACAACACTTAAAAGAATGTCTTTTTACACAGACCTTTCTCAATAAATATTTATTGACTTGGCTGGTAAAAAAAAATTAGTTTCATAGGAACTTACTCCTCACAGATAACATATCTGCACTTTATTGGATCCTTCCATGCCTCAGTCCCATGGAGTGATTTATAGCGAGATCTTTATGGCCCATGAGGGGCCACCAGGAGAGTATCTGTGAGGCCTGGAGAGGTTTTTTCATTATCTGCAAAACTTAGCAGAAAGAAAGTTTCCAATTCTTTTTCTGCAGAAGGGTTGTCCCACTTTGTGGCATTCACTATAACCTTTTTCTTCAGTTAAAATTAAAAGTGAATGACATGACTGCTTGTATGGTTTGTTCTTAATGAACTAAACATGAGAGGAAAAGTTCATAGAATTTTATATCAAACTCTCAGGCCATTACGCCAGCCATAGCCATTGCTTAGCTCAGTGTGGCTAACTCTCCAGTGATAAGGTTAGAAAACGTAAACACTCTAAATCCCAGTCTCAGATCACACTCCATATAACACAGAATGTATCAATGAGTGTCCTGTGACTGGAAGATATCCTAAATTGCTAAAACAATTCCCTATGTGCTGTCGGAATATTGGATAAGAGGAATAATATACAGAAGTTCTGAAGTAAAAGGAAAAAAAAACCAACAAAGTAAGCCATGCATTGCTGTGTGTGTGTGTGTGTGTGTGTGTGTGACAGCAGATACCATACGTGGTGATTCTAAGATCCTTTATTTTTTCAAATTGTAAAATCTTAGAAATTGGGATATATATCATATAGTCACTATGCTACAAAAGCACTGTGTCAGAACAATTAACAGCATCTTTCCTGTCGTATGGGCACATAAAACACGGGGCCAGTCTTTCAGTGGAACAGAGTAGGAAATCCTGGAGAAGGGTGAAGGTGAGAGAGATGGTAGCACAACCAGGTCCAGGAGAGAAGGCCAGTAGAGGGAGCACTTCTTGTCATCTGAGGCTCATGGCACTTCGTTACTCCATTGCCAAATCTGATTTATCCCCACACTATAGCAGAAATGGTTGTCCACAAAAAAAAATTTCTATTTTCAACAATATAGGGTTGTTGCAGGAAAGTGATAACCCAGGTGGAGACCATACCTCCCAAGACCATCTTCATCCCCTCCTTGCATTCAGAAGAGAACATGGGATTTTTTCCCCTTAAAATATGAGCACAGGTGATGATTATCTCATCTAGGAAAGAGTTTTAAGAAGAAGGTGTATCTTCTCCACACCTTTCTTTTTCCTTTCATTTGTCAGATGCAGACAATGCTAATGACGGCCTAGGGCATCAGAGAGCCAAGTGATGTGAAGGTCCTGGGTGTCTATAACCTCAACTCAGGAAAAGCTACCTGCCAGCCATGAACAGCTGTCTCGGACTATTGCACAAGCAAGAAATAAACTTCTGCGGTATTTGAGACGCTGTATATTTTTGGTCCTGTTTGTTAACAGCAGCTGGTGTCACTCTAATATATTCACATTACTTCAAGGTACCAAATCCAAGGTAGGAAATTAAAAGATGAAGATGACAGTTGAGGAGGAGGCTTAATATTTTTTACAGTGTTCAGCCAGAAGGAGGGAAGAACAACATTTAGGAGGTCCTGATGTGTCTAAAAACATTTGAAAGGCAACCCTAAAGTAGACGAGATGAGAATTTTATGAAAGTCCAGAAAGCTTACCCATGAACAACTGGCAGTTAGAGAGGCAGGTTTCAGCCTAATTTAGCAAACGCATTCTAACCATTTTCTGTATTCCAAATGGCTTTGCCAAATAGCAATTTCCTGGCACTAATCTTCTTTAGGCCCAAATTGGACGAACATCTAAAGGCATTCGTGCTTTAGGCAGCGTGCAGAAGAGATTATCTCAAAGGCAGCACTCCTCTCTGAGTGCGCACACCACGATGTTATGCATGTGTAAGTGGCATTTAGTCATGGCGGAATGGATGTTAGAATGAAGGCAGTCTTGATACCAAAGATCAAAATCTTCTGTATGGATATACGCTGATAGACAAGCAAAGGAAGTGGATAGTTTCACATTTTCCTCATTAGATGGACTTCTTTCTAAGTTAGGAAAATACAGTGGGAAATTATCATTAATAGGAAATCATTCAGTCAATACACATTTACTAAGCACTTGGTATGTGTCTGACACCATCTTATGCAACTACAGGGCATGGCTCCTGTTCTCAAGGACAATATGATCTACGAGGGGAGACAGGGTGTATACATCTTTGAATATTCATTATTCCACTGTAAGATCACCAGGGCGAGTGGAACAAGCCAGAAAGACAGCATGCTGGAGGGGAACACGCCCAGCATTTGGAGCCAGAAGAACAAGACTCAAGGTCATTTTCTGCCTCCTATTGGTTATGACATCTTTAGTAACTCATTAATCTTTTTGATACTCAGTTAGAATTTTTTATAATAAACTAATCCATACTTATATTTTAAATTTGGAAAAATTCACAGCTTTATAACATTTAGTGAATGTTGGCCATTACTTCTGAACTCAGAGCAACTGTTAATAATTTTAGTCTCTTCCAAAAACTAGTAGGCATATATAATTCAGACTATTTTAATACCTACAGATTTGGAATTATAATGATTCCAACCCCGAAGAGGAGGATTATAGGGCAGACACATGTGAGAGGAAGGACAATTATAGCTAGAGAGCAGAGAGAGGACCTGAGCAGGTCATCCTGGGCCAAAAACGGTTCCAGGAGGAGGAAGCCTCGTGGGGAGAGAGGACTGGGGAAGCAGTGAAACAACTCTGTTTATATTGAAAAGATGAAAAGATGAAAGAATGAATAAACCCCTAAAGAATCTTAAGAATTTAGAAGGGGAATGTAAAGGAAAACATTTTCCCATTTTCTGCATAGGGAAAAATTCAGTACTTCCCTACTATGTCTTTCTTCACTGTGTGTCTCCTTTGTTTCCCCTTTTTTTAATTGAAGTTTAATTAACATGCCATCTTATATTAATTTCAGGTGTATAACAATGATTCAACAATTCTGTACATTGCTCAGTGCTCATCATGATAAGTGTACTTTTAACCTCCTTTATCTATTTCACGCATCCCCCCCTCTCCATAACCCCCTCCAGCAACCACCAGTTTTCTGTCTGTGTTTAAGAGTCTTTTTTGGGGGGTTCTCTCTTTTGGTTTTCTTTTGTTGTTGTTGTTGTTCTTAAATTCCACACATGAGTGAAATCATATGGTATTTTCCTTTTTCTAACTGACTTATTTCACTTAGCATTATACTCTCTAGATCCATATGTGTTGCTGTAAATGGCAAGATTTTATTCTTTTTTATGGCTGAGTAATACTGTACTGTGTGTGTGTGTGTCTGTGTGTGTGTACACGCACACACCACATTTTCCTTATCCATTCATTTATCAATGGACAGTTGGGCTGCTTCCATATTTTGGCTAATGTAAATAATGCTGCAATAAACATAGGGGTACATATACCTTACACCTGTCAGAACAACTAAAACCTGTGTGTCTTCTTTCACCTTCACACAGAACACTTCACTTTTGACACTTATGGTCACAAAATATATGCACCCCCCCCACACACACACACACCAAGCGATTCTCTGTGATACCAGCTGGGTGTCCTATCATTTCCATCAATTCTGACATTATCTACCAGGAGATAATGTTAGATCCCACAGGTTAAGGCTCAGTACACAGGACTGACCCCCTCACCCCCACACCACTTTAGATACCAGTTAAAAGCTCAGGTTATCACCTGGATTTGATTAATTTGCTAGAGCAGTTCACAGAACTCAGAGAAACACTATTGTTAAAAGATATGATAAAGGATATAGATGGACAACCAGATGAAGAGATATATAGGGCAAGGTCTAAGGGGTCTTGAGTGCAGGAGCTTCTGTCCCTGTGGAGTTAGATCAAAATATTGAGAAACAGAACTCATCCAGTTTATAAATCATGGGAGCTGGGTTGTTTTTTTGTTTTGTTTTGTTTTTCATTTTTATTTTTATTTATTTATTTTTAATTTTATTATGTTATGTTAGTCACCATACAATACATCATTGGTTTTTGATGTGGTGATCCACGATCCATTGTTCTCTTATAACACCCAATGCTCCATGCAGAACATGCCCTCCTTAATACCCATCACTGGGCTAACCAAACCCCCTCCCACCTCCCCTCTGAAACCCTGTTTGTTTCTCAGAGTCCATAGTCTCTCATGGTTCATCTCTCCCTCTAATTACCGCCCCCCATTTTTCCCTTCCTTCTACTAATGTCCTCCATGCTATTCCTTATGTTCCACAAATAAGTGAAACCATATGATAATTGACTTTCTCTGCTTGACTTATTTCACTTAGCATAATCTCCTCCAGTCCCATCCATGTTGATGTAAAAGTTGGGTATTCATCCCTTCTGATGGCTGAGTAATATTCCATTGCATATATGAACCACATCTTCTTTATCCGTTCATCTGTTGAAGGGCATTTCGGCTCTTTCCACAGTTTGGCTATTACAGACATTGCTGCTATGAACATTGGGGTGCATATGGCCCTTTTTCTCACTACATCTGTGTCTTTAGGGTAAATACCCGAGAGTGCAATTGCTGGGTCATAGGGTAGCTCTATTTTTAATTTTTTGAGGAACCTCCACACTGTTTTCCAAAGTGGCTGTACCAACTTGCATTCCCACCAACAGTGTTAGAGGGTTCCCCTTTCTCCACAACATCTCCAATTTGTTGTTTCTTTCCCTGTCCATTTTTGCCATTCTAACTGGTGTAAGGTGGTATCTCACTGTGGTTTTGATTTTAATTTCCCTGAGGGCTAATGATGATGAACATTTTTTCATCTGTTAACCATTTGTATGTCTTCTTCAGAGAAGTGTCTTTTCATATCTTCTGCCTACTTTTTGACTTGATTATTTGTTTTTTGGGTGTTGAGTTTGAGAAGTTCTTTATAGATCTTGGATACCAGCCCTTTATCTGTAGTGTCATTTGCAAATATCTTCTCCCATTCTGTGGGTTGCCTCTTTGTTTTGTTGACTGTTTCCTTTGCTGTGCAGAAGCTTTTTATCTTGATGAAGTCCCAAAAGTTCATTTTTGCTTTTGTTTCACTAGCTTTTGGAGATGTATCTTGAAAGAAGCTGCTGTGGGCGATGTCAAAGAGGTTACTGCCTATGTTCTCCTCTAGGATTTTGATGGATTCCTGTCTCACATTGAGGTCTTTCATCCATTTTGAGTTTATCTTTGTGAATGGTGTTAGAGAATGGTCGAGTTTCATTCTTCTGCATGTGGCTGTCCAGTTTTCCCAGCACCATTTATTGAAGAGACTGTCTTTTTTCCATTGCATGTTTTTTCCTGCTTTGTCAAAGATTATTTGACCATGGAGTTGAGGGTCCATATCTGGTTTCTCTATTCTGTTCCATTGGTCTATATGTCTGTTTTTGTGCCAGTACCATGCTGTCTTGGTGATCACACCTTTGTAATATAGCTTGAAATCGAGCAACGTGATGCCCCCAGCTTTGTTTTTCTTCTTCAACATTTCCTTGGCAATTCGGGGTCTTTTCTGATTCCACACAAATTTTAGGATTGTTTGTTCCAGCACTTTGAAAAATGTCATTGGAATTTTGATCGGGATGGCATTGAAGGTATAGATTGCTCTGAGTAGCATAGACATTTTAACAATGTTTATTCTTCCAATCCATGAGCATGGAATATTTTTCCATCTTTTTGTGTCTTCTTCAATTTCTTTCATGAGTGTTCTGTAGTTCCTAGAGTATAGATCCTTTACCTCTTTGGTTAGGTTTATTCCAAGGTATCTTATGGTTTGTGGTGCTATTGTAAATGGAATCATTTCCCTATTTTCTGTTTCTACAGTTGCGTTGTTAGTGTATAAGAAAGCAACTGATTTCTGTGCATTGATTTTGTATCCTGCCACATTAGTGAATTGCTGTATGAGTTCTAGTAATTTGGGGGTAGAGTCTTGGGTTTTCCACATAAAGTATCATGTAGTCTGCAAAAAGAGAGTTTGACTTCTTCTTGGCCAATTTGAATACCTTTTATTTCTTTTTGTTGTCTGATTGCTGTTGCTAGGACTTCTAGTACTATGTTGAACAACAGTGGTGAGAGTGGGCACCCTTGACGTGTTCCTGATCTTAAGGGAAAGGCTCTCAGCTTTTCCCTGTTGAGGATGATATTCACTGTGGGTTTTTCATAGATGGATTTTATGAACTTGAGGAATGTTCCCTCTATCCCTATACTCTGAAGAGTTTTAATCAGGAAAGGATGTTGTATTTTGTCAAATGCTTTTTCTGCATCAATTGAGAGGACCATATGGTTCTTCTCCCTCTTCTTATTAATGTGTTCTATCACATTGATTGATTTACGAATGTTGAACCACCCTTGCATCCCGAGGATAAATCCCACTTGGTCGTGGTGGATGATCCTTTTAATGTATTGTTGGATCCTATTAGCTAGGATTTTGTTGAGGATTTTGGAATCCATATTCATCAGGGATATTGGTCTGAAATTCTCCTTTTTGATGGGGTCTTTGCCTGGTTTGGGGATTAAGGTAATGCTGGCCTCATAGAATGAGTTTGGAAGTTTTCCTTCTGTTTCTATTTTTTGAAACAGCTTCAGGAGAATAGGTATTATTTCTTCTTTGAATGTTTGATAGAATTCCCCAGGGAATCCATCAGGCCCTGGACTCTTGTTTTTGGGGAGGTTTTTGATCACTGCTTCAATCTTGTTACTGGTTATTGGCCTATTCAGGTTGTCAATTTCTTCCTGTTTCAGTGTTGGCAGCTTATAGGTTTCCAGGAAGGCCTCCATTTCATCCAGATTGCTCAGTTTATTGGCATATAGTTGTTGATAATAATTTCTAATAATTGTTTCTATTTCCTTGGTGTTAGTCATGATCTCTCCCCTTTCATTCATAATTTTATTAATTTGGGTCCTCTCTCTTTTCATTTGGATAAGTCTGGCCAGTAGTTTATCAATCTTATTAATTCAAAGAACCAACTTCTAGTTTCGTTGATCTGATCTACTGTGTTTCTGATTTCTAATTCATTGATTTCTGCTCTAATTTTAATTATTTTTCTTCTAATGCGTGGCTTAGGCACCGTTTGTTGCTTTTTCTCTAGTTCTTTAAGGTGTAGAGTTAGTTGGTGAATTCGGGATTTTTCTGTTTTTTTGAATGAGGTTTGGATGGCTATGTATTTCCCCCTTAGGACTGCCTTTGCAGTATCCCATAGGTTTTGGACCAATGTGTTTTCGTTCTCATTGATTTCCACGAATTGTTTAAGTTTTTCTTTGATTTCCTGGTTGACCCAAACATTCTTGAGCAAAGTGGTCTTTAGCTTCCAAGTGTTTGAATTTCTGCCAAATTTTTTCTTGTTTTTGAGTTCCAGTTTTAAAGCACTGTGGTCTGAGAATATGCAGGGAATAATCTCAATCTTTTGGTATCAGTTGAGACCTGATTTGTGACCCAGTATTTGGCCTATTCTGGAGAAAGTTCCATGCATGCTCGAGAAGAATGAGTATTCTGTTGTTTTAGGGTGGAATGTTCTCTAAATATCTATGAGGTCCATCTGGTCCAATGTATCATTCAAAGCTCTTGTTTCCTTGTTGATTTTCTGCTTAGATGATCTGTCCATTGCTGAGAGTGGAGTATTGACGTCTCCTACAATTAACATATTGTTTTCAATATGACTCTTGATTTTGATTAACAGTTGGCTTATGTAGATGGCTGCTCCCATGATGGGGGCATAGATATTTACAATTGTTAGATCTTCTTGTTGGATAGACCCTTTAATTGTTAGATCTTCTTGTTGGATAGAGCCTTTAAGAATGATATAGTGTCCTTCTGTGTCTCTAATTACAGACTTTAGTTTAAAATCTAATTTGTCTGATATAAGAATTGCTACCCCAGCTTTCTTTTGAGGTCTGCTGGCATGGAAGATGGATCTCCATCCCTTCATTTTCAGTGTGGATGTATCTTTAGGTTCAAAATGAGTCTCTTGTAGGCAGCATATGGATGGGTCCTGTCTTTTTATACAATCTGCAACCCTGTGCTGTTTTTTGGGAGCATTTAGGCCATTCACGTTGAGAGTGATTATTGAAAGATATGAATTAATTGTCATCATGTTGTCTGTGAAGACATTGTTTTTATAGATTGTCCCTGTAAATTTCTGTTGTATATCACTCTTGGGGTCTTTCTTCTTTTATAGAACCCCCCTTAATATTTCTTGCAGGGCCAGCTTAGTGGTCACATATTCTTTCAGTTTCTGCAGGTCATGGAAGCTCTGCATCTCTCCATCCATTCTAAATGACAGCCTTGCCAGGTAAAGTATTCTTGGCTGCATATTCTTCTGACTTAGCACCCTGAATATGTCTTGCCAGGCCTTTTTCGCTTGCCAGGTCTCTGTGGATAGGTCTGACGTTATTCTGATGTTCCTCCCTCTGTACGTAAGGAATCTCTTCCCCCTAACTGCCCTTAGGATGGCTTCCTTGGTTCTAAGATTTGCGAGTTTTACTATTACATGCTGGGGTGTTGGCCTGTTTTCCTTGATCTTGGGAGGGGTCTTCTCTGCCTCTAGGATGCGAATGTTTGTTTCATTCCCCAGATTAGGGAAGTTCTCAGCTATGATTTGCTCAAATACATCTTCTAGTCCTCTCTCTCTCTCTCTCCACCCCCTCCGGGATTCCAATGATTATGACATTGGAATGCTTCATGGTGTCACTTATTTCTCTGATTCTATTTTCATGGATTCTGAGTTGTTTTTTCCTGGCCTCCTCTTTTCCCTTTTTATCTATTATATTGTCTTCCAGGTCACTTATTTGTTCTTCTGCCTCACTTACCCTAGCTGTTAGGTTATCTAGATTGGATTGGATCTCATTGATAGCATTTTTAAGTTCTGCCAATTCCCCTTTTATTTCTGCCCTTAGAGACTCTATGTTGCCATTAATTGATTTCTCCATTCTAGCCATTGTCTTCACAATTGCTAGCCTGAACTCCATCTCCGACATCTTGGTTATATCTGCATCCATTTGTAAATCTGCAGCATAAGTCATAATCTCTGAGTCTTTTCTCTTTTGGGGGTTCCTCCTCCTAGTCATTCTGTTGATGGGTGTTTGAGGGAATGTATAGAGTCCAAATTATTGACCAGAACCCAAGCAAGATGCACCTGTTTTCTTGGGACATTAGGGTTGCTGGCCTCTTGTTTTCCCAGCTTGTCTTCTGTGGGAGGGGCCTGCCACGCTATTACTCAGGCAACCCTGTTTGGGCGGAGTTGCCCTGCCCCCCTGTGCCGGGGGATGGGCACAGCGGGAATCAGTTTTTGGGGCTTTTGTGCTCTGGCGGCTTTCCCTGGCGGCTTTCCCTGTCTCTTCTGGGAGTCAGAGTAGAAGAGACCGTTTCCAACCCTCTGCCTGAGAACAGAGAGATTGCAGTCTGTTCTTCAGTGAGTCCTCCAGGCCATACTGTCTCTGTTTCTGTCCGTGCTGCTATAAACTGCAGCGGCCTGGGTTGTGCGCCCCTCTGCAGTGCTCCCAATCCTGCCTCCAGGTCGGAGCACGTCTCTGCCCTTTGTGCTTCTAAAACCACCAGCTGCTCCCAGTTCGCATGCGTGCGATCCTGCCGCTCTGGGTTTCCACCCCAGGGGCTGCCCTAGAGTCCTTTCCCCACCGCTACAGGTCTGCGAGTCTGTGCCCCGTCCCCAGTGAGCAAGGCTGTTGCTCACGGGCGGTGTAGGATCCCCACGGCAGGCACCCTCCCGCTGCCATTTATCCTCCGATATCTGCCCGCAGAATCAGGGCTCCCCACTTCGTACCTCAAAACCAACGGCCTGCGATATTCTGCTTGTAGAGATCCAGATCTTCCTACATCTCAGGCTGGTTTTGTGGGTGCTCAGAGTGGTCTGATAGATATCCAGCTCAATTCCGGGGACCAGTTGAAATAGGGTCCCCTACTCCTCCGCCATCTTTCCTTTCCATGGGAGCTGGATTTGAAACGATTTTGCCTGATTCCCAAACTCATGTTCTTTCTTCCATACCGAAATAGCCTAAAAAAGAGGGAAGTGTCTTCTAACATTATTTGCCAAGATAAATTAATCAGAAGGAAAATACAGAAATTTAGGAACCGTTTCTCTATTACAAGTGTTGCTTTGCAATTTGCACGTTTTGACATTGGCTGAAATATTCAATCGCCTTCCCATTCTCTCCTCCTACCTAAATAAGAATTAAGGGGAAGACAGGGGAAGAGATCAGGCAGGCAAAGGAAGTAACTGGTACCTTATTAGCATCAAAGGAACTACTTCTTTCTGGACTTGAAAATACGACATAGTAGAGGGGGTGGCCAGTGACTAGCACCCCATGTTCTGGAAGAAATCTCCTTTCATTTCTTCTTTAGTGGAAAATTTATGTAGGGAGGTAGATAAGGCCTTCTCATAATTTGATTGTAACCAGGATATTTACAAATAAAAATGAGAGGATCCAATTAAATTTGAATTTTGAAAAACAATTTTTTTAGTATATTCCAAATGTTTACTGTATGTGCCAAATCATACTAAAAGTGTTGTTTATGTGAAATTTATATGTGAGTGGGTGTCCTCTATTTCACTGGGCGTTCCTACCTGTAACCATCCACTTGGCTAGCTAAATCCAAAAGTCAGAGGGAAAGTCTAAATGTCAGGGGCCTCAAAATCTAAATGTTGCCCAGGTCTCATTGCTGACCTCTTCAGGGAGTGTAAACTTGGAGCCCAGCCTAGAAATCCAGCCTTAGGCTCATCTCTATTTCCTGCTAGGTGATCTTCTGGGCTCTTCAGCCCAGGCATCCTAATTTAAATGTTCTCTGTGGTTATAGTTGAAGGGAGGAAATAATTGTGCTTATAATTCAGTGTAAATAATAAAATCAATCCCTTAATTGTGCTCTCTAAAAGAAACTTTCAGTTTCCATCTCTGTCTATTTTATGTTTATTCATGATTTATAATATACCCTATTGATGTAGGAATTAGCAGATTAGAGGACAGAAGAGTTGTGCTCATCTGTGAGACAATGGAAACACAACATTTTGTTAATCAATCACCCTGCTTGCCATCTAGCGAGATTCTCCCCCAAGAGAATCTCTCCAGAGCCACGTCATTCCT